>NC_090275.1:91742334-92071084 GCF_040414725.1 Anabrus simplex | reverse complement strand
TACCGCCTCAAGGGCAGTGTCCTGGAGCGTCAGCCATCAGGTCGGGGATACAACTGGGGAGGAGGACCTGTAGCTCGCCCAGGCTGCCTCACCTGCTATGCTGAACAGGGGCCTTGTGGGTTGGGGGAAGATTGGAAGGGATAGACAAGGAAGAGGGAAGGAAGCGGCCGTGGGAAACCACGGAAAACCACTTCGGTGATGGCTGAGGTGGGACCACTTGTCAGCTCTGTTCATTAAGATATAAGGAAATGCTACGTGTTTAGTCTTATTTTCACACTGATGAGTTGACTTCTTCGTAGTGATTTATAAACACAGGTTTTAAACTACCAGAGAGAAAATTAGCTTCCCTGCTGTGCTCCAAGCAGGATTTAAAGACCAGTTCGCTGTGAGGTACTTAACTTGTGCTTTCATCCCGGTCAGTTCGAACCGGTTATTCATGCCAGGTTCCTCATATGAATCTTAAATTATGATATAATAACATACCATTGATCGCACTTTGGCAAGCAAAGAGAGAAAATGATCTAAGGAATGTGTACAGTGTTGTGAATCCTAGCAGACTGGGTCAAGATCCGATCCCACAGGCAACCTGAAGGTCAACCTGTAACAAATTACAACTGCATTACTCAGTCACCCTGCGGATGAATTGGTTGGTATTGTATTAACAACACTCCACAGATGTACTCTGTTTAGAATCAGATACAAACATTTTGGGACTTTTTTTTTTACTATTTGCTTTACGTCGCACCGACACAGATAGGTCTTATGGCGACGATGGGACAGGAAAGGCCTAGGAGTGGGAAGGAAGTGACAGTGGCCTTCATTAAAGTACAGACCCAGAATTTGCCTGGTGTGAAAATGGGAAACCAGAGAAAACCAACTTCAGGGCTGCCGACAGTGGGGTTCGAACCCACTGTGTCCCGGATGCAAGCTCACAGCTGCGCGACCCTTACCGCGCGGCCAACTCGTCCGATCGTCTTGGGATGTGACTTTTCTGTACATTATGCAACGATCTGCTTGCCAAAATGTGCGGAATGAGAGAGGGGAGATCGGCAATTTTAACAGAGAAAAAAGTTGAACAGAACTGGACCTATCCCTGAACCCTGAAGTACGTTCTTCTCCATAGCCTTGGCCCAGATACTGTGTGTGTGTGTGTGTGTGTGTGTGTGTGTGTGTGTGTGTGTGTGTGTGTGTGTGTGTGTGTGTGTGTGTGTGTGTGTGTGTGTGTGTGTGTGTGTGTGTGTGTGTGTGTGTGTGTGTGTGTGTGTGTGTGTGTGTGTGTGTGTGTGTGTGTGTGTGTGTGTGTGTGTGTGTGTGTGTGTGTGTGTGTGTGTGTGTGTGTGTGTGTGTGTGTGTGTGTGTGTGTGTGTGTGTGTGGAAAGATATATTTGATATTCCGTATTTCTGTGGTGGTTAGGAATGTGATATGTCGCGTGTAAATGAAGATTTGTATTAAGACGAATATAGTTTAAGTTAAATTACAGTCCCTCTCGAGACACTTAACGAGTATGTTGCTGCTGATTCCTCCGCAGTACACCATATGCCAAGCAGAGGCTCATTAATCATTACATTACACACCCTACCCCTGACAGAGAGAACTTCTATTCCAGTCACGTGACGCCCCTTCAAGTCAGAAATTCGGTCCTCAGGATAACCACAAATGCGAAAGAAACTGATGACGTTGGGACTGACATTGTCAAACTCATTCTTCAGTTTTTAAATTATCAATCTTAACTCATAGAATCAATTTCTATCTTCTATACTCCATACATACATCTCTCTGGAAGAAGGCTATTGTGCTACCTGGTCCTATAACTCAAACGCTTTCAAATGGGAGAGGCTATCGTCCAATCTGTATTTTATCAGCTCTAATTAAAATCTCAGAATGTATAGTCCATACACAAATGTTTGAGTAACTTCAAACCCATAATTCCCTTAATCCTTCCCAGTCCGGTTTCCGACAAGCAGCACATAGTGCAACTACAGCCCTGCTCAATGTGACTGAGGAATTTCGACAAGCAATAGACAGGACGATTCACAGTTCTGGTACTACTAGATTACAGTAAAGCTTTTGACAGCGTAAACAAACTAGAGTCTCCACATTTCTATCATAGTACGGTTGCTTGGATGCATTCCTATCTTCACGGGCGTCACCATTGTGTGAAGGGTAATAATGAACTCGTTTCCTCGTGGCGCCACGTGAACAAAGGAGTTCCTTAAGGCTCTGTACTCGGACCTTTTCTTTTCGCATCTTCTGTGAATGACATTTCATCGAATCGAAGACACTACAAATACCATACGTAGGCTGACGACCTTCAGCTCTACAGAGACTCCACAGTACGAGACCTTCACGAAAATATAGACTTATACATAGACGTACAGGGTGTTAGTGAATGGTCTGCTGCTCACCGCCTGAAATTGGACCCTGTAAAGACGCAAGTACTACTTCTTGGTCATAAAAATCAAATAACAACTATAAGTAAATGTCAGTTCCTAAGAGTGATCATTCACGACGTTCCAGTTCCTTTTGAATCACAAGTGAAGAATCTCGGCGTTATCATCGGCAAACGCAAAACTTTGTCTGCACATGTCACACATATCTGCCAAAAGCTTTTCTCAGTTCTACATTTACATAAATATAAACATATATTTCCAATTCAAAAAGAATTAATTGAAGCTCCTGCAATGCCACATTTTGATTATTGTGATGTTGTTTTCAATGATGTTAGGCCAGAATTGTGCCTGACGCTGCAGCGCGTTCAAAATGCATGTGTGAGATATGCATGTAGTTTAAGAAAATACGACCCTGTGTCGACAGAATTAGAGTGGTCGCTACTCCGCATTTGTCGAAACCGTCATAGTTTGTCTCTCCTCTACCGAGTTCTTACTACATCTTCGCCATCATACCTTAGCGTTTCCATTACTTTTCGAAAGTTCTTAACAGAAATCGAATGGCTCAAACATCAAACCTGCTCGTCGTTCCTCACCATCGAACTGTCGCATATAATAACTCATTTTCTGTGTCTGCCGCACGAGAATTGTACCGTTTACCAGGCGTCGTCAGAGGAATACTACCCACAATGTTACTTAAAAGAGCGTTAAGAGGTACAGCAGGATGCGAGTGAACTGCAGTTCTAGTCTTTCATTGGTCGTGCCATTACAATATCATTACTACATATTATATATGTAATTCGCTGGGGCCATCAAGGACCACGTTAAGTCTTGTTGCATTTGACACTGAACTTGAGCTTCTTTAGAACCCAAATTTCCCTCATTCTTTGTGAGCGGGCCTGCTTACGCTCCTCTGTCCAAGGGGCACCGTGTCTTCTCTTCGGTTGCTCGTCTCGGTTTAGCCCGTTCGTCAATATTTTCTTGCGGAAGAGATCTCTGTTAAGGGTGTCTTCAGCTGAGATATGTAGCATTTGCAGGTCTTCATTGGTATTTCTAAACCAGGGAATTGTGGTTTTGGGGTTTGAATCAAAAAATTGAAAGATTTCTTTAGTTAACTTTCTTCCGTCCATTCTTTTCAGATGACCGAAAAATCGTGCCCGTCTTTTTCTGATTGTGTCGGTAATTTTCTCTGTTTTGCTGTAGACTTCCTCGTTGGATCTCTTTTGATGGATTCCATTTCTGTACTTTGATCCAAAGATTCCTCTCACAATTTTGCGTTCTTTTTTCTCCAGTTCTTCAAGGAGTCCTTTGTTGGCATTTAGAGACATATTATTATTATCATTATTAATTTTACAATCGTGGAAATATGTATGTCTCACTGGGGTAGAATTTTATTTCAGTTATAACATATTTTGATTGTGTAAGAGTTACTTTACTTTAAATAAATAAATAGTCTTGTTAATCCCCTAAGGGCTATGGCCTCCTGCAATGCAGGGACTTTGCTCACTTTAACTCATCAGGTGAGCAGGTCCGGAAGGGAAGTATTATATTGGTTAATTATACGGGTTATGAAAACGTATTACTGCATATTGTACATTTGTGTAGTCTCACCCCCGAGTGGATTCAATTGTTTTTTTCGGCATCAACTATTCGCGAAAACGCATTGTTACGTTATTGACACGTCTACACTTTTTCCCAGGGAGGGTTTAGGTTCTTTCTTGGTGAAAGCGTAAACTTGTACTCTTCGTTCTTCCATAGCTACTTTATCTAGTATTAATTACGATAGCATTTGTCATGATTCTAATGTACAATAATTCGTTTAGTGTAAGAGAAGACGTAATGGCCTTACATACTCCATTAAAGACATTTATCTATCTATCTATCTTCGTTCGAAATTCCTGCAATCCATGCTCCTAACTGTTTTCGATCTTTTCCATTTGGATGTTTGTTTTTGCAAACACTTCAATTGTTCTTTTTGAGAAGTGGTCTTCGGAAACTTCCGGCGTTTGCAGCTGTCACTCGCTCCGTAATTGAATTCCGTTTTGTTAGAAATTGAGATGAACCATCGCCAGCGGTAGAATTTTCGCGTCGCTTCGTCACGTGTTTTTCGCTCTTAATACCGTTCTTGTTTTCCAACGCAGTACAATTACAAAATTCGCAAAACGCTGTCAGTGAACCTGTGGAATGTTATCCTTCATTTGAATAATGCCGGACCCTCTCATGGGCATCTATATCCATGCGTTCCATAACCTCTATGATGAATGCAGATTTATTCTCTTCGCCTTGCACACTAAAACGTCCAAACAGGAAAGAAGAGAAAAGGAAATGCACATCTCGCGTCTTGTCACTTGACATCTCATTTTTCAGTACAATCGATTAAAAAACGTCGTATGAAAACAGAAATGAACGGGGGAAAAACAACATGCATCTGGCGTCTTGTAAATATAGTTTTCTCGTAATAATCGACAAAAAAGAGTCGCATGAGCGTTGTATAAATCGATTATTAATTGTTTAATTAATTTGACACCAATCGATAAAAATTGTCGATAATGGAATTTTCGACATTTTTCTGTCCAAAACACGGTTTTTCTCAAATAGAATAGCGTATTTATAATGAAATAGCTACAAAACTACCGAGCAAGTTGCTGTACGACTTGGGTCATGTATCTATCAGCTTGCATTCGGGAGATAGTGGGTTCGAACCACACTGTCGGCAGCCCTGAAGATGGTTTTCCATAGTTCCCATTTTCACACCAGCCAAATACTGTGGATGTAAATTAAGGCCACGGTCACTTCATTTCACTTCTAGAACTTTCTTATCCCATCGTCACCATAAGACATATTTGTGTCGATGCGACATAAAGCAGTGCAATCTCGATATCTCGAATCATTTCGAGAGCTAAATTTTATTTCGAGTTATCGAAATTTCAAGGTGTAGAGAATACTGTTTTTGAGCATGTATAGCCTTTTTTTTTTTTTTTTTTTTTTTTTTTTGCTAGTTGCTTTACGTCGCACCGACACAGATAGGTCTTACGGCGGCGATGGGACAGAAAAAGGCTAGGAGTTGGAAGGAAGCGGCCGTGGCCTTAAATAAGGTACAGCCCCAGCATTTGCCTGGTGTGAAAATGGGAAACCACGGAAAACCATTTTCAGGGCTGCCGACAGTGGGGTTCGAACCTACTATCTACCGAATACTGGATACTGGCCGCACTTAAGTGACTGCAGCTATCGAGGTCGGTCATGTATAGCCTAGCACATAATTGAATCATATGTATCTGCGGGATTATACTGAATACATTATTTTTAACAGTTTTTAAAAATATACAAACTCTATTTTACGGCATCACTTTAATTATGACCCTTATTAAAGTAACTTTTTAGAAGTAGTGAAACAAGAAAAATACCTCCGTGAACACATTTGGAAAAAATCCGTTAGTCTCTTCTGTTTCTTACTGTTAATCTTTCCTCCCTTCAGGTCAAAACTTCTCGTCAATACCACGCAGCCAAGAGATTGTTTTTGCCATTTGCTTTACGTCGCACCGACACAGATATGTCTTATGGCGACGATGGGAGAGGAAAGGCCTAGGAAGTGGAAGGAAGCGGCCGTGGCCTTAATCAAGGTACAGCCCCGGCATTTGCCTGGTGTGAAAATGGGAAACCACGGAAAACCATCCTCAGGGCTGCCGACAGTGGGGCTCGAACCCACTATCTTCCGATTACTGGATACTGCAGCCGAGATTCGTAACTGGAGGTTGTCATCCGCGACTTCTGGGCTTACTTTCGTACGTGACCGGTAATTCATTTACACCCGAGAAACAGCGAGGCTTCGCCGATTTTCCGTTACCTGCAAGTTTTTCTGTTCCCGTCATATTAGCTTCCAGCATCGTTGTAACCCTGTATTTACTTGTTAACTGTTCGTGACAAACCACAAATGCCGTATTGCAAGTTAATGTTGCACAAAATTCGAGTTACAGTGTCTTTTTTGTTTCAAGGGAGGAAATGAATACTTCGAGAAATCAAGAAATTCGTGTAGGCCCTAACCGAGTTTCGAGTAGTACAGAAATACAGTCGTTTAAGTCGTTTAAGTGCGGCCAGTATCCAGTATTCGGGAGATAGTAGGTTCCAACCCCACTTTCGGCAGCCCTGAAGATGGTTTTCCGTGGTTTCCCATTTTCACACCAGGCAAATGCTGCGGCTGTACTTTAATTAAGGCCACGGCCGCTTCCTTCCCAGTCCTAGCCCTTTCCTGTCCCATCGTCGCTATAAGGCCTATCTGTGTCGTTGCGACGTAAAGCCAATAGCTAAAGTACAAAAATAAATTCACGTGAAGAATTCACAAACGGCCGGGAAATTTAAGTTACTTCGAGATATTGAAAATTCGACTAATGGAATTTCGAGATATCGAGATTCGACTGTATTTGCTTAATTCTCAGTTTGTCGCATTTCAAATTTTGCTGACCTCACGTTACAACCACAAAAAAATGATTCTAACTCATAAAACAAAAATGCGCGGTTATCGCAAATGTTAAATTTTTCAGTCTCTACTCATCAGTAACTTATATACACCGCATTCACAGAGCTTATCAGATAGAGTCTGCAATACAATTTTTAAGGTATGAGACATCTACATTCTGTCTCACCATGTCTGAGAGAGTCCAAGAAAGCAATCGCTAGCACGTGTAGCCTATTCGGAAGTACTACCTGTTCCAAAACATTTCGCTTTTATTCATTAGACTGTTTCACCTGAGCGAACTGTTTTCATTTCCTATGTTGAGAACAAGAAGCCGTTTACCCTTGCCGGAGGGAGATTACAACGCACTTGATAATCCCCTAAGAAGTTCATGTTGACTAGATTATATAGTTTCTTTCTTTCTTTCTTTCTTTCTTTCTTTCTGTCTTTCTGTCTTTATTAGTCTCTTTCCCCTCCAGGGTTGGTTTTCCCCTCGGACACAGCGAGGGATCCCACCTCTACTGCCTCAAGGGCAGTGCCCTGGAGCTTGAGACTTTGGGTCGGGGGATACAGCAGGGGAGGAGAACCAGTACCTCATCAAGGCGGCCTCACCTCCTATGGTGAATAGGGGCCTTGTAGGGGAATGGGAAGATTGGATAGGACAGACAAGGAAGAGGGAAGGAAGCGGCCGTGGCTTTAAGTTAGGTACCATCCCGGCATTTGCTTGGAGAAGTGGAAAACCACGGAAAACCACTTCCAGGATGGCTGAGGTGGGAATCGAACACACACTCCCCCCCCCCTACTCAGTTGACCTCCCGAGGCTGAGTGGACGCCGTTCCAGCCCTCGTACCACTTTTCAAATTTCGTGGCAGAGCCGGAAATCGAACTCTGGCCTCCGAGGATGACAGCTAATCACGCTAACCACTACACCACACAGGCAGACGTATATAGTTTCATCTTTCCAAATTTTCGTAGTAGATATTAGATTCACCCTCTTTACAAAAATGTCTTAATCTGACGTAAATACTTCGTCGGAATTTTTCCCGAAGAATTCTTAAAATTCTAATGAATTTACTGTTATGAGACTAATATGTAAACACTTGAACCGTCAAAACGAATGACATGGTTTAATCTTGAAATAATGTCCGGCTCCATGGCTAAGTGGTTAGCGTGCTGGCCTTTGGTCACAGGGGTCCCGGGTTCGATTCCCGGCAGGATCGGGAATTTTAACCGTAATTGGTTAATTCCTCTGGCAGGGTGACTTGGTGTGTGTGTGCCGTCTTCATCATTTGATCCTGATCAGGACGCGCAGGTGGCCTATGGACGTCAAATCAAAAGACCTACACCAGACCTCTCCGGAGGCCACACGCCATTTTTATTTATTATCTTGAAATATTGAGCCCATGAGAAGAAAACCTAACGAGTTACGCTATGTACTTGAGCAGCCGCGCAATAAGTGCGTGGAGCCATTGACCACGGTACTCCAAGCCTCTGCTGACTGTATCGAAGGACAGAACCGTTTTGATGGCGTGATTAAAGCCGTGTCCGTGAAATATAACTTTTTCTTAAACAACGGGTTACTGAGGTATAATTATGACCCAGATACTTATTTGGATTGAGAGCATACGTAACTGGTTTAGTCTAGATTTTCGACAACAGCTACTGAACACAACATAAGAAATAAATCACCTTACAAGGAGCTTTTTATAATAAGCCATACCTACAGGTGCGATATGAGACGTCAAAATATTGAGATGTCTAATATCGGGCACTTTTACTATTGTCGCGGCCACCAAATTAGGCGGGTCAGAGAAATTACGCTCTTGCCAAGGTTATGTAGCAACTGGCGAAGAAATGTCTAACTGAACACATCATTTCGGAGCGCGAGGCAAGTTGTTCTCTCTCAAGCTCCTGATGTTACTTCATATAATGTTTCGAAACAAATTATACTACAAGTTTCAGAAAAGACTGCTGATTCCAGTGGTATAACTATTTTCCATATAAACTACTTTAAATAATTATGAAAAATAAAATCTTGAACGAGTAAGTTTAAATCCGTAGAATCATGTATTGAAAATTTCAGTAAGCGGCCAAGTTTTTATTTCTTCAGCCAATAAAATTTTGTCTGCGGGAAAAAATGTAAAAAAATCGCCTGACTTATATTTTTTATCTGAAACATATTTCCGTGAGTCTTTTAATTTTCCTGGAAAATGCCCCGGAAAGCGATCCTGTAAATGTCGCAAGCTGAGGCAGTTCGGGGCGCGTGCACCAGCACAGGCTGCAGGACCCCGTAAATACTTTCGGATTACATATTAATCCGTATCAGTTTTATTACATTATAACTTTAGATATTTGAATACGGTATATTGTACTGAGTAATATAGAAAAAGAACTACTTTAAAGAATAGGTTTACATTAATTTACAATGAAGTAAGAATCGGTTTCTGGCTTCAAGGTAGCCTTAGTCACTGTCATCACTCATCTCACTATCTGTCGAGTCGTCTTTTACACTGATGATAAATGGCTCCATTCTTTTGTCCCTTACGATTTCCTTGGCCCAATCGTCTGTTTGAACATTTTCCGCGCGATTGAAGCATTTTTCCCAATCTGCAGCAGTCACACGGTCGATGGCTTCTGACGTGAGTTTTTCTACGCCCTTTATTTTGAATGTCTTGTTCCTCTCTGCCACTTCTCTCTTGACTTGAGCCCAAATCAATTCACATTCACTATCCATCTTTAACTGCACTTACGATGCGAGCTCAACAGCTGCATGACAGGGATTGACTCGGGTAAGGTGGCCTGGAGCGGATGGGCTTCAGTTTGACAGCACTGCACGATCAGCGTTGCCAATCCGTGCCGGGGGGTAAGCGACTCTCGACCATCTGTCGCTTCGCCGTTCCCATATCTGACGACAGCGCAGTTTTCCTCACCCGCCTAACTTGGTGGCCGTGACAATAGTCTAAATACAGTACAACTTTCTTCCACGACTATGCGTGCACTCCAATTGGTTCCTCCCCACTCCTAAACTAGCTAGTCATTTCCTGTGCCATCGGTGCGACGTAAATCGAATTGTTTAACATCGTACTAACACAATTAGTATGTTTACATGGGGATTGAGATCGATTTCAATACACTTACCGTATTGAATACGATCCCCGTTTACATGTAGTAGGCTATTTGAGTATCGTATTCAATCCGCCAGGCAACATCGACGTATACGAACGATGCAGAATTGTAGTAAAATCGATACCACCTCTTAGAATTTAGAAAAAAAATGCAGTAGAAGCCCACGAGATAACTTTCAGTTTTGAAAGTATGTGTGGTATTCCAAAATAATGTAATTGGTGCAATAGATGGAACGCACATTCCAATTTTACCCCCAACAGAAGGTTATCGTAATTTTGTTAATCGCAAGGGCTGGCCGTCTTATAATATGATTGCAGTTGTTGATCTTTTATACAGGTAAATATATTTACTGGTTTTTAATATTTGTTATTTCGACAGAACTTTGATGATGATGATGATGATGATGATGATGATGATTTCTCAGTACGATCCGCGTTTACATGGAACTCAATTCGAACCGAGTACGATACGATCCCAGATTTTACCGTATCGACCTTGAGACTCAATCCGAACTGAGTCCCAGTTTACATGGCGTTTCCAATACGGGAAGTGTACCCAGATCGATTTGAATCCTGCTTGTCAACGTACTGAATGAAGATTTTCAGCGACGCAGGGATTGGGAAGGCCTTAAGGCACAACCTGGTGTGAAAATGGGAAACAACGGGAAACCATCCTCAGTGCTACCACTATCTCCCGAATGCAAGCTCACAGTTACGCCACTCTAACCGCACTGACAACTCGGTATAAGTGTTAATTAATTAATTAATCAATCAAATAGTACGTAAAAGACAGATGTGTTCTGTTTATGGTCATTGAACTCAGGGAATGTTTTGAACAAAACTAACAAAACAAAGAACATGATACTGTATAGGCTTTTGGGCTTATGCCGTGTCAAGAAAATAAGGTGAAAATCTTTACGTTTCGCAGAGAACTGTGCTCTGCGTCATCAGAAGAAAATCTCGACTCTCCACGAGAAAGGCTTCTTAAACAATTACTTTTTGAAATTTAGATGTTATAATAGAAGTTGAAATGGTAGGTACATTCGTCACCAGATGGCTCCCCGGACGTGGCACAGCGCTAGCGAAGCGGAAGCTGACCGAACCATCAGAATCAGTCAAAGAGTGTCATCGCCAGATGTTTTATCCCAGACTTGTGTCAATGCCATACACCTGTCAATGTTATATGTTATGTACACATGTTATCTGATGGTTCGGTGAGCTTCCACTACGAACGCTAGCGCTGTGCCACGTCCAGGGAGCCATCTGGTGACGAACGAACGTACCATTCCCACTTCTATTATAACGTCTGAATTTCAAAAAGTCATTGTTTAATAAGCCTTTGGACAGTCGAGATTTTCTTCTGATGACGCAGAGCAAAGTTCTCTGCGAAACTTAAAGATTTTCACCTTATTTTCTTGACACGGCATGAGTCCAAAAGCCTATACAGTACCATGTCTGTAAGTACGGGCCGTGAAAGCATCAATAGCAACAAAACAAAGAACACCTTGTCTCAGCACATCAATCAAGCAGAGGAACGAAGCTCACTTTGGTAACAAATACCTGCAAGTATCACAGTTCTCAGTCAACGTTCTCTTCTAATCAATATGGAGGGAAGCTTCCTCGTGTTTCCTGTATAAAGAACAGGCAGACATTGTTCCTTCCGCCACAGCAAGGTGAAGTAAAATAAACCACTTTCCCCTTTGCGAAAATTAAATGATCATAAATATGTTTCTCGGTCATGGCCATCCATGATAATTTCAGATGACCGCCAGGCATAAGACGGTTGCTAGGTAACATTGTCTGGCCATCCATCCACACCTTACATCACAGCCTCCACGGTTGCTAGGGTTACACTTCCGTCGCACTAACTTCCGTGACCCCAGCCATAAGACATATTTATATCAAAAACAAAAATGGCTTAATTTCTACAATGACCGATGAACAGGGGAAAAAACAAACTGGGTATGTTATTGTTCCGATTAATTCACACAGCACTGTACATCCATTCAATCGTAGGTCATGCTCTCGACTGAAGTAGTAGGCGGTGTGAAGACAAGAGGCTTTCAACAGCAGAACAGGTTTTTAGTGCACTCGTCTCCTTTACACCCATATAACAGCTGTAGCTGAACTTGTAATCAGTTCACGAAACCTGATCGCAGACGAAACACGCTCAAGGTGAACTGGCCGCGCTCAATGCACGTGCCGAGTGGATTATGAAACTGTGGCGAAGGACGGGATGCCGCACACTCCTCTCACCTGGAGGTGCAGCTTATGGCTGCTTTCTTCTAAACTCTCTCTAGCGCAACAGGAGTATCCAAGACCTTTCTACTCATACTCCGTAGTGAACCGCAACGATTGTTCTAATAATTATATTTCTCTTTCACACAGCGTAAGTCCAAAGTCTTATTTCTTCTAGGGCGTAGAAGTATCAGTATAGACATATGTATGTATGAGGTTAATATATTTAATCGATCTTTACTAACACAAGACTTAAGTTGTTCCATGGGTGTCCCGACAAAAGAAAAGATCTTGGTTTGTTCAGAGCCGAATGGGAAGCTGTTCTACAACAACTTGTGGCGAAACCACGTCATCCCTCCGCCACAGGAAGCTAGAGGGCAGCCGGTGAAAGCGTGTAGACTGCCGGTCTTCTTTATGATATCTATGGCAGCACGGCTGACACTTATAGTAAACAAATACATCGAGTGCCTTACTACGTGATGTTATCAATGGATGGTATTGTAGAAAACAACCATGTAAAGTTCCGTGCAGAATAAATATGCAGTTCTATTTGATTTTGTGTTTACTGTAGCTGGCAAGTCAGTAAGTGTAATGTTCCCCACAAACTCAATGGATTGAGGACTCTTAAAAATATCTGCAAATCCATACATTACTAACTCCCGCAATTTGGATGAGGAAAGTGGCGTCTGTCTACGTCAATTGAAATTAGTGGGATCTGGATTGTTTTTTTAAATACCAGAGACAATTGTATACTGTAGATGCTCGTAAAGTTAGGACTGAAGTCCGCGACAAGGAATGTGAAGCGCGGTGTAAACTACCCCCTAAGGATAAAGGATTTATTCTTTATTAAGACTACACTCCTGCTAATAAATGGATCTGGCACTACAACGGACTCCCCTGCTCCGAATGGAAGGATGCCCTCAAAATGACGTGTAATGTTGCTGTAGTCCGAGCTGTGCCGGGGAGAAGTCTGGACGGTAACCGCTGTCGGCGTTGTCACAGTGCGATCGAAACCCTTTATCACACGTCCTTGGCTTTTGCCCTCGCAGTGAAACTCTTTGCGATACCCGTCACTATACCGTTAGTTACATGCAAGCCGACTCTTTAAAAAGGAGAGGATATATCACTCTAGGAAGTCTCTGGAATCTCTACACAAGAGAGCACGAGGCGAATAGGCATCAGAGCATTTAAAGCCGACTGGAAAAACTGGCTATATACTTGATCCATCCGTGGGGTTTGAACTGAGTTCAGACCAGTCACAGAGGTAGACAATGGGAAGAAGGCTATCTACGAACCTACAGGGCCCTACTATAAAAACAAATACAACGTCGATTTTTTTTTTTTTTTTTTTTTTTGCTAGTTGCTTTACGTCGCACCGACACAGATAGGTCTTATGACGACGATGGGACAGGAAAGGGCTAGGAGTGGGAAGGAAGTGGCCGTGGCCTTAATTAAGGTACAGCCCCAGCATTTGCCTGGTGTGAAAATGGGAAACCACGGAAAACCATTTTCAGGGCTGTCGACAGTGGGGTTCGAACCTACTATCTCCCGAATACTGGATACTGGCCGCACTTAAGCGACTGCAGCTATCGAGTTCGGTCAACGTTGAATGTATTGAGGTCATTGGTTTGATGGTGGGTGTTCGTGGAACGATACCAGAGACTTTTTGTAAAGACCTACTAAATGCTAGACATCCCTAATAATACCATGAAAGATATCGCAATCTCTGTAGTTAAGGGAACAGTCGCGATTTTATGAAATCACTTATATGCCACATAACAATGTGTTATTGTCCTTAAACTCTTCCATTATTTTCTTATCTTTTATAAATAATAATTGTATAACCGTACTTTGTGCCTTTGTTATGTTTGTCCCTATGGCAGTCTTGATAATATTTTGGGAAGCTAATAAAATAAAAATATAGATAGTTAATGCCTTTATTTCTGGCGAAGTTGGATTAGTGATTCAGTGTCGTTTAGAAATATGAAAAAAAGAATAGGCCCGAGAACAGAGCCCTGAAGGTCACTAATGATTATCAGTAATGTACATCCTGCTTTATTGCTGGAAACAAATCCTTGCAGTTAATAAGTTATCCTCTGTCCTTTAACACAATCTCCATGCTCATATCCAATAGTCTCACTTAAGCAATTTCAGAAACACGCATTCAGAGTGATGTACTTTCTTGACGCATATAATCAACAGAACACATAGCACTGAAAGACATTTAACTACTTTAAAAAAATATGTGTTAAAGAAATGCCTCACGTGATAAAGTAATTTATACTGAAATGTTTATATTTTATATTTCACGAACTGAACCCTAGGGACTTCCTATTTGCGAGCACGGGTTCATAACCACGGAGCCCAAACTGAGTCTGGCATCGTTTCCATTTACTTCTGTCAGGCTTCTCGCCTTAATCTTTCCTGTCCGACCTTCCTTGATCAACTCTTGTTCTCTTCCGATCCCGACGGTATTGTAGCATTCGAGAGCTAGGAATTCTTTCATTTTCACGCCTTTCGTGCCACTTGTCTCTCTTTTGCCGATATCTTCATTTTTCGAAGTGTCGAATCCCGTCCATTTGTTTCCCCTCTGATTAGTGTTAACCACCACCACTTCAGTGAATTATCAATGAATTCAACATTTTACATTACTTTAACTTTATATTCTATATGGTTTATTTGTATTTTCCATTTCAGTTCGAAGCCCCCTTCTTTTCCATCGCATATTAGTACAGAGAGAAAAAAATAAATTCGTCCGACATGTTTTTATAATCTTCACTAACTTAACTGCTGTCGAAAAATGTAGAGTCGGTACATTTTGGTAACAAAGATATCACAGTTCCCAAAAACATCATCAGAAGAAGAAGAAGAAGAAGAAGAAGAAGAAGAAGAAGAAGAAGAAACAGGTCTGTGTGTAGGATACCTGTATTATCCCCAAGGTCTAAACTATTGCTAGGATAGCACTAAATTCAGGTACCAGGATGATGAATTTAGGTTGCTCTTATGTTGCATTTTACATGTAAATACAAAAGTCGATCAAAAAAATAAATGCCGTTGACATGCTGAGAATGTCAACTACTCTACGTATGTCTTGTGTACCTCGCCAGAAACCTTGTGGAACCCTCGCAAAACGGGTTTCACGGTGACGTAGCTCGCCATCTTGTGAAGGTCGGTGCCAGCCTTGACATAAGTAGACAATACCCCCACGAGTTTATCATTGCATCACGCTCATGGTTGTCTCACGCACAAATACTATCAGTCCATTAGTTGGGTTGAAGGACCCAGAACGCGCTTCTACAAAAATCGCGCGTCATGCATTGTAATACTTAAGCGCACCTTACAAAGATGTACGGTACAGGGCCCTTTGTCTGTTATGAAAAACATAATACATACGCATTCAGTGACATAGCACGCCATTACGTCTCTTATTTAGTGTTCAAATTTGGGCAATTATTTAACGAAGGGCGTGAAAATGAAAGACTCCCTAGCCCTCGGAAACCTAATAGCGTCAAGGTCGGAAAAGAACAAGAATTGACTAAGAGAGGTCAGATAGGATAGATGAAAGTGAGGAGTCGGGAACAAGTAAGTGGAAGCAATGCCAGGACTCAGCTAAGGGCCCCGTGGTTAACATCTCCTTATGAGGTGCTGTTAAACCCGTTGCTTTTTGCCTTTTAAAAAACATTCTTCGCCATCAATGGAACTTGTCTATGTTTCGGTATGCCAAGAATGCCTTATACAATGTTTCTTCTAAGACAATGTGTCTACACATCGTGTACAGTACTATTTTTAACACTCCCCCTTCTCTCAGACGACGGAAGTTGTGAAAGGCGGAGCCGTCGTAACCACATAACTCACGTAACATGTTCCACACGTAGTGGGGAAGATCGTGAGCTAACACCCTGTCGAACACACATACGGTACGGTACATAAAATAGTGATACCGTCAGAATTTAGTCCAAACCATACGAATAATAATAACAATTCTCACATACTCATTTGGAGTCATAAAGTTGAGTTGAAGTTAATGTGTTGCTGACAAAACACCACATGTATCATCCAAAATCAGCCTCGGAAAGACTCCCTCTGCCTCGTTCTGATGGTGGTCGTGGACTGATAAACCTTGGGAAATTACACCATGAACAAATTGTATCATTAAAGTGCTACTTCAAACATAAATCAGAAACCTCTACCCTACATAGTGCAATGGTTGTAGCAGATAACGGTTTTACACCCCTCAACTAAGCACCCCGGCTTCACTTAGTATTTCAGTCTCCACAAATGAGGAAAAGGTCGTTCTATGGAAAACGAAACCTCTTCACGGACAGTATCCAAATGAGTTAGATCAGCCATATATCGACAAACAAGAGTCGCATAAGTGGCTGACACACTCAGACATCTACCCAGGAACAGGGGGCTTTATGTTCGCCATACAAGATCAAGTCATTGCCACAAGGAACTACAGAAAGCATATACTGCATGATCCATCTGTCTATTCAGGTCAGTGCCGACGATGTAATACATCTCCAGAAACCATTCAGCACATAACCTCAGGTTGTCGATTAATGGCAAATACAGACTACAAGTACAGACATGACCAAATAGCAAAAATCATTCACCAGTAATTATCCCGACAAAATAACCTAATCCAATCTACTACAGCATATTGGAAGTAGAAACCCCAATCACTCTTGGAAAGTGAAAATTACAACATTTACTGGGATAGAAGTACCATCACTGTTAAAACTATTACCTGCAATAGACCAGAGATAACTTTTATAGATAAAAACAAGAAAATCTGCTTCATAATTGGCATAGCCTGCCCTAATCTTCATAACCTTCAACAACACGTACAGAGAAGATTTCCAAGTGCGCAGATCTGGCCACAGAAATAAAAACAATGTGGAAACTCAACAATATCGCCATCATTCCAGTAGTGATTGGATGTAATGGTATTATATAAAATACACTGCACAGAAGCACTGAAGCAATTAATCTCCAACTCACCTACAGAGAATTACAAAACGCAGCAATGCTGGCCGCTTGCCATATAGTAAGGAAGTTTATTGGCATGAACCATCCACTATATACTGTACAGAAGATTAATGAAAATCGGCCACTAAGAATTTTTATTATTTACGTACAGTAAATATCTGTCAACAATGTAAGTATATACCGGTATGTATGGAGCATATATGCGTATGTACTAAATAGTACTTCTTCCATGTACATTGTACCGAAGAAGCTCATAAACCCAATTGTAAAACTGTGAATTAAATAATAATAATAATAATAATAATAATTATTATTATTATTATTATTATTATTATTATTATTATTATTATTATTATTACTATTATTTATTATCGTTCCGGCCATCTATGGACCACGTTTTACAGTCTTTACGTTATTTTTCAACAGTCCTGACTTCACATTCTGCCAGTACTTCATCCTTGCACTGACTTCTTTCTTCGGTTCTTCTGTGTAGGTTATCTTCTTCTTCTTTCTTCTTCTTTCTTCTTCTTCTTCTTCTTCTTCTTCTTCACACGTTCTTCCCCGGTCTCCTGGAAACCCTTGAACTCCTTCACTTTTTGTCTAAATTTGTTTCTGTCCAGTACGTCCTCTTTTTCTACTCCTATCATGGCCAGGTCGGTCCTTACTTCTCGAAACCATTTTGGTTCCGTCTTCCTTAGGCTGAAGAAGCTGAAAATCCTTTTTGTCAGTCGGTTGGTGTCCATTCTCTGTAGAAGTCCATAAAATTGAAGCCTTCGCTTTTTCATCAATACGACGACTTCCTCTGTCTTCTGGTATAGTTCTTTGTTGGGTCTAAGTCTCCTCTCCCCACCTTTCAATAATAATAATCGTTTGGGTGATCAATCCATAGACGGGCTTGATTCAACTCTCCATGCCTCCGTATCCTGTGCTAACCTTTTCATTTATAAGCAACTACTACATCTTCTGTCTACGCTAATCTGTTTCTCATATTCACACCTTGGTCTACCCCCTGCTGCTCGTATATCCTATACTTCCATCAAAATCCAACTGATCAGATCCTGAGTGTCTTAAGATGTGTCATATCATTCTACCCCTTCTTCTCGTCAAATTTAGCCAAATCGATCTCCTCTCACCAATTCGATTCAGTATCTCTTCATTCGTGATTTGATCCACCCATCTCACCTTCAGCATTCTTTTGTAACACCACATTTCAAAAGCTGCTATTCTCTTTCTTTCTGAGCTAATTATCGTTCATGTTTCACTTCCATACAATGCCACGCTCCAGAATAAAGTCTTCAAAAACATATTTCTAATTCCTATATCATTGTTCGAAGTGAGCACATTTCTTTTCTTAAAAAAGGCCTTCCTTGCTTGTGTTTGTTAGTCTGCATTTTATGTCCTTCTTACCTCTGCCATCGCCGGACTGAATAGCTCAGACGGTAGAGCAGGTTCGATCCTGACTCAGTCCGGTGGTATTTGAGAAAGCTCAAATACGTCAGCCTCGTGTCAGTAGATTTTTTTGGAAGTTGCTTTACGTCGCACCGACACAGATAGCTTTTATGGCGACGATGGGAGAGGAAAGGGCTAGGAGTGGGAAGAAAGCATCCGTAGCCTTAATTAAGGTACAGCCTTTGCATGGTGTGAAAATGGGAAACCACGGAAAACCTTTTTTCTTTTTGCTATTTGATTAACGTCACACCGACACAGATAGGTATAATGGCGACGAAGGGATAGAAAAGGCCTAGGAATTGGAAGAAAGCGCCCGTGGCCTTAATTAACGTACAGCCCCAGCATTTGCCTGGTGTGAAAATGGGCAACCACGGAAAACCTTTCTTTTTCTTTTTGCTATTTGCTTAACGTCACACCGACACAGATATGTATAATGGCGACGAAGGGATAGAAAAGGCCTAGGAATGGGAAGAAAGCGGCCGTGGCCTTAATTAAGGTACAGCCCCAGCATTTGCCTGGTGTAAAAATGTGAAACTACGGAAAACCATCTTGAAGGCTGGTGACAGCGGGGTTCGAACCCACTATGTCCCAAATGCAAGCTGATAACAGCATTATTTATTATTACTTCTGCTATCATTAAGTAGTGAGGAAAGAAATGGGGAAACCACCTAACTCCTCATTTCCCTAGTACGCCTCTTCAGTGACGCCTGGCCCTCCTATGATGGCTGATGGTGGAGCTATTGAGGTCCAAACCAGCCTCCGGGCTGTACCCTCAACAACAATATCATTAGGTGCTCTGCTACCCTAGTAACAATATTCATCTACTTCCTTTAACAATTCATTTCCTAATCTAATATTTCCTGCATCATATGACTTCATTTGACTGCACTACATAACTAATATTTATTTATTTATTTATTTATTTATTTATTTATTTATTTATTTATTTATTTATTTATTTATTTATTTATTTATTTATTTATTTATTTATTTATTTATTCCCATCTTTTACTCCTTCTCCAAGGCCGTGTCCGTACCATTCAACAATTTCTCCAGATCTTCTGCAATAATAATGATGTATCTTAACATTCTTCAAATTGCTTAAGTTTTAAGCGATACAAGAGTGCCGAAGGTTATTAACGCAAGAGTCCGTTAGCGTTTCAAGAGTGAACAACAAGTATTTCAACACACCTTAATTCCATCGATCTCAACTGGAATCAGAAATAGATGTAATGAGCTATTAGCTAATATCGACATGTGTCAATAAGAACCATAACATTGTGCATAAAATCTAGTTTACTCGGCTGAGGTTAGTCAGATTTTTATGTAAACGAAATAAATAAGAGGGTCGACTCATAAGTCATGGCAACTATTTTTTTTTTCTCGCGAACAGGAGACAACACGGAAAATCTAAGATATGCATTTGGAAATATAGGGCACATACTTATGCATAGTGCCTGAAGACAAATTCTGACTTCAGGAGATTCTCGTAGGAAAGTGACAGAACACAGGCCATTGGTAAACACTGTTTTATTATGGTATAGACAACAAATACACAAGACTACGTACAAAGGACAGGTCTCCACTGGTTACAGACCTTCGAAATAATCACCCAAGGTTTCCACTGTGCGTTGCCAGCGGTGGGGCAGGCGCTGAATACCATTCGCTGCATGTGTATCGCTAACGTGTGACACCTCTCTCCGAAATGCTATCACGATGTCCTCTTTTTTTAGCAAACCGTTGTCCACGTAATGGCTTCTTTGGAGATTAGATCATAGTCACACAACTAATGCTTCCCGCAGCTCTGCATGCCATTGGCGTGCATTTCTGCCGCGGAGAGCTGCTATTTTAATACACGATCGTTGCTCCTGCTTGTTGACTTCCATTTTGTGACGCTCTCGCTCACACACTGAACTTGGGGGCATGCTTAGACCCACACTGTTGTTTACATACACCATCTAAAGGCATCATACGCAAGTACCTAACTTCGCCACAAATAAAGACATCAATAAATAAATAAATAAATAAATAAATAAATACATTTCCAAATGCATATCTTAGATTTTCCGTGTTGTCTCGTGTTCGCGAGAAAAAGAAAGTTGCCATGACGTATGACTCGACCTCCGTATTTTTTTCGACCTATCAATCAGCTGTTCTTTAAAGAAATTTATCTGAAATCAGAGCTGTAAATTCAAGCAATAAACTTCGTTTTCCATCTTATCGACATCTGCGCTTTCAGTATCATTCTGAAGAGTTTGATAAACTTCCTCATTCATGAACTCGTGCCGTGTTGAGGATAAGGAATGGTAGATAGCAGTAGTAGCAGCGATTAGGAATTAGAAGTGGGGATGCAAAAAAAAAAAATCCTGTACAGACAGCAAAAAGGAGCCGGATTTGTGGGATATAGCGGGCGGAAGGCGGGATGGGGTGTACACATCAGAACTGAAAAAAGAAAAAGAAAAAAAACTACACAATGGAAATTTTTTTGATGTTCTCTCAGCGAATTTCGACAGATAGGTAAATGTTCACATTTTACCAACTTAAGTGCGGTAAAGTCCGTCTCAATGGCTAAATGGAGCACTACATCACTTTTTTTTTTTCATCTTGTGCGCTTTCACCAAGACCGTGTCCGTACCATTCAGCAATTTCTCCAGATCTTTTGCAATAATAATAATAATAATAATAATAATAATAATAATAATAATAATAATAATGTATCGTGCTGACCTTTGGTCACAGGAGTCCCGGGTTCGATTCCCGGCAGGGTCGGGAATTTTAACTATCATTGGTTAATTCCGCTGGCACGGGGGAGAGGTGTATGAGTCGTCTTCATCATCATCATTTCATCCTCATCACGACGCACAGTTCACCTACGGGCGTCAAAACAAAAGACCTGCACCTGGCGAGCCGAAGTCCTTGGACACCTCCTGGCACTAAAAACCGTACGCCATTTCCTTTCGGTGTGGTAAAAACAGATTCTTGAGATTTTTAATTCAAAACTACACAATAAAACGTTCACCAAAGGAACAATATTACACACGTATTACAATTACATAGAAGTACGGCGTGTTTTTACAATTAAATTCATTTAGTATTTGACTACACACTAGGGCTGGGACAGATACAACGCAACCGTTTCCGAAACACAACCGTTGTCGAATGAAACCGTTGCGAGAAAATAACAGTTGCAGTTGCAGTGGCGCTCTGCTGTTGCGTTCTTCGCCGGCACCGATCAAGAGGCGTTTTAAGTTTCACAACCGGTACCAATACAAAACTGCCTTCCGCAATCGTTGCGTTTCTTGACACTGGGGTTTTCCAGTGTAACTCACAGGTCAGATAGGCCGTTCTGGAGGGCTGCCCTGCTACTGAATGAAGCGCCCGACGTCACCGACAGCCATAATAGACAGTGCTACCCCAGATTCAAAGGCCTGAGTGATGTGAGGTGCAGTTAGTCGAGTATTTTTAGAGTTAATCTTGTTAGTTATTCTAATTAGCCTCCATTCAGTCATGAAATACAGAACTAGTGGATCTTTAGATGCCGTGACATTTAACATTTAAAACTAATACGAAAACATAACATGACTTCAAATCCGACTCTGTAATAACAGGCACACTCACAAAGGCGATCGTGAGTTGAGAATCAACCTTTTACGAACAACTACAAACATAGTTATTAATCAAGGTTTAATACTGCCCCAGTTTAAAGAAGGACGAGAACTACGAGCATTATTCCACTTCTAGGTCACAGAAAGTACAGTCATTTAAGATTATTTCGTTACGGATTTGTAAATTATGTTGATATTCAGATATAAATATTTTGTAATTTCTGTGTTATGTACGGTAGTAGATTTTTAAAACTTTCCATCGGGGAGTAGGTACGATTCAAGCACACGGTAATTTTAAATTCCTTTAACCCACATTTCCAGTAGTCTGAATAGGCAACAATGTATAATAGGTTAGAAAAAAAGTTATATTACTTATGTCGACCAAACTATTATGCTCATTCGAATTGAGGTTGTTCCTGATATAACCAATAGGCCTATAAAAATCCAATTACACCATACTTTTCCTCGTTTTATTTCACGTTAGTCTCGAACGTTTAGAATTTTAAATTTGTACTTTAATATTTTTTTATGGCAAATGGAACGCAGGAAGTGCCAGTTTCTTAAACGTGTTTCAACCATACGTCAATTTTAAGAAATTATTTCTCAAAACACGTCATCAGATCAAATCCAAATTTTAACACAATATACAATGTAATGTTTTATACATTATTTATAAATTTAAGAATTTTATATTCCCAAGAAAAAAAGCTGTTATCAATTTTGTAAGACAACTTTTCCTCGGCTCAGGTTGGTTGGAAAACTGCATTCCTGGTCGCGTTGTTATCTTTATATATCCAATGGTTATGCTGTATGACTGTGAAATTCGTAAATGAATTCAATTCCTTTATATCAGTTTGTATTTATATTGGATAGAATGATATACTGTACATCACTGACTGGCCGGTACAAGGAAAACGTGAGGCGTTACCGCGCACTCCCTCATTTGTTCTGTAGGAGTATGTTATTTTGCAACCGTTTTATACAACGGTTGTCTGCGCGCAACAGTTTTGCCCAGCACTACCACACACTAAGAAACAGACACTCACCCCTGTTATACCCTTCCTCGCATCACACGCAAAGTCTCCACTACTTACTGTGATGCTATACAAATCGGTTAGTCGCGACGAACGACAATTTATGCGTATTTCCGCTAGTAATGTCGTTAATAATTAAAGATAATAAATTAAATAATTAGCTGATAAGACAACAGGGTTTGTACAAACTGCTTGTTTTAATAATTCCTAGTTGAACCGACTAAAATTGAATAAAAGAGTAATGTTTCCTCCACAGAGTTTGGGTGGGGGTGGGGGTGGGGGTGGGGGGAGGGTGCGACTGCCATCTCTCGCTCCCCTAATCGCCGTTACCGGATATCAGGGTTCAGCCTTGATCTACTCTACGAGATCAACTAATACGAGGAAAACCGTTACGTCTGCCTCATTAACTTGGAAAAGCTAATTATTTGCTGCATTCTATTAACCGTAGCTTTTGTTTCTGGAAGTAGAGCATAGTCAAAAATTCCGACTCCTTGGCTGATTGCAGCACACTGGCCTTCGGTTCAGATGGCCCGAGGTTCGATTCTCGGGCGGGCCGAGGATTTCAACTTCATTTTGTTTATTCCTTTGGCTTCGGGTATAAGTGTTTACGTTAGTCTGAATACAATTTTTTCAACCGACAAACTTTTGGAGGTTGTTCAGGGATACCTTCTCAGTATATTGATATAAAGAACCCAGGTGAACTTCTTACAGAGTAATTGCATTCCCCAGTTAGCTTTGTACCTATACTGCACTGAAAATAATAAATGCTAGTTCTTGACAAACGCCGGGGTGTCGGAATGTTGTCCCGCAGGAGTTCTTTAACGTACCGGAAAATAACGATGTCGTGAATATGATGATAGACATTTTATCAATAATACCCTAGATGGTAAATGGATTAAGAAAGGACATTTATTTATTTATTTATTTATTTATTTATTTATTTATTTATTTATTTATTTATTTATTTATTTATTTATTTATTTATTTATTTATTTAATCCGTTTGCCGTATGCTTTTTTCCCCCGGAATCAGCGAGGGATCACACCTCTACCACCTCAACAGCAGTGCCCTGGAGCGTGGGACATTTGGTCGGGGTAAAACTAGGGAGTAGGACCAGTACCTCGCCCAAGCTGCCTCACCTGCTATGGTGAACAGCGGGCTTGTGCGGGATGGCAAGATTGGAAGAGATAGGCAAGGAAGAGGGAAGGAAGTGGCTGTGGCCTTAAGTTAGGAACCATCCCTGCATTTCCCTGGAGAAGTAGTGGGAAACCATGGAAAACAACTTCGAGGATGGCTGAGATGGGAATTGAACTCCACTCTACTCATTTGACGTCCCGAGGATGAGTGGACCCTGTTCCAGTCCGCGTACCACATTTCAAATTCCGTGGCAGGGCCGAGAATCCAACTCTGGCCTCCGGGGTTGGCACCTAATCACGCTAGCGGACGATGAAATAATAATAATAATAATAATAATAATAATAATAATAATAATAATAATAATAATAATAATAATAATAATAATATCCATTTAGACAATATAAAACTCTTTCGTGATCCAACCAGACTGCCTCTATGTTGCAGAATTCGTACGATTAAAAACAAGAAAACACGTCGAAGAAATCCGGAAGAAGGAAAAATCCTTCGAAAAATCATCGGGCCCAGAAAATGCGCTGGCACCGACTACGCAGCAACAAGGAACTGTACAAAACATGTGGCAGGATATCAGACGTCATTCGAAAACGAAAGATGAAATTTTTCGAGCACATTTCGAGAGCGTAAGACGACAAGCTCACTAAAGGGAATCAACAATTTTAACAAGTCCACCAGAAGAGGCAAGGTATATGAAAAATAGTTTATTAACACGCACACGCAAAGAAAAATGAAGAACTGCAAGAATTTAACATCTTGGAGCAAACAAGATGTCCACGATAGAACCATATTCAGAAACAAGATACGTACAAACACTAGAGGGGTTCCAGCAACCAGAAACAGCGACCAAGAATAAACAACACTGGACGGATGGAAAGAAAGCACCCGCAAGCAAGAGAATGAAGCAATACTGGCGCCAATTAAAAGTGAAACCATAAGGAGATATTTACGTGGTCGATAGTTAGCCGAAATCGATTAATAATAGTAAAGATCAATCAATCAATCAATCAATCAATCAATCAATCAATCAATCATTACTGATCTGCATTTAGGGCAGTCGCCCAGGTGGCAGATTCCCTATCTGTTGTTTTCCTAGAACATAGAATGAAGATAAAGTTGGAATTCAAGAGGACAAATTGGGGCAAATATTCGTTTATAGGAAGGGGAGTTAGGAATTGGAATAATTTATCTTGGGAGATGTTTGACAAAATTTCAGCTTCTTTGAAATCCTTTAAGGACACACTAGGTAAATAATAATAATAATAATAATAATAATAATAATAATAATAATAATAATAATAATAATAATAATAATAATAATAATAATAATAAAAAGAAATCGCTGAACAAACTGGCTTGCAGATATCTTTTGAAAAATGACTAACATCAAAGATGCCCCAGCAAAACTCCAGACAAAATACAGGAAGATCAACCGAGCAGAAAATTTTAAGTATCTGGGTGAGATCATAATGAAAAATGGACTGGACAAAGAAGCACTTAAGGAACGAGTACACAAATTTTAAATAGCCTATCAAACGTCGCGCTCAATCTACAACAAAAATTACCTGGCCGAAAATACTAAACTACCGTACATCGTTATGAAACTGTTCTGAAGCCAGTAGTTATGTATGCAGCCGAAATCCTATCCCTAAATGCAAATAGAGAACCCTCGAAGAACTGGAGAAATAAGAGCGGAAAATCATCGTAAGTATCATGGGATCCAATTACAAGAATGGCACTAATTATAAAAAGTCCAAGAAAGAAGTGTACAGTAAAATAGAGAAAATTACAAAAACAAACCGATCTTTCACTTTTTTGACTCCAACCCGAAAACCACAATGCCCTGATTTATGCACACCAAAGAAGGCCTACAAATGCTGCATATAAAACCCGAAGACGCCTTCAATAGAGATATCTTTCGCAAAAAGATACTGACGAATGGGTAAACCGAGACAAGCAACCGAAAAGAAGACGAGGTACCACCTGGACAAGCTGGCCCACTCACAGAGAATTCTGGGCTCAAAAGAAAGCGAAGCAAATTGCCAAATGTAACAAGACTTAACGTAGTCCTAGATGGCCCCAACGAATAATAATAATAATAATAATAATAATAATAATAATAATAATAATAATAATAATAATAATAATAATAATCTATGATCCTTGGCTGAATGATTAAAGTTGAAGCCTTCGGTTCAGAAGGTCCCAGGCATCGATTCCCGGTCACGTCGGGGATTTCAATCGCGTCTTCCGCACACTTTCTTCAGCATATTCAGACAACACTGCCAACCTCTACAGAAAAACGTAAGCTAATACTGATTATATCCCTCCACATAGGGTTGGCATCAGGAAGAGTATCAGCCGTAAAACAGGGACTAATCCACACGTGCTACACACTTTGCATTCGCGACCCCACAGGTGTGGAAGAAAGAGGTAGAAGAAGAATACGAGGAAAAACCGTATGACCGCACTTACTGTGCGCATAAACTACAATTTGATGCCGTTCTACACTACGTTGCTTTCTACAGCTATGAGATTGCATTCGAGAGGTAGTGGGTTTGAACCCCACTGTCGCCAGCCCTGAAGGTGGTTTTCCGTGGTTTCCCATTTTCACACCAGGCACATTATGGGGCGGTACCATAATTAAGGCCACGGCCACTTCCCTGCCCCACCTAGCCCTTTCCTATCCCATCGTCGCCATAAGACCTGTCTGTGTCGATGCGACGTAAAGTGAATAGTAAAAACATTATGTTATATCTTGCCAGATGATAGAGAGACCAACAACTTCTCCGATTTTTAACTAATTTTGTTGAGTAACCACTGAATCCGTCACCTGAGGTCGTAAAGATCGTCTACATGCTGATATCAAACGCTGTATGGACTTCTTTATTTCAGAATACACTTAGTTGTAATTATAATAGTATCGTGTTGTTTGATCTGTAGAAACAGGAGCTGTTTCCTCCATCATTAGTAGGTTGTTTTCCTTATAACACGAAAGGGAAATTATACCGGAAAAGGTCCCGTAATCAAAATAGTCTAAGAAAACCCAGAGCGGTTTAATATCCGGGAAGGTTAAGTGAAAAAGTATTAAGGTTTATTTTCCTTGTCTGACAAAAATTAAGAACACATTTCCCCGCCGACGACATGTGAGTCGTCTTCTTTTTAGGCTTATGTAGGATCGCCGGACATCCATTCTCAGTCTAAGATTTGACCGGGGTGTTGAGGCCGAATGCCCTTACTGTTGTTATGGTACTGGTTTTATCGCGAGTCACACTTGAAATCTCCGGGATTCGAGTCCAGCACACTCGGACTGGGAGCTGAGAATCCATACTTATGCTAGGGGCTTTACGTCGCACCGACACAGATAGGTCTTATGGCGACGATGGGATAGGAAAGGCCTAGGAGTTGGAAGGAAGCGGCCGTGGCCTTAATTAAGGTACAGCCCCAGCATTTGCCTGGTGTGAAAATGGGAAACCACGGAAAACCATCTTCAGGGCTGCCGATAGTAGAATTCGAACCTACTATCACCCGGATGCAAACTCAGCCGTGCGCCTCTACGCGCACACCCAACTCGCCCGGTAAGAGTCCATACTACTGCACCATGATTAATGTGTCAAATTACACTTCATAACGGACAACACTGCCTGCTGTCATTTCTTGATGGATACAGTACTTTTTCATTCATGTCTTGGCGCAGGCCAGAGCAAAGTGTAGCTTCCACTGAAGTCCCAGTCTCATCCATGGCTGTGACAATATGGAAGCCGCTGGGGTATGGGTGGTGCTGAGTAATGGCATTCAGAGCACAACCAGTGCGTCTGAGTGTCATGAAAGGTGTTGCTCATAGGGTCAGTTGTGCTACAATAGCACTGTCTGGCCCAGTGAGGAAAGCAATGGCAAACGACCTCACTCCTCGTCTTGCCTAGTACGCCTCATTTTGGTGCTGTCATTGTTTTTTGTGGTTTTCCTATAACTGCATAGCCTTTGGTGGTGCTGTCTGAGGATCCAACCAGTCTCAGGGCTCATGACCAGAAACAGACAGACAACAGACATCTTCCAAAACTTTAGGCCTAGTATCTTTCACCCTTGAGCCACCGTGGCTCAGGTGGCAGCGCACCGGTCTCTCACCGCTGGGTTCCATGGTTCAAATCCTGCTCACTCCATGTGAGATTTGTGCTGGACAAAGCGGAGGAGGGACAGGTTTTTCTCCGGGTACACCGGTTTTCCCTGCCATCTTTCATTCTAACAACACTCTCCAATATCATTTCATTTCATCTGTCAGTCATTTATCATTGCCCCAGAGGAGTGCGACAGGATTCGGCACCCGGCACAATTCCTATCCTCGCCGCAAGATGGGGCTTCATTTATTCCATCCCTGACCCGGTCGAATGACTGGAAAACAGGCTGTGGATTTTCATTTCATCTCTCACCCTTGAATCCCAACAACATACAGTACTTGCGATTCTTAGAATCAACAGTTAACCTTCAGCAACTTAAGTGCTGTCCACAGGTCTGCAACAGTTTAGAAACCAAACCTTAGGGCCGGTTTCATCAGACTCTGTTAAGAATTTAACACCACGTTAAGTTGATTTAAGGGGAATGCTAACAGAACGGTTATTTCATCAACCTTCGTTAACGCTAAACGCGCCGTTAAACTCTGCGTTAATTGAACGTAGCATTCTCGTCCCGTTAAGTTGCTTAATGTCGTGTTAAATATATATATATATATATATATCGAGCGGCCAGTATCCAGTATTCGGGAGATAGTAGGTTCGAACCCCACTGTCGGCAGCCCTGAAAATGGTTTTCCTTGGTTTCCCATTTTCACACCAGGCAAATGCTGGGGCTGTACCTCAATTAAGGCCACGGCCGCTTCCTTCCCACTCCTAGCCCTTTCCTGTCCCATCGTCGCCATAAGACCTATCTCTGTCGGTGCGACGTAAAGCAACTAGCAAAAAAAATGGCTCGAAGAGAAAATTTGTTTTTCGTGCTCAGTTGATCTATTTAGACTATTTTCACAATGCCGACAGACAATAAATTTTACGCAGAATTAATGGTACGCTTGACCTCACAGAAAAGTAGTTCTTGAAGTAATAAGTTATCGAAGTAATCGTGACAAATTACTTGAAGAAATGACAGAGAGGTTAGAATACCGTACAGGAAGATATTCGTTTCTATCTCCAATGCAGCAACTGCTGATTGCACTAAGATATTATGCAATGGGGTCTTTCAGATCATTACGGGAGATATAGTACCGATGTTGTAAACTAATATTCTATTAACGTGTTAATATGTAACAAAATATAAATTCAAAGGAAAGATCAACACATTTCTTTAATTGGAAATAAATTTCAATAATATTATTAAGATCATAATCACGTGTAGACTACATGATGGTAGGCCTAATTTGTAATTTGTTTTCTTGCTGGTGGCTTTACGTCGCACCGGCATAGATGGGAAAGATGGGATAGGAAAGGCCTAGGAGTTGGAAGGAAGCGGCCGTGGCCTTAATTAAGGTACAGTCTGGTGTGAAAATGGGAAACCACGGAAAACCATCTTCAGGGCTTCCGACAGTGGGATTCGAACCCACTATCTCCCGGATGCAAGCTCACATCCGCGCGCCTCTAACCGCACGGCCAACTCACCCGGTAATTTGTAATCGTAGTCATTAACAGTCTATCCAGTTAATAAAACGTCTGAATGGCAATATGAAAGAGATAACTCACACAATAATAAGAATGCTTTAAAACCACATCATCATTTCATATAACGACATTAATATCTCGTGCTAAAGAATTATGATGGCTTGCCGTGATACTCCACATCACAGTCGTCATTAGGAAGAAGCTCAACGTGTCGCCGATTAATGCAATAACCTTCGAAGTCGTCTAATAACATGGTAGAATAAATGACCACCTCCGCTCCAACGTGTCCTTGGAATTATCGCTTTTTGCGCTTCTTTTCAGGTTGTTCATGTATTTTATTTCTTTTGCTGATCACGTGGTCACATTCAAGTGACCATTGAATTAATCTGCTGTCTCATTGCACGCCTTTTCTTTTGCTTTCTTTTAGAGATGTACCATGTGCCTCATTACATTCTTTTTCTCCAGTGAAGTAAAAATTACTGTCCCAAAGGTATTAATGTTGAAAATATTTCTTAGTAGACAAAGTATGGTCCCCATACTACGAAATAGAGGCGTGCGGCTGTGAGCTTGCATCCGGGAGATAGTAGCTTCGAATCCCACTATCGGCAGCCCTGAAGATGGTTTTCCGTGGTTTCCCATTTTCACACCAGGCAAATGCTGGGTCTGTACCTTAATTAAGGCCACGGCCGATTCCTTCCAACGCCTAGGCCTTTCCTATCCCATCGTTGCCATAAGACCTATCTGTGTCGGTGCGACGTAAAGCCCCTAGCAAAAAAAAAAACATACTGCGAAACACGTAAAATTAAGCCATTTCCTCAATTATGCCCAAATCTGAAGGGCTAAAGGCCCGGAAATGTTTCAAATTTTGAGTCTTGGGTATCTCTATCAAACTTAAAGAAAAACAAGTTTCGAAAATATCTTCCGGCCTAAATGCAGTTCCGGAAAAACAGCCTAAAATCACTTGTTTCTTTACTGGTTTCGTTTTTTATTCAAATCCTAGCCAAATTAATTTATTTACATAATTCTTTCTGTAGTGTGTTCCTTGTTCCAATACAGATCAAAAATTAGATGTATGGCTTTTCAGGCGTTTGCTCTATTAACCAGCGTTTCGTCTTATTAGAAGTCTATTTAACAGGCACAGTCTGATAACTGCATACGGGAGATAAAACTCCACAATGGAATTAATGCCCGCCTAGCAATTCCGAATGGAAATTCTAAGTTCCCATGGAGGGAATTAGATATTTTTCCACCAATAGAGCATATCAAAAATCAGATCAAAAATTAGATGTATGGCTTTTCAGGCTTTGCTCTATTTTGTTCCAATACCCTAAGGCACTTTTTGATTTTTCTGTAGTGTGTTCCTTGGTTCAATACCCTCAGGCTTTTTTTTTTTCAAAATGTCTACACCAAAAATAGAGATGTAAGGGCTTGAGTGAAACTGTTGCCTACGCTATAATACAAAGCCTTGAAATGCACTCATGGAAACGGGTAGCATCCTAGTTCACCATTCAACCGCTAGGATCGCGTTCTTGCCCCCCTTGTATTCGCATGGCCGTATATGTCAATAAGTAAATTATATCCTAAATAAAAAGAGCTGAATGTTTTTGCGAGTATTGACAGTACTTTATTTATTGAACGGTGCTGCATTGGCTTGGATATGTCATTGAAGTTTCAAAACTTTCCTTTTGAGGGGCTTCTTATCAAGTTTCAAAACTTCCCCTCTTCTACTTGAGTGGCTCGAAGCAATGTTGTCTAATAGAGGTCTCAGAAATTGTCATTGTAGAAAAACAGCTGGTTTGTCGTGTTTACACTTTCTACACTTAATTTCACTGTTGAAAATGTCTTTCGAAAAAAAAAAAGTATACTTTTTAGTAACTCTCTTCGGGGCAAGTATTGTGTAGCGGAGGTGACAAATTCCGTCGTTCACTACAGAAGTGCCACAGACGATGATTTTCGGTATCTGAGGGCTCCTCGATCTTGAAAACGAATAAGACCCAATGATGGACTTTGAATAGCTGGAGAAGAGATATGTTCTAAACAGCCTGTACAGTCTGTTTGTTCTTTCGCCTCACGAACCATAATGTCATTGTATTCCGCTTGACGGCTTAGGTAGCTGAAGAAGAGCTCGATGTCATCGCTTGTTAGGTTCCTCGTCAATGCATAATGCAAATGTATACTTATGAGGTATTTTACGCAGGCCACAGTGGATTGGTTAGTCAAGATCTATGCCTGATACATTTCTCTCATGAATCTTTTTTACTTCTCTGAATGCATTTGAATTTTCTTAATATAATGACAAACCAAAAGAACAAACCCCATGGCACTACAGCCTTTGAAGGGCCTTGGCCTACCAAGCGACCGGTGCTCAGCCCGGAGGCCTGCAGATTACGAGGTGTCGCGTGGTCAAAACGACGAATCCTCTCTGCCGTTATTCTGGGCTTTCTAGACGGGGGCCGGCATCTCACCGTCAGATAGCTCCTCAATCCATATCACGTAGGATGAGTAGACCTCGAACCAGCCCTCAGGTCCAAGTAAAAATCCCAGACCTGGCCGGGAATCGAACCCGGGTCCTCCGGGTAAGAGGCAGGCACGCTATCCCTACACCACGAGGCCGGGTCCTTAATATAAGACAGGAAATCATTAATTAACCAACTGAGGCGTTCATCTTCAGTACTAAAAGAAGTTCGTTTGTTCTCATTCCTGGAATATGTTCCATGTGAGGTGTTGCAGACGTCATGCGCATCGAACATTTTCGTAAAATGCTCCATAAAACAAATGATTTATTTTAAACTGTATTTAATGCTCTCGGGACAAACTACCTCCATACTTTTCAAATCAGATAATGTTCCGGGGGGAAATACAATACGGTATTTTTAGCTCTTGCTACATTCATTTTCTCCAAATTTGTTGGGCAAATTATTTTTCTGGTTGGTTTCCTAATTTAAAATTTCTAAGTTTGAAGAGGCCTCTCAAATGATCGCCGGTCACGGTAGCAATGTTTGCAAAGAAGTCCAGTGACAAATTTTGGGATCGCCCGATTCTTATGACGTAACTCGGATCAAAACTTAGGAATCTAATTTCATCAGGAGGAAGTCGTATCTCATGCGTAATACTTCCTCTGTATAATGTTTCGAACATTGAACATACACTGGAAACTTGTGAAACGAAATTCCACTACCTTTAATTTCTCGTGAATAAACCATGACTGGAACTGCGAATACTTAACATCAGACGAATCCATAATACATTCACAACCACGTTTAAAGGCGGGAACCTGGTAGACAGTGGGCAAGAAAGCGACCCTAGCAGCCCGGCACTGAACTTCAGTGTGACCACTTCGATAGCGTTTTACGGGCTCTATTTCTAGGCCTTGTATTATAACGTAGGCAACGAGTGAAACAATGCATTGACTCACATTAGCGCTCGTAGTGGTAGAAAAAGGCAAACTGCTAATCTAGTCGACCGGATAACGATGATTAAGAAAAGGGTTGTAATTTTTAGGATTAAATAAAGAATATAATCTCACACTTCATTATATTTTATTTAACCTAAAATTCGTAGCTCATATCCGTAGGATGTTTTCAACACTAAGTTGCTTGGCTGAAGGGCTGGAACTGTGGAGTTTTTCCCATCACCTTCCGTTGCAATCATCTTCTGTGCGTGGTCTAATTTACTATCAGGCCATATCATCAAAGTAAGTTCAATTTCAGATGAGACATCTTAATCCGCGCCAACAGAGCGCAGATGAAAGATGACAAATGAATAACATTATGCCCGGCACCGTTCAGAAGAGCGAAATAATGTTAATACTACCCACTGCTGACTTGATCGTTAACGTTAACGCCACGTCATTTATTTAACGGGCTTGTTATAGTGTTCTGTGAAACACGATCTCCATAACGCCACGTTAAACTCTTCAAAATATATTTAAGCTATAGTGAAATGATTTTTTAAAAATTGGCTTTACGTTACACCGATACAGACAGGTCTTATGGCGACGATGGGACAGGAAAGGATTAGAAGTGGGAAGGAAACGACCGTGGCCTTAATTAAGGTACAACCGAGCTCGATAGCTGCAGTCGCTTAAGTGCGGCCAGTATCCAGTAATCGGGAGATAGTGGGTTCGAGCCCCATTGTCGGCAGCCCTGAAGATGGTTTTCCGTGGTTTCCCATTTGCGCACCAGGCAAATGCCGGGGCTGTACCTTAATTAAGGCTACGGCCGCTTCCTTCCAACTCCTAAGCCTTTCCAATCCCATCGTCGCCATAAGACGTATCTGTGTCGGTGCGACGTAAAGCAAATAGCAAAAAAAAAAAAAAAAAATTAAGGTACAGCCCATGCATTCGTCTGGTGTGGAAGAGGGAAATCACGAACTGCGAAGTTTTAACCCGTTACCTCCCAATTACAAGCTTACTGCTACACGACTTTTACCGCGTAACCAAACCTGCTCAGTTTCTGTATTTTAGTCCAAATAATAGACTAATAATAATAATAATAGTAATAATAATTATAATAATAATTAATATTATAATTATGTCATCCGTTCAGTCGAATCCGACCATCGGCGATTCTATGAATTAGCGCTCTCCAAGTTGTCCTGTTCCACACTGCCTGCTTTAGTTGTTCCAAGGTGAGGGTGGTGTCTGTTTTAAATGGTGTCTAACCAACAAGTCCTCTGGTGTCCTGATCTTCTTGTTCCGCTGACCATTTCTAGCATGATTGCTTTTTTTCTTTACGTCGCACCGACACAGATAGGTCTTATGGCGACGATGGGATAGGAAAGGCTTAGGAGTTGGAAGGAAGCGGCCGTGGCCTTAATTAAGGTACAGCCCCAACATTTGCCTGGTGTGAAAATGGGAAACCACGGAAAACCATTTTCAGGGCTGCCGACAGTGGGGTTCGAACCTACTATCTCCCGAATACTGGATACGATTGCTTTTTCCAATGCACCTGGTCGCATAACGTGGCCAAAGTATGTTAGTCTCAGCATCATACCGAGCAATGACATATGGGGCTTGATGCGTTCTAAAACTGCCTTATAATCGGTAGCGGTGATAAGGCAGTGCGAGAGAGGCACTTTGTTGAGAAAACCTTCCATTTTTATTCCATTTTAACCGGTTAAAACTAGAAATGACAAGAATTATTATAAAAGCTATTTGTACAAGCCCTGCTATCTTATCAGGTAATTCTTTCGTTTAATTTATTTAACTGTTTACAAAACGATTAGCGAAAATACGCACAAAATATCGCCCGTTGCGGCTAACCGATCTCCATAACACTTCAGCAAGTAGCAGCGTATAACATGTGCTGTGAGGAAGGGTAGCAGGGGTTGCTTTTATGCAAAGATCATGGACACTGAGGTATGATTCACCCACCTGCAGCACGCATTCGTCAGTCTGGCAGTCTCTTTAGTGTCTGTTAGTTTCTTAGTGTGTAGTCTAATACTACATAAATTATTTTTAATTGTATAATACCGCACTTAAGTTGGTAAACTGCTAATCTTTACCTCTCTGTAGAAATTCGCTCAGAGAGCATCGGAAAACTTTTAATTTTGTAGCTTTTTTTAAAGTTTTGATGTATACACCCCACCCCCACCTGCAAACCCGGGTACTTTTCGTTGTCTGTAAATTGTTTGCCTCTCCCACTGCTTCTAATTTCCAATAATAATAATAATAATAATAATAATAATAATAATAATAATAATAATACATAAACACAAACTGGCAAGCTGAAAACCCTCACCAAAGCTCTTCACGAAAATCAGATATCCATAATGGCCCTACAGGAAACAAGGTACCCAGATGAAGAGATTTTTGAATCCGAAAGCTACCGATTTTTTCAAGAGCAAAGCGCAAAGGGGAATCCTCAATGGAGCTGTGATGCTTGGAACCGCGTTTGCTGTTAGTACCAAGATCCTTAAATCGGTTGCAAATTTCGAACCTGTGAATGACAGATTGTCTATACTCACAATTAAATGCGCGAACAAAACCTACGCCCTAGTTAACGCACATGCTCCTACAAACGATAAGAACAAGTCTGATCCAGACGAAGTTGATAATTTCTGGGACCTACTGGATGAAAAATTAAACAAAATCCCCAAACTCCATGTAAAGCTTCTTTTGGGTGACTTCAAATCCCAACTAGGTCGTGAACAGAAGTACAAGAAAGTTATAGGAAATTACCCTGCTCACAAAAGAACCAATCCCAACGGCAAAAGACTGGTGTCCATTTGCGAAAATCACAACCTGCAGGTCATGTCGACCCACTTTCGCCATGTACCCAGAAAGCAAATGACTTGGCGTTCTCCCGTCCAAGCTCTCGCAGAGTTCCAAATTGATCATGTTGCAATCTCCATGAGAAACAGCCCTGAGATTATGAATGTCAAGGTAAAGAAAGGCATCAATGTGGCCTCAGATCATTATATGTCTCTTATCAAATTCAAACCAATTCCCGCAAACACAAGGAAGACAACCAAACAGATCACACGCTTCGACAATGATAAACTTCGGCAAAGGGTCGAGGAGTTCCAGGAGAAGGCTAGACCAAATGACTGTGACTTTAACAACGCCAAAAGTCTGCTTGTTGAGGCCGCCAAGACGTTGCAGAAATCAAGAGAAGCAAAAAAGCATGCCTGGTGGATTAGTACCTGCGAATCAGTCCTCCAAGAAAGACTCAATGCGTGGAAACAGTACTACTCTACGAAATCAGAAAATGATTGGGAAACCTAGAAAACCCAACGTGCCCAAGCAGCTAGAGTGTTCAGAACTGAGAAACGTAAATACGAAAAATCTCTCATTGAAAAGATAGAACAAAACTTTAGGAAGAATGAAAGCAGAGAGTACTACAGAGCCTTCAAACGCAAACTCACTGGCTATAAACCACCATCTCTATGCTTTGAGCGAAAGGACGGCTCACTGGCGACGTCAAATGAAGAAAATTGCAGCATTCTGGCAGATTACGTCAAGAATTTACTTAATTGCTCTAAACCGCAAAGCGCCATTGAGACCAAGGAACCCTTACTCAGGTACCCAGATTCCAGACCACCCGACAGAGATGAAATCAAGCGCCACATTGCCCGTCTCAAAAATAACAAAGCGCCGGGGGAAGACTCAGTAGTAGCAGAACTATGGAAATATGCCCCAGAGGAATCACTTGACATCTTGCAAAAGCAAATAGAAGAAATTTGGAACAAGGAGACCCTACCCGAAGATTGGCAAATAGCTTTGATCCATCCATTACACAAAAAAGGCAGCATGAAGAACATCAACAACTACAGAGGAATATCTTTGCTACACGTGACTTACAAAATTCTATCACTTGCCATCCTGGAGCGTTTGGAAGCACAAGTCGTACATCAAATAGGTGAATACCAAGGAGGGTTTAGAAAAGGTCGCTCAACAGCTGAACAGATCCAAAATCTCAAAACGATCATCAGATATTGTATACACTAAGGTCCAAGCAGTATGTGTCTGTCTTTGTGGACTTTAAGAAAGCGTATGACTCCATTGACCGGGAAGTCCTGCTAAACATCTTAAATGAATTTGGAGTTGATTTGAAACTGCTGGCATTAATGAGAGCCACCCTGACCGATACAAAATCCAAGGTGAAGTTCCACGGATGTCTCTCGCATTCCTTTGACATCAAAACAGGAGTCCATCAAGGTGATGGGCTATCCCCGATACTCTTCAACTGTGTTCTTGAAAAGATCATCAGAACCTGGCGGGTGAGATTACAGGAAACCAACTACAGTCCATTGAGAATAGGAATCAAATCCAAGGGGATCGCAACAGACTGCTTAGCATTTGCCGATGATATTGCTGTTCTCTCAAACGACATAGAAACTGCTAGAGCTCAAGTTGAAATTTTAAAGGAAATTGCCGAACAAACTGGTTTGCAGATATCGTCTGAGAAAACAGAAGTAATGACTAACATCAAAGAGGCTCCACCAAAACTCCATACAAAATACGGGGACATCACCCGAGTAGACAAATTCAAATACCTGGGTGAGATCATCATGAAAAATGGACTGGACAAAGAAGCACTTCAGGAGCGAGTACGCAAACTGGAAATAGCTTACCAAACATCCCGCACAATCTACAACAAAAAATGCATTTCCCAAAACACCAAGATACGTCACTATGAAACAGTTCTGAAGCCAGTAGTTCTATATGCAGCCGAAACCCTGTCTCTAAATGCCAACAAAGGACTCCTTGAAGAACTGGAGAAAAGAGAACGCAAAATTGTGAGAGGAATCTTGGAATCAAAGTACAGAAATGGAATCCATCAAAAGAGATCCAACAAGGAAGTCTACAGCAAAATAGAGAAAATTACCGACACAATCAGAAAAAGACGGGCACGATTTTATGGTCATCTGAAAAGAATGGACGGAAGAAAGTTAACTAAAAAATCTCTCACTTTTATGATTCAAACCCCCAAACCACAATTCCCTGGTTTAGAAATACCAAAGAAGACCTGCAAATGCTACATATCTCAGCTGAAGACGCCCTTAACGGAGATCTCTTCCGCAAGAAAATATTGACGAACGGGCTAAACCGAGACGAGCAACCGAAGAGAAGACACGGTGCCCCTTGGACAGAGGAGCATAAGCAGGCCCACTCACAAAGAATGAGGGAAATTTGGGCTCTAAAGAAGGCCAAGTTCAGTGTCAAATGCAACAAGACTTAACGTGGTCCTTGATGGCCCCAGCGAATTATATATATATATATATATATATAATAATAATTCCACTAACTACACTATAACTATTTTTACGGTACTCTGAGAGGACGAGGCGTCGGAGATTGTCCCGCACGTTTATAATATTTATATATTTTCTAGAAAGATGTGATAGGTTCATATTTCTTATTATAAGACAGTTCTGTAAGATTCTTAAATTGTATCATATGTATTTATGCTGATATGTTGCAATAACAGCATTTGTGTTGTGTTATATATGTTAGGATAGAACAATAATACTTTTAAGATGTATTTTCTTATTGTTCAAGAAGCTAAAATGTATTTTCGGTTATTTGTATAAAGAAATAATGAAACCGTTATAATACTTTATACATCAAAATCGTGAAATGAAAATGAAATTCCACAGCCTGTTTCCAGTCATTCGACCGGGTCAGAATAGCGGCGAGGATATGAATCGTGCCAGCTGCCGAAGCCAGTCGCACTTCTCTGGGGCAATGATTAATGACTGACAGATGAAATAAAATGATACTGGAGAGTGTTGTTGGAATGAAAGATGACAGGGAAAACCAGAGAAGCCGGAGAAAGACCTGTCCCTCCTCCTCTTTGTCCAGCACAAATCTCATGTGGAGTGACCGGAATTTGAACCAAGGAACCCAGCGATGAGAGGCCGGTGCGCTGCCTTCTGAGCCACGGAGGCTCTTAACATCAAAATCTTAGTTTAGCATATTAATTTTCTCTTAATAGAATGTATCGTAATTCTATATCCGAGTTGGTAAATTATGATGTTATAACTTCAGTAAAATTTAGAACCAAGTACGATCTTTTTTTATTAGCGGGGCTGAGTGGCTCAGACTGTTGAGGCGCTGGCCTTCTGACCCCAATTTGGCAGGTTCGATTTTAGCTCAGTAGATTTACTGGCACGTAAAAGAACTCCTACGAGACTAAATCCCGGCACCTCGACGTCCCCGAATCTGTGAAAGTAGTTAGTGGGACGTAAAGCAATTAACATTATTTATTATTATAGTTTGTAAATTATGACCCGAAATAGCGCAACTACAAATTATTCCTAATTAGTATGAGATACTTTTCGGTTAAAAACCGCCTTTACCTCTTAATCAGAATGGGTTTCCTACTACTGTACTCAATGCATTCGCCACTGTGCCCATTTCAATCACAACAAAGTCTTGTAGTGGGCTGTCTGCCTGCAGTAATGCGTTAAGAGGCATGCTTTGTTTATATCAGAACACAATATTACTGTGCGCACGTGAACATCTGGGCTCCTTTGTACTATTATTAAAAGTGAAAACAGAACGTCGAAATCTTTCAACATTCAAGGTTATTTCGGGTGATATCATAGCTGAATAACCCTGTACAATATACATGTGATTTCTGTACGTTGTGTGCGTTTAAGATAGATGAAAAATTAGTGAAAGTTCCATAAGAAGCTGCTTACTTGACGCGTCACATTCATCGAAACAACACTGGAATATTGCGAAAGCAGCATCTGTAGATCTAAAGAAGATGCGTTCCTGGTCTCTGGTCTTGGAACGTACAGTAAGTAATGCTTCTTCTTCTTCTTCTTCTTGATATTTGGTTGGGTAAGTAATGCTTACTGCTGAACAAACCGCGGAGAGCTACGAGCCACGTTTTACTGGAGTGTTCGCGATGACGAGTAAGGTGTGCGCGTTTGACATTGAGTCACCTTGTTTACATACCCATAGCGCACTCTATACAACTTGACCTTGAGGAACGCGCAAGAAGGAGCGAATCACCTGGCCTTAGCGATTATCTCAGGTTCATAAACACGTGAATGTTCCGCGCGAATGCAATCCTGAAAAGTCTTGTTATTTTCTTTTTTGCTTATTATAAGAAAAGGCTTACAACATCATGATTATGAACCAGGTGTACTTCATACGTGCGTCACGTCCCAACAGCTTTCGTAGTGTTCATAGTTGGATTTATTTATTTATTTATTTATTTATTTATTTATTTATTTATTTATTTATTTATTTTTCTCCGCTGAGAGATTCTATACTACTCCAGTTACAGTTAATAATAATAATAATAATAATAATAATAATAATAATAATAATAATAATAATAATAATAAATATTTCGTCTTCTTAATCTGCTTACCCTCCAGGGTTGGTTTTTACCCTCGGACTCAGCGAGAGATCCCACCTCTACCGACTCAAGGGCAGTGTCCTGGAGCTTCAGACACTGGGTTGGGGGATACAACTGGGGAGAATGACCAGTGCCTCGTCAAGACGGCCTCACCTGCTATGTTGAACAGGGGCCTTGCGGGGGATGGGAAGGTTGGAAGGGATAGACAAGGAAGAGGGAAGGAAGCGGCCGTGGCCTTAAGTTAGGTACCATCCCGGCATTTGCCTGGAGGAGAAGTGAGAAACCACGGAAAACCATTTCCAGAATGGCTGAGGTGGGAATCGAACCCACCTCTACTCATTTGACCTCTCGAGGCTGAGTAGACCCTGTTTCAGCCCTCGTACCACTTTTCAAACTTCGTGGCAGAGCCGGGAATCGAACCCGGGCCTCCGGGGGTGCCAGCTAATCACACTAACCACTACACCACAGAGGCGGACGTTCTTCTTGCTTTCTAAATTAAAAGTGTAACACATTTTATTCTTTTAATCGTCTGCAATTGCCATTAAAATAACTACTGGTGAACACGGATCACGCGGCAACTTCCTGGTTTGTGCACCCCTGTTTGTCACTAATCCCCCAGTCGTCTCCGGCAGACTGCTGGAGAAGCCTTCCAGAGCTGACTGTAATTTCACTCCGGCTTTGAGGTCGGGTCTCCTAGGATTAAGAAACTGTCCTGCTTCCAAGGGAGCTTAAGTGGATCGCCAGATGTAACAGTATCCGCGCAAACAGACAGAAGATACATATATCAGTCACGTAGCCCCCAGACTGCTATATATAGATTGAGGGCATCTATTATTATTATTATTATTATTATTATTATTATTATTATTACAGACGCAGTCAGTATAAATAACATTATGCCATTACCCTTTCATTCCCCTCCTCCTCCTCCTCCTCCTCCTCCCGGTCTAGGAGAGGAGTATGAAATGGCGTATGGCTTTTAGTGCCGGGAGTGTCTGAGGACATGTTCGGCTCGCCAGGTGCAGGTCTTTTGATTTGATGATGATGAAGGCAACACATACACCCAGCCCCCTGGCCACAGGAATTAATCAATTATGGTTAAAATTCCCGACCCGGCCGGGAATCGAACCCGGGACCCCTGTGACCAAAACTAAGCACTAACAATTTATTCATGGAGCCGGACAGGATAAGAGTAGCGAGGCTGAGTCTTACCCAGTGGCCCACAGTTCGATTCTCGGCTAGGTCAGGAATTTTTATCCAGATTTGAGGGTTGTTTCAAGGTTCACCGAGCCTGCGTGAGAATAAATCAGGAGCTATCTGACGGTGAGATAGTGGCACCGGTCTAGAAAGCCAAAAATAACGGCTGAGAGGATTCGTCGCGCTGACCATGCTTCACTTCATAATCTGCAGACCTTCGAGTTTAGCGGCGATTGCTTGGTAGGCCAAGGCATATCAGGATTGTAGCGCAAGGAGCTTTGTTTGTTTTTATAACCCTCTCAGCCCTTAGGGTACGAATTTACCAAAAAAGACTGAGTTCATTATTTTTCAAGTTGGAAAAGAACGACAAATTACAGGTACAACTTTTCTGTTTCTTTTTACAATTTGGCCGCCTCTGTGGCGTAGTGGTTAGTGTGATCAGCTGCGACCCTCGGAGGCTCGGGTTCGATTCCCGGCTCTTCCACGAAATTTGAAAAGTGATACGAGGACGATGTCAACTTAGTAGAGGGGTTCGATTCCCTCCTCAGTCATCCTAGAAGTAGTTTTCAGTGGTTTTCCACTTCTCCAGGCAAATGTCGGGTTGGTAGCAAACTTAACGCAACGGCTGCTTCCTTTCCTTTTCATTGTCTATCTCTTCCGATCTTCCCACCCCCACGATGTAGCCTACCTGTTAAGCATAGCAGCTGAGTGAGGTACTGGTCATCCTTCCCAGTTATATCCCTCTGACCCAAAGTCTCACGCTTCAGGTCATTGCCCTTGAGGCGGTAGAGGTGGGGTCCTTCGCTGAATCCGAGGGAGAAACCAAACCTGGACGGTGAACTAACCTAATTTTTAGAGATAAAAAATACAATTTTTCTTTGCGTTCCTCCGACACATATAACTCTTCTGGCGACGATGGTACAGAAAAGAGCTAGGAGTGGGAACGAAGTGACCATGGCCTTAATTAAGGTATCGCTGCAGCATTTGGCTGGTGTGAAAATGGGAAACTTCGGAAAACCATCTTCAGGGCTGCCGACAGTGAGATTCGAACCCATTATCTCCCGAATGCAAGCTGAGAGCTACGTAACCCGAATCTCGCAGCTACTTGTTCGATAAATAAGTCAGGAAACGTTTCGAAGGTTTCGAAATATGGATCTGGAGACGAATGCTGAGGATTTGCCGGAAGGAAAAGAGGTCCAACGGAACTTCCTGAAGGAATTAAAAAGTGAGAGAGAGCTACTCACGGTTATGAGGAAAAGAACGGCCGAATTCCTCGGGCACACTTCACAATATAACAACTTTCTGAGCAACCTTATTGAGGGGAAGGTTTTGGGAAAAGAAGGGCAAAGGAAACAAAGGAACAAATGGTAGCTTCAGGATCTGATCCTAAATACTATTACTTATACAAAATGTTTTCAATCCTCCCTTAAAGGAGTAGGACTGGCCTCCTAGAAGGTGGCGCCTTTTCTCAGCCCAAAGGGACTTGGAGCGGTGAAGGTGATGTATAGAGAAGATGAGGGGGTTGGGGGCCGTGGCCTATACTACCTGTTCTGGCATTCGCGGTAGTGCAGGAGAAGGGAAATCCACGGAAAACCATTCTCAGGACAGCCGACCGTGGGGAACAGCCCCGAATTGCAGAGCTGTCGAGTCGCGGTAGAGCCGTGGCCATCGATACGGCCGAAAGCGACTCTGCATCCGCCGATCGATAATAAATACTACTACTACTACTACTAATACTACTACTACTACTACTACTAAAACGTTTTCATCCCGTCCCTGAAGGGGACGGCGGGCCTCCTAGACGGTGACGCCGTCTCTCAGGCCAGGGGATTTGTATCAGAGAAGAAGATGTGCGGAGAAGGTGAGGGGGTTAGCGGCCGTGGTCTATACTAGGAACTATCCCGGCATTCGCCTTAGTGCAGGAGAATAGAAAACCACGAACCGCAATGCCCCACATTCACAGAAAGTAACGTTAAACAATAGACTGCTTATAAAGCACAATACCGAATCAATGATGCTTGCAGTCTAAAGGGGTCCAAAATCCAAGTCATCGGCCCTTCATAATGGTACTTATCGCTAGGAAAGGTGAACCATTGTATTTGACATGTTGCGGTACTAATCAAAAGTAGAGTATAGGCCCTACTCGCGGTATTCCACACATGATGGTACAACTCACAGGTAACGTAATGCGCACATGTAACACAGACCTATGGTGTTTCTCACATTGCGGCGCCATTTTCTTTTTTTTATTTGCTTTACGTCGCACCGACACGGATAGTTCCTTTGGCGACGATGAGGGAAGAAGGGACTAGGAGTGGGAAGGAAGCGGCCGTGGCCTTAATTAAGGTACAGCCCCAGCATTTGCCTGGTGTGAAAATGGGAAACCACGAAAAAATATCTTCAGGGCTGCCGACAGTGGGGTTCGAACCCACGATCTCCCGAATACTGGATACTGGCCACACTTAAGTGACTACAGCTATCGAGCTCTGTGCGGCGCCATTTACAGGCAAGGCAAACCTATGGTGTTCATCACATAAGTGTACTAACCGCAGGGACTCTTACTATCCTGTGGTGTTCCTCACATAGTGGGTACTAATCACAGGCAAGGCAGAACCATGGTGTCTCTCATATAGTGGTACTAATCACAGGTACCGTAAAAACCGAAAGCACGCATTGTAGCTACTAATCACAAACCTATTATGTACCTAACACAGTGGTACTACGCGCAAGTAAAAGCGACCCATGGTGTTCCCCACGTGGTGGTACTAATTACAAGTAGTCTCATGGTTCTAATTCGATCATCCCTTGGTCGCCTCTTACGACAGGCAGGGGATACTGTGGGTGTATTCTTCGTCTGCGTCCCCCACCCACAGGCATAATGGTATTACTCTCAGGCAACGTAGACCCATGGTTTTCATCACAGTGGTATTTATCACAGGCACCAGTCAAACCCGTGGTTTTTCTCACAAAGTGGTGCCAACCACAGGCAACGCAGACTCATGGTGTTCCTTATAAAGTGGTACTACTCATAGGTAACGCAGACCCAGATGCGTTTCCGCCTTTATCACAAACAACGCCCTGACCCGTAGTTTTTCTCACATAGTGGTACTAGTCGCAAGTAACGTAGACCCATGCTGTTCCATACGTATTGGTACTAATCACAAGTAATCACATGGTTCTTATGAGGTGCATTATTCGTCTGCGTCCCCCACCCACAGGGGGTAATCGTAGAGACCACACTTATACAGTATATGGTTGAGATCGTCGTCTTCCGCATACTGACATCGACAGCTCAGTGAATCCAAAATACAGTGGAACCTCGGATTGCGAGTAACTTGGTTTACGAGTGTTTTGCAAGACGAGCAAATATTGTAAATAAATTGTGACTTGATAAGCTAGTGAGATTTCGCAATACGAGCGTCACCGGGCGAGTTGGCCGTGCGCGTAGAGGCGCGCGGCTGCGAGCTTGCATCCGGGAGATAGTAGGTTCGAATCCCACTATCGGCAGCCCTGAAGATGGTTTTCCGTGGTTTCCCATTTTCACACCAGGCAAATGCTGGGGCTGTACCTTAATTAAGGCCACGGCCGCTTCCTTCCAACTCCTAGGCCTTTCCTATCCCATCGTCGCCATAAGACCTATCTGTGTCGGTGCGACGTAAAGCCCCTAGCAAAAAAAAAAATACGAGCGTCACGTGTACTTACGTTTCCACCTCCCCTGTGCCTTTGTTTTCCCCTCCCCCTGCCACTCTCTTTCCTGGGAAAGTGTGTGTAATCATTTCCCGCGCTGGACTTCAGTTGGCGTGCCTCGCTCGCATAGTAAACACCGTACGAGTGTACATGTTTTGTTTCTGTTATTTGTGATATAACTGTTCTGCAACGATGGGCCCTGTGAACGAAAAGAAGGCTAAAAAGGAATTCGGTCGGACGAAGGAGATGATTACAATGGAATTTAAGAAGGAAATGATCGTAAAACACGAACGAGGTATGCGAGTGACTGATATCGCGAGATTTTATAACAAGTCTACGTCTACAACAGGAGGAGGTTATGGAGATCTCGTCCGAGGATGAGGAAGAAAAGTCAACGGAATCTCTCATTTCAACTGAGATTCCCTCACACCAACAATGATTCTATTGTAAGGTAAAGTGCAGTTTAATTTGTTTTACGTTATATTTTGTTTTAGAAATCTTATGCGAATAAATGTTTTTGTGGGCTTGTGTTGTGGACGAATCATCCGAGTTTCAATAGTTTCTTATGGGAAAATTTGCTTTGATATACGAGCGATTTGGATTACGAGCATGTTGCCGGAACGAATTATGCTCGCAATCCAAGGTTCCACTGTATCTACTTTGCGTTGAGGAGACGTGACACACCCACAGCTCGATCAATCTTCGGCCGGTTACCTAAGCGGTTACAACAAACTTGTTTACATTGATCGTTCAACTCGTAGTGAGCAGACTGCAACCTTCACGTCTTGAGCTGCTAGAACAGGTGCTCTCTCACTAAAACTGTCATCACTGTGGGTGTCCGTGCGGAACGGTTCCCGCAAGTTTCCTTTATTAACACAGTCCAATTACCACCTTGCCGGGCAAGATAGTTAACAAATTAGTGCTAACTCCCTTTTTTGACACATTCAACAATTCAAGCAGGAAGTGACGGCTCGCTAGCACTTCAAAGAAATCTAGACAACACTTTCACTCGGCATCGGGCAGACGTTAAGGCCACTTGGACGGGATTTTTCTCGTCTCTCCATGGAGTAAGCTTTCTTGAATGGAAAAATACATAATACTATCTGGTGTACCCGTGATTCATTATGAAATTCTACATCCATGCAGAATTTTAGATGGAGTCGTATTCGTCGTGAATAAGATGTTATTATCGAAATCGACTTTCAACCTATTAGGTCGTGTTACGGCTGGTGTCCAGTTGGCCATTTTTGTTCTGTACTTGACATCTCTTCAACACGTACTAAAATGTAATGAAATGTCGTATGGCTTTTAGTGCCGGGATATCCCAGGACGGGTTCGGCTCGCCAGGTGCAGGTCTTTCTATTTGACACCCTTAGGTGACCTGCGCGTCGTGATGAGGATGAAATAATGATGAAGACAACACATACACCCAGCCCCCGTGCCATTGGAATTAACCAATTAAGGTTAAGATCACCGACCCGGCTGGAAATCGAACCCGGGACCCTCTGAACCGAAGGCCAGTACGCTGACCGTTCAGCCAACGAGTCGGACACGTACTAAATGTACGTAACACGACGATTTCGATTACAATGCGGTCGTAAAAATTCAATATTCAAGATGTTATTACATTGTGTATTAACATTGATACCGTACTTACAAATTAAATTTTAGGCACCTTCCCCTGAACTACCATTTCATCCAGCGTTAATAAAGTTAGTTATAGACCTATACTGTATTTCGTTTTTCCCCGAATTTACATACCGATTTTCATTAAATTCTGTTTATCTATTTTCTCTTCGCTTGGCATTGAAATGAACATAGTAACAAAAATCGAAATTCATGAAATCTCTGTTATTATACACGGTGTGGTAAAAATGTGCAAACCGAGCTCGATAGCTGCAGTCGCTTAAGTGCGACCACTATCCAGTATTCGGGAGATAGTGAGTTCGAACCCCACTGTCGGTATCCCTGAAGGTGGTTTTCCGTGATTTCCCATTTTCATACCTGGCAAATGCTGGGGCTGTACCTTAATTAAGGCCACGGCTGCTTCCTTCCCACTCCCAGCCCTTTCCTATCCCATCGTCGCCATAAGACCTATCTGTGTCGGTGCGACGTAAAGCAAATTGTAAAATAAATGTCATATGCCTGTTGCTCACGGTAAAATTTTCTGTCAAATTTATTGTACAATAATTTAATTTTATAAAATTTCTGTTGCTCACGGTCAAATTCAAGTTTTATAAAACATTTGATAAAACTTTTCATAAAATAGGACATGTTCTATCCCGTAAAATTAATTTTACGAAACGAACCAATCAGCGAAGTTGACATCACGATGATGTTGGCGCTACGTCGTGAGAAGATTGTGAAGCTCGATTGTAAACAAACACTTCTTTCTAAAATGGCAGGATCCGGGTGGACTAAGGAAGCTGTTAGTGTTTTATTGACGAATACCAGAAATGTCCTTGTTTGTACGAAAGTTAAAACACCACTTTACCATAACAGAAATGCAAGAAGAGAGGCAGAAAAGACAATCGCCATATCCCTATATGCATGCTGGTCTTCTAACCTCAACTAATTTTCGACCAAAGACAACAATCCTCTACCTTCTTTTTTTTTTCTTTTGATTTAATCCTGAGTCCAGCATTTTCTGGCATTTTTTTCTTCATTTTTACCACTGTACAACATATAAGTGCAGCTAAAGCAGCAAGTTTTGCTTTGTTTGTTGGAGCCATACTCTCAAACACACCGTAAGTTGAATGTATCGTGTATCGATAGATGCCAGCACATACAAATCTTAGTTCAGAAGTGAGTTCATAGATGGCCATCCTGATGCTACGACGGATTTTTAAAAATAATTTTACCGTGAGCAACACAACTTGTTTTTACCAAAATTTTATAAAATTAATTGTACAACAAATTTTACGAAACATTTTATCGTGAAAATAGGCATAAGATATAAATTATAAGAAATTTAATTCTATATCACTTTAGTTATAGTAGCACTTATCGATAGGATCACTAATAAAATAGGTATTTGAGAATTAAATTTTAGGCCTTCCCCTAAACCACCATTCCACTCAGCGTGAGCAAAATTATTTATAGCCTAGAGCGTAGTGCCTCATTCCCAGACTTTAGATACCGAATTTTATTAAATTCCATTGTCCGATTCGTTGGCTGAATGGTCAGCGTACTGGCCTTCGGTTCAGAGGGTCCCGGGTTCGATTCCCGGCCGGGTCGGGGATTTTAACCTTCATTGGTTAATTCCAGTGGCTCGGAACCTGGGTGTTTGTACTGTCCCCAACATCCCTACAACTCACACACGTCACATAACACTATCCTCCACCACAATAACACGCAGTTACCTACATATGGCAGATGCCGCCCACCCTCATCGGAGGGTCTGCCTTACAAGGGCTGCACTCGGCTAGAAATAGCCACACGAAATTATTATTATTATATTGAATTCTATTCAGCCATTGTCTCTTGATGCGCATACATTAGATGATGGAAAATGAGAAAGAGAGTTCAAACGCCGTGGCGACATACAGGCAATACCGTTCTCCCGTGAAGTTGATGGTTATTGTGGCTTACAACGTCAGAGGCGCGAATATTTTGAAGCGATTTTGAGATATCTTAACGAATATGATTCTGGTTAAGAAATTAGTGAGTTTACTTTCGCGAATTACAGCGATTTAAAGCGATAATACCAGTTTAAATAGAAATTTATTTATTTTGCGATAAGTGCGAAACTACTGCGAGATTCGTGGAAAATAACTAGCTTGAAGTTGTGTTCCATAATTACGTATGTGAAGGGGGAAAAAGCAGAATAACAATTTATCAATTGGATAGAAATACCGGTTCATTTTTATATTGTAGGAAGTCCGTGAATGGTATGGCCATATGGGACCATGTACGATGAAAGGGTAATTTGTTATGTAATCTTGATTGAGGCTATATATTACCAGTAGGTGTGGAAGCGACTTGCGCCCTCGTGCACCGTGCGCTGCGCCTGATACCCGTGCCTCAGCGGGGGTAAATCACTACGACCAGATATGAGTGATTCATTAAAATGATACGGTGCTGAATCTTTGGTTTGTTAGGGACATTTTAATGCAAGAGATAAACTACAAGCTATCCCATGATCACCCACCGCATCCTGTGTTATTTACTACTTATCATATGGTGACAAATCAGGCTAGATAAAGAAGGCAAAGTATCGTGGCCACATGTACGCATGCCGTCAAGTGTGGCTAAGTCCAGTTAACGAATGCACATCCGGGGAGGAGAATAATTCAAAGCCCCCTGACGTTGATCACCAGAGAGCCAAAGCACGCGTCCGCATTGACGCAGATTTATGAATAAGACGGACTGACCAAAGCCCACTGTGAATGTTCACACTGTGACCAATATCCAGAAAAGGCAACCCATCGACAGGAGGATGACCATAGGCCTCGGAGATTGATCTCGTTCGAGGCAGTAAAGCATGACCGTAGACTATACGGCCTAGTAAACTTATCACAAAGCCTTAGCTACAATACCGGTCAAGAATAGTTAAACTACCATATAAAATGACAGAAATTATAATTATGTACATGAGATCGCAATTTCCCAGAAATGTAGACTAAATAAATACATAAATAAATACATCATATATACATCATCATTATAGACCGTTATGCCTTTCAGCGTCCGGCTCCATGGCTAAATGGTTAGCGTGCTGGCCTTTGGTCACAGGGGTCCCGCGTTCGATTCCCGGCAGGGTCGGGAATTTTAACCATAATTGGTTATTTCGCTGGCACGGGGGCTGGGTGTATGTGGCGTTTTCATCATCATTTCATCCTCATCACGACGCGCAGGTCGCCTACGGGAGTCAATTCAAAGACCTGCACCTGGCGAGCCGAAGTCCTTGGACACCTCCCGGTACTAAAAGCCATACGCCATGTCATTTCATGCCTTTCAGCGTTCAGTCTGCAAGCCTCTGTGAATTTACTAAATATCGCCACAATCCTATATTTGCAACTATACTGAAATTCAAGTCAAGAGCTTAGGAAAAGTATCCTTCCGCATGTGAGCATGTCCCCTGTTCCCCCTTCCCGTCTCGTCAACGATCTCCATCTCCCAACAACCAGCTTATCATTAACGCCGTGCGTCTATCTGACAAGTACTTCATTCTGAAATAGTGAAGCATCAAACGAAATCACATCCTTTCACATGGCTGCACTTTGATTACGTACCATACCTATTTATTCCTTTATTGACCATGTAAAACCTACAGATTACTGACGAATACCGAGGCAAGAGAAGCAAGGTTTATTTTTATTTCATAATGCAATTTGTGTGAGGCACATGGAGACTTACAACAGAAGTATACGATTCCGTTCTCGTGCAACGACTGTCAGTGGCAGTTTCTCGCAGTTAAAGCTGAAAAACCCACCCGTGAGTGGGATTGCAAAATACAATGCTTCCAGGAATGTTATAAATATTGTAGTCTCGTCATTCGGAAGGTAAAAACGAACTCATGATCCTCTCATGACAACATTTCTGCAGGTAGAGGGCGGTTAATAATATAAAGTAAGTACACATTATTATTATTATTATTATTATTATTATTATTATTATTATTATCGAATACGCCAAGGATCCTATTCCCATACCGTGTTAAGGCCCTTCCTGTTTTATTTACGGCGAGTGCTGAGCTGACACATCGATCTTTCGCTGGAGACTTGGATTTTCCGTGGAGATTAAATTCCACGCGAGCGGCGTAAACACTGTACACAGAAACGCCGATCAGCTGCGCGGACTTTTTTACGTCTTCCACAGTCCACAGTGGATTCTAATCTCGTAGGCTACTGTAAACGTTTAAAACAATTGGGTTTAGATTTTCTACTTTATTTTTCTCCACTTTTGTTAGCTTTAAAGTATTTCACAGGGGACTCAAGCGTCACGGCATCACACACGTCTTGCTCACAGCTGGCAGCCATTATGAATACTGAACACGCTGTTGCAGCCAGTATTGCCAACAGTTTTCTTGGATCCATCTTCAACGTCGCACATATTATGCGATCTTATCAGCAGTGGAATGAACTCGAACAAACTTACTAAGTATACAGTGCAATAAGATATCAATATCATATTAAATAATTATTATTTTGCTACATACACCACTGAAAACAATAACTATTCATAGCCATCTACGTATGAAATATAAGAGTTGGTAACGAACCCGAATAACATACAACCTGTGATATATTTCCCATATTTATACAGGGCAAAAATTTTAATTCATCAAGTCAGTTCACCAGAATATCTAATCAAACTGAAGAAAGCTCCTGACTTCAGGAACAAGTAACAAACCTAGGGAACTATTTGGCGCTGCGGAAGCCTTTTCACCGACCAGAAGTCTGACTAACATCAAAGGGACCGCTAAGGTCTTGAGTTGACTCTCAGTATAGTGCTGTGGCCTCATTTAGTTCTATACCTCTTATGTTTAAATCGTTAGAAACAGAGTCTAACCATCGTCGCCTTGGTCTCCCTCTACTTCTCTTACCCTCCATAACAGAGTACATTATTATCCTAGGTAACCTATCCTCCTCCATTCGCCTCACATGACCCCACCATCGAAGCTGGTTTATGCGTACAGCTTCACCCATAGAGTTAATTCCTAACTTAGCCTTAATCTCCTCATTCCGAGTACCCTCTTGCCATTGTTCCCACCTGTTTGTACCAGCAATCATTCTCGCTACCTTCATGTCTGTACTACTTCTAACTTATGAATAAGATATCCCGATTCCACTCAGCTTTCACTCCTGTAAAGCAAATTTGGTCTGAAAACAGACCTATGTAAATATAGTTTCATCCGGGAGCTGACTTCCTTCTTACAAAATACTGTTGATCGCAAGTGCGAGCTCACTGCATTAGCTTTACTACACCTTGATTCAACCTCACTTACTATATTACCATCCTGGGAGAACCTAAATACTTGAAATTATCTACCTGTTCCAGCTTTGTATCACCAATCTGACATTCAATTCTGTTGAATTTCTTACCTATTGACATCAATTTAGTCTTCGAACGGCTAATTTTCATATCATACTCATTGCACCTATTTTCAAGTTCCAAGATATTAGACTGCAGGCTTTCGGCACAATTTGCCATTAAGACCAAGTCATGAGCATAGGCCAAACTGCTTACTACATTTCCACCTAACGGAATCCCTCGCTGCCACTTTATACCTTTCAGCAGACGATCCATGTAAACTACGAACAAACAAAGATGACATATTACAGTCTTGCCTAACCCCTGTAAGTACCCTAAACCAAGAACTCATTCTAGCCCAATTGTCAACATAGGCCTAAATGCCTTTGATTGAATTTAATAATCTACCATTGATCCCATATAAATAAATAAATAAATAAATAAATAAATAAATAAATAAATAAATAAATAAATATCTGGTAATCTGTTCAAGAACGTCAATGGTTCAATCTTAGCCATTGGGAGTCCCATACGGGCCTTCTTAAGTTAAAAAAATAGTGTCTGATTTTCTTTTGGAAAAATCAAATTATAAAAAATACGTATTTTAATAAATGAAACTCAAATTGATGTATTTGCATTCTAACGAATCGCTTTCGAGAGTCATCTCTATGGAATGGGGAGTGGACAAGTGTAGGATTCAGAACATCATGGATCATGGGAGACTACTGGCAAAAATGAGTGCAATTGGACTAGACAAAAGAGTGACTGAATGGGTTGCTATATTTCTAAAAAATACATCTCAGAGAATTAGAGTAGATGGAGCTTTATCTGACCTTGTAATAATTAAGAGGGGAATTCCTCAAGGCAGTATTATCGGACCTTTATGTTTTCTTATATATATATATGATATGAGTAAAGAAGTGGAATAAGAGGTAACGCTTCTTGCGGATGATGTTATTCTCTATAGAGTAATAAATAAGTTACAAGATTGTGAGCAACTGCAACGGGACCTCGATAATGTTGTAAGATGGACAGCAGGCAATGGTATGTTGATAAACGGGGTTAAAAGTCAGGTTGTGAGTTTCACAAATAGGAAAAGTCCTCTCAGTTTTAATTACTGCGTTGATGGGGTGAATGTTCCTTTTGGGGATCATTGTAAGTATCTGGGTGTTAATATAAGGAAAGATCTTCATTGGGGTAATCATATAAATGGGATTGTAAATAAAGGGTACAGATCTCTGCACATGGTTATGAGGGTGTTTTGGGGTTGTAGTAAGGATGCAAAGGAGAGGGCATATAAGTTTCTGGTAAGACCCCAACTAGAGTATGGTTCCAGTGTATGGACCGTCAGCAGGACTACCTGATTCAAGAACTGGAAAAAATCCAAAGAAAAGCAGCTCGATTTGTTCTGAGCGATTTCCGACAAAAGAGTAGCGTTACAAAAATGTTGCAAATTTTGGGCTGGGAAGAATTGGGAGAAAGAAGAAGAGCTGCTCGACTAAGTGGTATGTTCCGAGCTGTCAGCGGAGAGATGGCGTGGAATGACGTTAGTAGACGAATAAGTTTGAGTGGCGTTTATAAAAGTAGGAAAGAACACAATATGAAGACAAAGTTGGAATTCAAGAGGACAAACTGGGGCAAATATTCATTTATAGAAAGGGGAGTTAGGGATTAGAATAACTTACCAAGGGAGATGTTCAATAAATTTCCAGTTTCTTTGAAATCATTTAGGAAAAGGCTAGAGAAACAACAGATAGGGAATTTGCTACCTGGGCGACTGCCCTAAATGCAGATCAGTATTGATTGATATTGATTGATTGAAAGGAGGGAACTGACACAGGGCCTATGAAACTTCTACTACCGAGCTCGATAGCTGCAGTCGCTTAAGTGCGGCCAGTATCCAGTATTCGGGAGATAGTAGGTTCGAATCCCACTGTCGGCAGCCCTGAAAATGGTTTTCCGTGGTTTCCCATTTTCACACCAGGCAAATGCTGGGGCTGTACCTTAATTAAGGCCACGGCCGCTTCCTTCCCACTCCTAGCCCTTTCCTGTCCCATCGTCGCCGTAAGACCTATCTGTGTCGGTGCGACGTAAAACAACTAGCAAAAAAAAAAAAACCTTCTACGAATGAAATAATCCGTTCTCTAGATTTCTAGAATATGATGAGACGAGGCCTCCTTGATGAAAGAGCTATATGTGTCTCAGTCATGGCCATCCATCAGTACTTCACATCACAGCCTGCACGTCACACATTTTGTATCGCTAATTTCGTGGAGCAAATTTTCAAATGACACCCTAGGCATGAGATACATTTATGTCAATAGCGCTGTACTTTCTTACTGTGTTCCTAATACAAGAATGGTAACAGGGATATGTTTTTGAGCTGAGGATCTATCTGGAATTAGGTTCATCGATTTAGCGTGGACAGAAAACCGATGGCATAGTAACCAGTCAACCAGTGTTCGTCATCTGCCTGTACTACGTCTCCGTCCTCACGTTGTTACCGTGTGCGAGAATTCTGCCTTCTATAGCGAGAGTAGATTCAAATGGCGCCGTGTTTAAAACGAGTTTCCACTGTCTTTGACTGGTGTTTCGTCTATAGTTGGACCCACGAGAGTTGAAGTCTGACGTTTAGCGCCACCGGCGAGAAAAAGTTGACTAACACTGCTCGAAAATGGTCTGTTGCTATGGCAACGAAAACAGAGATGCCACATTTAAGGAAGCTATTGCCACGTAGATTGGCTTGCTCTCAGTCGCTTTTGTGATATTATTCGGACTAGTACGGTGTTAGCTGTGTTAGTTCTTGCTGGTTTATGTACTAATTTAAGTGTTTGTTTCCCGAATATTATTTTTTGTTCGTTTTTTTTTGTGTGTGTGTGTGTAAGTTAATCAGTGGCTAATTGTAGAGTTCTATTTTCTATTTAACATGTGCATTTGTTGAGGTTATTGTCAGTTTAGTGAATATGAAATATCATATTTATCAGCAATGACGTGTTCTGTCTTAAATGCCGGAACTATTAGCACGAGCTTAGGAACGGGTCAATTGCATAGTTGATTAAATATCCAGCCTGTGATATGCTGCAGATTGAGGTAACTACGACAACGCAGAGTACTTCGTAGTTACTGCTTTAGCCGCTCAAATGTCAGACTTTAGGTCACAGCAAAGCCCCTTACACACGGTAATGTCACCAAGCCAGCTGAATTGTTCTCATAATACGTATCTTGCGAATATTTATGGCCATAAAATTGTGTGCTAAATCAGCGACAATTTGGTTGAACGTAGATCTTGATAGGTGGCGCTATCTTGTGACATGACATGGGAATGTTGTGTGCGGAATCAGTTGCCATATTGTTGGACGTATATTGTTGTATATTTCCTTCGATTTATCGGAACTCTTTATCTCCCCTGTGGGTGGAGTTGAAGGATCTCTACCCCTTGCATGTCGTAAGAGCCTACTAATCAAGAAATATGTACTCGCTTTCTCGTCTTCTAAGCCCAAACCATATCTGTAATTCTATGCTTTTCCGTGTAGCGGCGAAATTTGCACATTTTTTTTAAACTATTGCTTTTACGTCACACACACAGGTATTATGAGGGACCATGTGATAAGACAGAACTCGAAAGGAAGCGACCGTGGCCAGTAGCGGCGCTAAGAAGCTCCAGGCCCCCCCAGCAATAATTGAAAATGGGCCCCTCGTTTCCCGATAAGGAAAGTTACAAGGTTATATATATTTAAAATTAACAGCAATGACAATAAATAATAATAATAATAATAATAATAATAATAATAATAACTTACACAATTTAGTTTTCGAATCCGAAGGGATTAAAATAATGCACTTATATGGTAGTAACACACACACACGCACATACACACAATAAATGCATATTCCAATTATAGTAACCAAAACACGCTAACTCGCAGAATATTAAGAAAGAATCTCGTTCCTAGGACCAAACAATTTACTACTATTTACAATTCAACCGTCCATCGTAGGCCTACTTAGCTACACTGACTGCTGAGAGTTATATACAGGCTCGAAACTTTAGTATTTAGAGTTTGGATAAGGAGGATGCCTTTGTTAAAGCAGCCTCGCTGACTACTGGACTGTCAGAAGTGACTAATTACTTCAAAAGCCTTGTTGATTGTTGTGAGTGGCAGCAAGGAATGGCTATTTTTGGAACAGGTTGGGAAACCCACATTCTTTCAGAAATAACTACCGTACTTCTATTGACAAAAGAAGCTCTGCACTGCGACGGCCAAGTTTGGAATAACCCTCTGTAATACAAATAATACTGTGTTGTGTGCTGTAGCTTTATCAATATGTAAAATGACTCTTCATCTACTGAATTAAGAAACAGTCATGTGCCCCTCACAAGCCATCCCCCCCCCCCTACCCCTGCAGGGTCAGCGGGGTCCTTATCGCCGCCACTGACCGTGGCCTTAATTAAGGTATAGTCCCAACATTTGCTTGGTATAAAAACGAGAAACTACCAAAACCATTCTCAGAGCTGCCGACAGTGGAGTTCGAACTCATCATCTCCCGAATGCAGGCTAACAACTACACGGTCTGAATCGCGCAGTCAACTCTCTCAGTTCTAACATGTGACTTCTTTTTTTAACAGTTCACTGTTGTGTTATCACTCTATGAGACCACTGTATTTCTTGGTCCCGGCAAGTACAGTATTTGCCACTTGACTTTACTGTTAGTTGCTGGAATCTTTAGCCGCGCGGAAAGATAAACAGTTGGTGAAGAGTTCGGCATGCTGTGGTGACAGTGTGGTACTGTCCAAACGTAAAATATAGCTCCAGTGTTCACACGCAACGCACCGTACACCTGACCGCACTCCAACACGATGACCTGGAAGACAGGCCGGCGCGAGCAGGGAGACGGCTGCAGAACCCAGCTACTAACAATACTTTTCCAAGAGTGTCTATATTTTGGAATAACTTCGATTACACTTTACTGGCAGGAATGCATGTGTAGGAAGTAGAAAATAAATTAAACATGAAGCTAAACTATATCTTAAGTAGCAGAGATGAGGGACCCTTCCTTTATGCTTGCCAGGGTCCTACAACCCACCCTTAAAATACGTTTACTTAAATAGAAAAATCCACTGTTTCTAGTCCTTCAGGCAAGCAACTTCATGTTGAAAACATCCTAGAGATATGAGTTACGAATTTTAGGCAAAGAAAATATAATAAAGTATGAGAATATATTCTTTATTTATTCCTAAAAATTACAATATTTTTCATAATCGTCGTTATCGGGTCGATTAGATTAGCAGTTTGTCTTTTTCTACTATTACAAGCGCTAATGTGAGTCAACGCATTGTTTCACTTAAGCACCACTACGAACGCTAGTGTGAGTCAATGCAGTTTCACTTAAGCCCTTATAACTATATTCGGTGGGGACATTTTTCAAAAAAATCAAAAGGCATCTGAGAGTATTGAATCAAGGAACACATTACAGGAGAGATTATGTAAAGAAGTTAATTTGGCTAGGATTTGAATCAAAAAGAAAACAAGTAGTCCGTCTCTGTGGTGTAGTGGTTAGTGTGATTAGCTGGCACCAGGCTCGGGTTCGATTCCCGGCTCTGCCACGAAATTTGAAAAGTAGTACGAGGGCTGGAACGGGGTCCACTCAGCCTCGGGAGGTCAACTGAGTAGAGGTGGGTTCGATTCCCACCTCAGCCATCCTGGAAGTGGTTTTCCGTGGTTTCCTACTTCTCCTCCAGGCAAATGCCGGGATGGTACCTAACTTAAGGCCACGGCCGCTTACTTCCCTCTTCCTTGCCTATCCGTTCCAATCTTCCCATCCCCCACCAAGGCCCCTGTTCAGCATAGCAGGTGAGGCCGCCTGGGCAAGATACTGGTCATTCAACCCAGTTGTATCCCCAGGCCACTGTCTGACGCTCCAGGTCACTGCCCTTGAGGCGGTAGAGGTGGGATCCCTCGCTGAGTCCGAGAGAAAAACCAACCCTGGAGGGTAAACAGATTAACCCTCTTAGTGCCAGGCTCGGTTGCTCACAGTACGTCAAGAGTGCCAGACAGTTTTAGAGAATTTTGCAGGTTCTCACTCTCTGGACTAAATAGTTCACAAATGTTATAACTATGACTTGAAATTTGTATTGAATGTTAATAAGAATACACTCTTACTGCTGAACTAAATTCAAATACTAAAATGCCCTTGGGTATTTTGAAAAAAAAAATTTCCAAACAATTTTCAAACACCAAAATTAATAAAAGAAACAAAACAGAAAAAACAGAAAATTTAAGTCAACGATATATATTGATGACTTCTTTGCAATGTCCTATTTCATGTGAATAAACATGTAAAGTTTCACATTTTTATCTTGAGTATTTTAAGAGTTATGTACAGTGGTATCGTAATATACAATTGACATGGCCAACAATGGGATCGAACCTGGCACATGGGTTGTAGTCAGGGTGACCAGATGGTGATATATTATCATTGTTCACAAGATGAAAGAATCTCAAGGTCAATTGAAATCTGTTTCTTGAGAACATATTTCCAAACCATGGAATATATCGGGAGATTTTTACTCAATAAGAAAATATGCTCTGCCTTCTAGCTGTACCCATTTCCAACAAAACAGCAATGAAAGCCTTCATTTCAATCAAAGTATTAGGGCGCCACTGCTGTGCTCTGGCATGTGGTGACAAGACATGATTTCTCATATCTGTTTGTCTCTGTAGTTATGAGGTTCCATAACTGAGCCGTGAAAAATAAAATAAAAATACGCTATAGGTTTGCGTCTGACGAAGGGGCGTGTCTCGGGCCAGAAGTATCATAATAATCACGTGAGGGTTGGTATTTTACATCTTGACCTAATTGAATTTCACGGAAAACATGAATTTTTTGCTGTTGGGTATTGTTACAGCCGTCATCATCAGTACTGTCACTCAGACGGTCATTACCACTTTCTATGTTTACACTCGGACAATGAGCACGTGGTTGGGTGTTTACAGAAAACTCGCCGTTATCACTCCAAATAACACTTTCACTTTCCCGTTCCTCACTTGTTGGAGTGAATTCCTTAACTGAGTCTTCATCATCCCCTTCTTTACTAAAAATTATTAAGATATACAGTCAGTTCGTCATCGTTAACAAAAATAACTTCTCCCGCTAGTCGCCATTTTTCTCACGTGGCATGGAGATCATACGTCGTAGATGAACACGGACTTTAGAAATTCAATACATGATAACGAATGAATTTACGCACTATCTAGCGACGTAGTTAAAATCTAATGGCAATTCTCTATGGACTGGACACATAAACTGTTGCAATCTGACGGCCCAAGTTGTACAAACTCGTATAGAATTGCGCGCTATCCAAACAACGATATATCGTTGTCTGGCTCTCTACGGGTTAAGAAGATTAAGAAGAAAACAAGTAAAGAAACAAGCGATTTTAGACTGGGCTTTTTTTTAGTTTGATAGAGCTATCCAAGACTTACAATTTAACATCTTTCCGGAGCCTTTATCTTTTCAATTTTAAGCGCAATAGAGGAAATTGCGTAATTTTATATTTTTCGGAGAAAGGGGGCACCTACTTTGCAAAGAAATGTTTGCAACATTAACATTAAAACGGAGACTATGTCAATATGGGAATCTATGTTCCTGTTGGCCAGATCAGTTTGCTATTGTCTCTAATAGAGCTCGCATCATCTGTGGCCACACGGCTGCCACATTCTGTGAAAATAACGAAATCGCAAAGTTTGAAAGTCTCATGATGTGTGGTGGATGTATCCACAACGTGAATGTATTAAGTAAAGAAGGAATTAAATTCACCTATTTTCTTAGCCAGTCCGGTGGTCTTGTCACGAGTCAATGGTTTATCCAATCCATACCAATGGTCTTGTCGCTAACAAATATTGTCGCAAGACCTGTGGACCTCTTCGTGTAAAATGGAGGCTTACGCCTTCATACCGCCACCCCCCCCCCCCCCACCTTTTTGCTTGCCCCCAAACCAATGGTTTTATCACTAGCCAATGGTCTGCAGCTTCTGAAGCAGATGTTTGGTTTTTTAGGTGACAGTTCATGGTATTTCTTAAATGTTTCACCGATACTGTACGAAAAATGACGGCAAAACTGAAAACCTCCTAACATCACTTGTGGAAATTACACTATAGTTTGCACTTCTGCAAACACAATACACAATTAAGATTCTTTAATATACGCTTGCTACGCTGCACACTTCACTGCATTTGAATGGAAGGAAAAAAAAACGAGAAACCACACTTTAAATAAAGATGATTGATTATTGTACTTTGTAAAAGTACTTTCTTTCAGTCCGACTAGCTAGAGCACATTCGTTGAGGGGAGGCTGACCAAAGCCCTCTGAGATTGATCTTGTCAACGGTAATAAAGCATAGGCCTAATTGTATACGGCCCACAAAATTTTTCACAAAGCCTCAGCTACGAAAAATGATGAAATGACATCCATCAACATAACAAAGATTTTCATTTGTACAAAATGACGCTATTAACTCATTTGTCCCATTTATTTTCTAATTTTGCAACAAATATAAGTCTATTGCTACCATAAATTATAATTTTTAAGATACGCTTACCTCTGAAGATTAGCTACGATGTGCACTTCATTTACAGTTGAATGGGAGAAAAAACCTAATAACCACACTTTAAATAAAGTTGATTAATTAATTACACTCTACAAGAAGCACTATTTCTCACTTTCTTCAATATTATGTAGGAACAGCATCACATAATTATTATTATTATTATTATTATTATTCACTGCACAAATTCACTATGCTTATTTCATGCTTGTTTTTATATTATAGTGGTTATAACGTCACGGTTGTTAACTGTGTTAATATATATTCATTTTCAGAATAACGTGCCACGAACTTAAAACCAACTAATGGAGTAATAATTGCTCGCTTACGTATTTCACGGTGATATAAACACGATCACAAACCTAGCACATTTGACGCGAGGTCGCTGTGCAAGACGATACGACCCACCCTGCACTGAAACATTCAAGCGTCAAGCAACAGCTCGCCAATTATATTTTCTTTTGTTTCCCTCGTTGTCCACTTAGGGACATCTGAGGCGTTCAGAATAGAAGTGGCGTAAGTCCAGATAAATTGCTTTTGTGATATTGGGAAATAAAGATGTATGGGAAAAAAAAACTCAGCATATATTTCACAAATCTAAATGTGGTCTATTTGCAAGAAAAAAATAAGACTTCACTCGTTCCATGTGAATTTCAGCACAGAGAATAAATACTTGAAATGATAATAATTTTCAAAATAGATTTTCATTTTAAGTTTGTAGTTGACAAAAGGCATCTTAAAACTTAAATGTTTCCATTCGCAGTTCTTGCATTGATGACATTTCTTTACACATTCACACACAGAACAATGCATCATAGTCTTCAGCATCTACGTCTTTTTTAGCAAGCATAACATTCATCAGAAAAAATTAGTTGCACCTTTTTTATTCTCCCTAGCCTGAGCAGTTCTTATTAAGTGCACTTCCCTTTCCTGCTTTAGGGACATCAGTTTAGCTTCATTCTGTTCCATGTTAATGGAGATGAAATTTTGTCGCGGAAACATTGGAATAGAATTCTTCTTTACATTCCTCCATGTACATATTGTCCATTTTGCAGATAGACAGGTTTAATTTTTTCAGGATTTTTGTTTCTGGTGTAATGACTTTGATAGGCAGGAAATGATTTCATATGATTTTTTTTTTGCTACTTGATTTAAGTCGCACCGACACAGGTCTTATGGCGACGATGGGACAAGAAAGGGATAGGAGTGGAAAGGAAGTGGCCGTGGCCTTAATTAAGGTACAGCCCCAGCATTTGCCTGGTGTGAAAATGGGAAACCAGGGAAAAACATCTTCAGGGCTGCCGATAGTGGGATTCGAACCTACTATCTCCCAGATGCAAGCTCACAGCCGCGTGCCTCTAGGCGCACGGCCAACTCGCCCGGTAATAAGATGTTTTAAAGCATACCTTCATTTTCTTCCGACACTCTTCTCTGTCTATAGTGGTGGTGCAGTTCTTTTCAGGCACAACCCCAATGGAGGTGAGCTGCATGTACCATTTTAACCACACACCAGCCCTCCTACCATTCTTAAATTTCTGGCAGTACCGGCCGGGAATCGAACCCGGGCCTCCGAGGACTGCAGCTATTAAACGTTACGCTACGGAGGCGGACGGCCATTGTAATGATTAACTGGTGTTATAGAAACAAAACATCAAAACACAACATGGAGTGTGTACTTGCTTCACTTGTATTCTGAAATAATAAACACCTGATTCAGTGGTCATGTAAAGTGCTGCCGCCTGGGGACAAACAGCTTAACTATGGACTCCATTCACTAGTCCTCTAAAAAAGCCCCATACTGGAGAGTATGATACGCCTCCGTTCTAAAGGACAATACTTTTTGGACTTATACCACTTGTATTCTGAGCGCTTCATTTCACATCTTGTAAAACGTTAATGCGTTTGCTTCCGTCTAACTTCTAACCGTTTTAATAGATCTATCTGCAGAAAGGATTTATCTTCTTTCAAGGAGACTTTTTGTACACATGCCATGAACAGAAATGTAGTGATGTAAATATTTCTCGAGAAAATGAAGTGGTATATGTTTCCACTGTGTTTGTTCCCATACCAGGCGTATCGAGAACAGAGGAGGCGTGTAACTTGTGTTTGTAACAGAATATATGAGTAGCTGGTTGTCTCTCTATAAATATGGAACTTAACCAACAGACAGGTAGTAACTGGCTTTTATGTGACAATCGAGGATTTTAATGAGTCGTTTCTGGCAATTTCCTTTTAAACTGTTCTTAAGAACACGGTGAGATTTTGACGCAATGTCATGATAATAATTGGTAAATTTCCCTCTAAATCAGTGATTTCGTAATGTGTTCACTTTGAGAAATTGTTGTTGTTTAGGATGGAGAGTCTTCGGTTTTATTAGCAATAAATGGGAATTGTGCCGTAAAGATGAACGAAGAACGTACAATAGCACTCAAAAGTATTTTGTAGCAAGGTATTATCTGTTATCAGCACTGTTTAAGTGTAGCCTTCAGCCTTCAGCCTTTAGCAGAGTCACGCAGTGTATAGTGGTGTCGTCGCATGCCGAACTTCCAGGTACGTTTAATTAGAAACACTTTTTACGTTAGTTCATAAGTATTTTGTGAAATATTTTGTGAAGTATTCTCTATGTCTTAATTTCCCTAAAAGAAAGGAAACCCCAATCTAGAGTTGATAGGGAGTTTTGGGTATCCTGATATCTGGCGAATCGACGTCAACAATAAGAAGTGTACACAATAAACCCTTGTCGGATCAGCCTCGGGAAACAACCAGGTGGGAGGAGAGAACAATTCGATAGGAGTCAGCTGTTGATCCCTAAAAACATGTTAGGGAAATCATCGCTCTATAGACTAGATCTTTACTTTCCGCCAAAAAAAAAAAAAAAAAAAGCCCTTTAGCGGCTGTTGATTTGAATGGTACACGACCTGCAAGAAAACCACTGATCAGTCCAAGAAATAGAAACCAGATTGGAGTTTAACAAGTGGGATGTTATATGGAAGAGTAAAAATTGGTTAATGGGCTTACAGAGGGACGAAAGTAAGACCAACCTTATGTCGTCTGACGGTACCAGGTATATTCGTCAACCAATAAACAAAAACAATGCATAATACCAAACACCAACCATTAAACATGAAGGTGACAACATCATTGCGTAGAGTGGTATTTCTAGACATGGAGTTGGTCACCTCATACGAATAGAAGGCATAATGGATCGTTTCATGTACCGGACATCAGAGCCTCCGTGGTTCCGGCGGCAGCGCACCGGCCTCTCACTGCTAGGTTTCGTAATTCAAATCCCGGTCAAACTATGTGAGATTTGTGCTGGACAAAGCGGAGGCGGGACGGGTTTTTCTCCGGGCACTCCCGTTTTCCCTGTCGTCTTTCATTCCAGCAACACTCTCCAATACCATTGCATCTGTCAGTCATTAATCATTGCCCCAGAGGAGTGTGACAGGTTTCGGTAACTGGGACAATTCCTTACCTCGCCGCTACATGGAGGCTTCATTCATTCCATTCCTGACCCTGTCGAATGAAAGGAAACAGGCTGTGGATTTTCGTTTATGTGCCGTGACGTTCTAGTCACATGAAAGAGAACCACCTATCTCACGAATGCAAGCTCACAGCTATGCAATACTAACCGCACGGCCAACTAGCTCGGTAAAGTTAGAATTAGAGTAGAATTGGAGCACCGTCCCATCACTTTATTTTGAAACACAAGGATGTTGAATCTTATAAATCTAACTTCGTATGGCTCACTATACACCCCTAAATAGTTACTTTACTTTAATAGTCTTCTTCTTCTCCCCGGATTTTAATCCAATTTCTCGGAGTAGGTACGTGTGTGGATTTGATCCAGTTTTATGACTGCATGCCCTTCCTGACGCCAACCCTATATGGAAGGATGTAATCACTATTGCGTGTTTCTGTGGTGGTTGGTAGTGTGGTGTGTGGTGTTGTGTGAAAATGAAGAGGAAAGTGTTGGGACAAACACAAACACCCACTCTCCAGGTCAGAAGAATTAATCAAAGGCGATTAAAATCCCCGGCCCGGCCGGGAATCGAAACCGAGACCCTCTTAATTGAAGGCCTCAACGCTGATCATTCAACCAATGACTCGGACCCTGATAACCTTATATGGAAGGATATAATCACTATTGGGTGTTTCTGTGGTAGTTGGTAGTGTAGTGTGTTGTCTGAATATGAAGAGGAAAGCGTTGAATCAAACACAAACACTTAGTCCCCGAGCCAGAAGAATTAATCAAACACGATTACAATCCCCGACCAGGCCGAGAATCGAACCCGGGACCCTCTGAACCGAAGGCCTCAACGCTGACCACTCAGCCAATGAGTCGGACTTTACGTTTATACCGTATTAAAATATAATACAACTATGGCATTTTGTAAAGTAGGCTAATGGTTGACTGAATCCTTCGGTATGACGTAATTCCCATCATTTAATACAGGTACTCAAATAGATGGATGTCATTGCCAAGTATGCCACAATAAAAACTCCTAAACGAATGATGAGAGGGATTGTGCTCCCAGGGGAATACCAGAGGCTTGGACACCGCTTCGCGGCCTAATCAATCCAGACCAATGGGCTTGTCACTGTCACTTTGTAGGAGGGTCCAGGCCAACGCTGCTAGTGTTCTCATCACTAATCGAATTATTCACTTCTGAGTGTCGCGACCCCACCGGTTTTGTCTTTGCTGGTCACATCTCTGCTGTAGCGTGTCGCCATCCCGGAAGATCCTCGGTTTTTCTCAGGGCACATTCGAAAGATAAATTGGCAATAGTCTTCATTTGTCCAGTCCTTCCCCATGGTCTACTGCCCTCAAACTTCCCTTCCATGATTAACTTCTGTAGATTTTCTCCAGGTCGTCTCGCAATGTGTCCAAAGAACTGAAGTATTTTTTCATTGAGCTGGTGGCTTTACGTTGCACCGACACAGACAGGTCCTATGGTGGCGATGGGTTAGGAAAGGACTAGGAGTGAGAAGGAAGTGGCCGTGGCCTTAATTAAGGTACAGCCCCAGCATTTGCCTGGTGTGAAAATGGGAAACCACGGAAATTCTTTCATTGATACCAGAAGAAAGGTGTTTTAAAATCTTCACCTCCTGAAGATTGGATGCATTGGTTCTTCTTGCGGTCCAAGGCAGACGTAGCATTCTACACCAACACCACATTTCACAGACATCGATGCGTTTTCTCTCCAAAGCCTTCACGGTCCAGATCTCACAGCCAAATGAGAAAACAGGGAATACAAGTGTTCAACGAGACTGATCTTTGTATTATTAGTGATACCCCTGTTCTTCCAGATCTTAGTAATGTCATCATAGCTACTCGTTTGCCAACGGCCGTAGCCGTGTTGAAACACCGGATCCCGTGAGATCTCGGAAGTTAAGCAACATTGGGCGTGGTCAGGAGTTGGATGGGTTGCCACGCGCTGTTGGTGGGGGGTAAGGGAATGGAGGAGCGGAAAGGAACTGGCCACCCTACCGCACGTAAATTCCGGCTCAGGAACACCTCTGCGGAGGTTCGGACATGCCTTCGGGCAGAATAACCCTTACCTACCTAGCTACTCGTTTATCAAAATCCTTCTTCTCATCTCTTTCTCGGAACTTCCCGTATCACTGATAGTTGACCCAAGGTATTCGAAGACGTGCACTACATCCAACTCTTTCAAACGACCTGTGAACTCGACCAATGCTGCTGTATCTAGTGTTCTATGCGGGCAAAAAGTTCATTCAAGTTTTGTACACTCTCGAAAATAGAATGCGCTGCTATGCTCTATCGCTTAATCCACCGACCTTTTTTCTCTTGTTGGGGCGAAGAAATGGAGAGTCCCAGGGCGAAAACTATGCCCTTTTACTCATCTCAATTCATGCACTGGCGAGGTAAAAAGCGATCTGTCTTGGAGGCAAAAAACCTTCAAGTCAGAAAACAAACCCCTTCTTCCGTAATTAATTTATATTTTAATAATAAGTACACTGACTGACAGAGCAAATGCAACACCAAGAAGGAGTGGTTCGAAATGGATGAAAGTTGGGGACGAATAATTGATGTTTATTTCAAACCGATATGCAGGTTACACAATGCGCACGGCATCGACTCAGTAGGATGTAGGACCACCGCGAGCGGCGATGCACGCAGAAACACGTCGAGGTACAGAGTCAATAAGAGTGCGGATGGTGTCCTGAGGGATGGTTCTCCATTCTCTGTCAACCATTTGCCACAGTTGGTCGTCCGTACGAGGCTGGGGCAGAGTTTGCAAACGGCGTCCTATGAGATCCCACACGTGTTCGATTGGTGAGAGATCCGGAGAGTACGCTGGCCACGGAAGCATCTGTACACCTTGTAAAGCCTGTTGGGAGATGCGAGCAGTGTGTGGGCGGGCATTATCCTGCTGAAACAGAGCACTGGGCAGCCCCTGAAGGTACGGGAGTGCCACCGGCCGCAGCACATGCTGCACGTAGCGGTAGGCATTTAACGTGCCTTGAATACGCACTAGAGGTGACGTGGAATCATACGCAATAGCGCCCCAAACCATGATGCCGCGTTGTGTAGCGGTAGGGCGCTCCACAATTACTGCCGGATTTGACCTTTCTCCACGCCGACGCCACACTCGTCTGCGGTGACTATCACTGACAGAACAGAAGCGTGACTCATCGGAGAACACGACGTTCCGCAATTCCCTCATCCAAGTCGCTCTAGCCCGGCACCATGCCAGGCGTGCACGTCTATGCTGTGGAGTCAATGTTAGTCTTCTGAGCGGACGCCGGGAGTGCAGGCCTCCTTCAACCAATCGACGGGAAATTGTTCTGGTCGATATTGGAACAGCCAGGGTGTCTTGCACATGCTGAAGAATGGCGGTTGACGTGGCGTGCGGGGCTGCCACCGCTTGGCGGCGGATACGCCGATCCTCGCGTGCTGACGTCACTCGGGCTGCGCCTGGACCCCTCGCACGTGCCAATGTCCCTGCGCCAACCATCTTCGCCACAGGCGCTGCACCGTAGACACATCCCTACGGGTATCGGCTGCGATTTGACGAAGCGACCAACCTGCCCTTCTCAGCCCGATCACCATACGCCTCGTAAAGTCGTCTGTCTGCTGGAAATGCCTCCGTTGATGGCGGCCTGGCATTCTTAGCTATACATGTGTCCTGTGGCACACGACAACACGTTCTACAATGACTGTCGGCTGAGAAATCATGGTACGAAGTGGGCCATTCGCCAACGCCGTGTCCCATTTATCGTTCGCTACGTGCGCAGCAGAGCGGCGCATTTCACATCATGAGCATACCTCAGTGACGTCAGTCTACCCTGCAATTGGCATAAAGTTCTGACCACTCCTTCTTGGTGTTGAATTTGCTCTGTCAGTCAGTGTACATTAGTGAAGGTGGAGAGGAAGGAGTCTTCTTAACAAACGGTGCTTTTCAGGGTATAATTTAGATGTATTTAGTGGAATGTGGTGCTAGAATTTTGTTTGTTTGTTCTAAACTAGGTCATAAGTGAGCCAAGGGCCGCGTTGTTTATAACGGGTGTTAGGTGTCTTGGTCCTTATGACCTGTTTAACAATTAAGATGCCCTGATGGGTAGACTGGGCTTCGAGAATTCTAGCCTTGGTCATCTTGGCTATTTTGTTTATCTGAGTTTTAATAGTCGGAATACGGGCTTCAGAGATCTCAGAATGGGGGCTCGTGTCATCTTTCTAAGTATTTTGTTTTGGAAAACTTTTAATTTAGAAAGTGGAGTTTTGGGAATATAGCCCCTGGCATCGCAACCATAAAGCAGTATGGGCCTGATACGTGCTAAATAAAATTTTCTCTTGATGGAAATACGAGATATACTCGTATATTTATTGTACAGCAGAGATTTCTGATTTGCCACACGCGCCCGTGCTCGCTGCAGGGCCTGTTCTATATTCCCGCTCCAGGTAAGATATTTGTCCATTGTTAGGCCGAGATATAATGCACCGACCATCCAGGCTTGGAATTTACCTGAACAGGCAGTATACCATTGTCCGAGCAAATGACGTAGTTACAAAGAATAAAACACATCGTTTTCCGTGTCTAGTAGAGCGTGCTCTGGCGTGGTACTTGACGGGGCAGTGCTCTAGCTCTGCCGCTACCAGGACCGTAGACAGCCTCGTAGCGCAGAGCTACAGTGTCCGCCTCTATACGCTCCTTTCACTCTTCACGGCTTCGACAGTACGGCTCTTTTCCGTGGAGATCTTTTCACACTGCTGTTTCTTGCCGTTGAAAGCTCAGTACATGTCATGATGCTAGTCATACAAGAGAGTCTGGAATGGATCGTGACCAAATTATTGCGTTGTGGCTATTTCATCGTCATTGAAGTCCGACTCGTTGGCTGAATGGTCAGCGTACTGGCCTTCGGTTCAGAGGGTCCCGGGTTCGATTCCCGTCCGGGTCGGGGATTTTAACCTTAATTGGTTAATTCCAATGGCCCGGGGGCTGGGGGTTTGTGCTGTCCCCAACATCCCTACAACTCACACACCACACATAACACTATCCTCCACCACAATAACACGCAGTTACCTACATATGGCAGATGCCGCCCACCCTCATCGGAGGGTCTGCCTTACAAGGGCTGCACTCGGTTAGAAATAGCCACACGAAATTATAATTATTATTATCGTCATTGAAAGAGACCAAGACGAAACCCCGTCTTTGGGTGCATCCTATCAATCAGAGGAGAGAGGAAGTGGAATTATTTTACACAATGTTTGAAGATCTCAGGGAGGATGAACATAGATGTTTAACTACTTCCGTATGTCAACCAGCGTTGCCAACCGTACGATCTGGATCGTACATGAACGATAATTCGATGCTGTGTAATATCGTACGATCCGCGGGTTGCGCGATCCTATGACGTGTCGTAAATTTTGTCTTGTTTTCCCTTTAAAATGCGTAGATTATTGTTCCTTCTTTTACTCGTGCAAGTTATGTTCTATCATAGATGACAAGTTGGAAAGAGAGGGAGAGGCTTTTCGAATAATGAGATTCCCTAAGGGAATTTGCCGAAAATGGGCTCTTCTCTTTCTGAGTTACTTCACAGTCTCGCACCTCTACTGTAATCAGTGGATCATAGCATTCGCCTTCAGCAGACTGGCGATGACTGGAGGAAATCACCCTTTGTCAACGTCAACGGTGATATTAAAGCCTGCTCTGATGTACATTAATTATGGGCTAAGTTACAGGAGACAAAAACACGTTTGGTGAATGCGAGTTTCCCGCACTTCCATAATTTGCACTCTGTTTTGTCACGCCCTCAGTGGAATGCTTATTGTGAAATAATATTCAGCAAAATTAATCTCATTAAAGTAAAACACAGGAATAGGCTAATTATTTCTACTTCTATGGATGCTTACCGGCCACTCAGCGATACGAGTAAAGATTTCAAACCGTCGGAGAACATCTTCAGAAGGCTGACTAAAGCAAAGTGATATAATCAACCAGCAAGCTCAAGTACCGGTACTTCAGAACCTTCTGCTGTGAATGTATCTAGAGGTTCCATAGAAGAAGATCATGATGACGATTTCCAGCTATGATGTAAGTCACCTCGATCGCGAGCTACTAGTAGTACGCGGGGACATTTTTGGTAGATCGCGATAACACTCAGGTTGGCTAACCTGGAGTTGCTCCACTTGTTGCCTTAGAAATTTTTTTGAAAGAACGGGACTCATCCTTCCGTGAACTAGAATATCCAGTTTGGCTACAGGATGCTGCTTTTCTCGCAGACATAACCGAAAAGTTAAATATCCTTAACTTGCAGATTCAAGGTAAGGATAAAGATACTGGCGAAACAATTTCAGATGTTGCTTCATTCTCAAAAAATGCTGGAACTTTGGGGGGGGGGGGGGGAATCTCATCCAGGGGGAATACAAAGACTTCGCCTGTTTGAAACAAACCCTTGAAAAGCAAGGCTCTTCAACGCCTCCTTACAACAACAAACAATACGTTGAAATTCTTTCAGATTTGATAAGTCAGTTCAACAAACGCCTCCAAGATTTCAAAAGAATTTCAATTGTTGCATAGTTTGTCCAATCGCCTTTTATAGAGATTTTTTTTTTTTGCTTTACATCGCACCGACACAGACAGGTCTTATGGCAACGATGAGACAGGGAAGGGCTAGGAGTTGGAATGAAGCCTTAATTAAGGTACAGCCCCAGCATTTGCCTGGTGTGAAAATGGGAAACCACGCAAAACCATTTTCAAGGCTGCCGACAGTGGGGTTCGAACCTACTATCTCCCGAATACTGGATACTGGCCGCACTTAAGCGACTGCAGCTATCGAGCTCGGTTTATAGAGACTGATGCTATAGAGTTCTCTAAGTTGTGTCATGGAACATTTTTATTTTCAAAAAGACAATGCTGCAGTGGAGTTGGAACTGACTGATTTTCAAAATCATTTATCTCCAAAATCGCTTTCTTCAAGCTCTGAAAATATTTCGTCTCTTGTTCCTAAAGAAAAGTACCCAATTTTGGTCCAGGTTGCTCTCGAAGTGAAAGCAATATTCAGTTCTACATAACTGTGTGAGGCTTCTTTTTCCAGTATAAAATTTATAGAAAACAAGTACAGAAATAGATTGACTGATCAACTGTATTCGAATGGCATCCACTGCCTACTCTCCCAACATTAAAAAATCTTGTTGATGACAAAAAAAAAGCGTGCCATCCTTCTTATTAAAGTTATTAAATCTGATTTAAAAAATCTGTTCTTACATTAAATTTGTAATGAATTACTAACTACAATTTCTTTCTTATGTACAACTCATTGTAAATTTCTTTATCTTACATACAGTTTAATTAAAATTAATTTCATATTTACTAGAAATGTAAGTTTATAGGCAATAAATCAATTTGAAAAACCAAACCCCATGGCGCAACAGCCCCGAAGGGCCTTGGCGTACCACGCGACCGCTGCTCAGCCCGGAGGCCTGCAGATTATGAGGTGTCGTGTGGTCAACACGACGAATCCTCTCGGTCGTTATTCTTAGCTTTCTTGACAGTGAAACACTATCCTAATTACTTTTGGTATTCACAGTAAGATTTAAAAACACTTTTGCTGGCAAGATGTAGTGTTTACAGTGCACTATGTCTACTGGAATGGGATAGAATAAATTTGTTACTTTCACTGACCTGACTCAGTCTTATCCTGGGCTTTGACAATATGAAAGTGGCTGAGGTATGAGCGATGCTAGTAATGCCATTCCTTACGCAGCCAGCCCCTGCTATGAAAGGTGTGAAAATGTCGCTCATAGGGTCGGTTGGTGCACACATTTCAGTGGGCTTGGCAGACTGATATGCAATAGCAACTTCTTGCTCAGTGAGGAAAGCAACGGGAAACTACCTCACTCCTCACTTCCCTAGTCCGCCTCTTCAGTGACACCTAGGCCATCTATGACAGCTAATGGTGGACCTGATGAGGATTCAACCAGCCTTCGGGCTGACTGCCCAACATACAGCACACGGTAGCTCAGAAGCTTCATAAGTTTGGCGACCTCTGGACTAGAGTAATCAAAACTTCAGAATCAACATCAGCTATTTCACAAAGTCCAATATTAAATTCAACAAAACAATGAACTGAACATTTTACCAACAAAACAAAACACTGCAGTATTTATATATGCCTACAAACTAATTGGTGGTGGTGGTGATTATTGTTTTAAGGGGAAGTACAACTAGGCAACCATCCTCCATATAGCACTAATCAGAGGGAAAAAATGGAAGGGATCCGACACTTCGAAAAATGAAAGTATCGGCCTAAGAAAGACAAGGGCCACGAGGGGCGTGAAAATTAAAGACTACCTAGGCCTCGAGTGCTCTAATACCGTCCGGGTTGGAAAAAAACAAGAGTTGACCAAGGGAGGTCGGATATGTTAGATGAAAGTGGAAGCAATGCCAGGACTCAGAGCCCCATGGTCGCAAATCCGCGCTCCGAAGTCCAGAGCCCCTGGGGCCCTTTCAGTCGCCTCTTAGGACAGGCAGGGGATACCGTGGGTGTTAGTCTACCGCTCCCACCCATAGAGGGAAAACTAAACTAAACACAAGTTATATCTGGCATGCAACCTCCTCATACGATTATGAACTGTACAGTGTGAAAGCATGCATTTAATTACGTGGGCCACTGAGTCAACGGCAGCCGTCCATTCCAGTAGCAATGAACTGCTGGTACACGGTATGGCTACGGCACCGTACCGTGACCCCGTGTAATCTGAAAGGTGCAATACTCTTCTTGACGCCACTAAAAGAATGTGGCCGTATGGGTTTTTTGCCATGGGGCGAAAACCGTGTAGTGTGAACGGAGCCTTTACACCGACTCCCCAGGATCAATTTCCGGCCAGAGGCAGTAAACCCGATCAAGAAAGTCAAGCACTGAGGATCCTGGCTCGTTGACCTCGTCAAACTCCAATACCTGCTGTTCAGCAGTTGACTTGACAAGGCATTACCAACCCTAATAGGCTGTTCCGCCAAGGATTTTTTTTGCTTATTTTTATGTCCGTAAAAAATAGTGGTATATACCTTGTCAGAATGCTTATATGTGAATTTCATAAAGCGTTATCTTTCTCATCCAAAATACTTGTTTCTTGATTTAAAAAATTAGTAACGACGCATTGAATTTCGTCATTTATACTGCTTTCAAACTGGAATATAGCTGTAAATATACAGTAGGTTATCACAAAAGCATTTCACGACAAATTATATGTATTTTCATAGGCGTAATTATTTTGTCTTGTCTTAGTATCGTACGAGCCGGCCCCGCGGTGTAGGGGTAGCGTGCCTGCCTTTTACCCGGAGGCCTCTGGTTCGATTACCGGCCAGGTCAGTGATGTGTACCTGGATCTGAGGACTGGTTCGAGGTCCACTCAGCTTACGTGATTACAATTGAGAAGCCCCGGTCTAGAAAGCCAAGAAAAACAGCCGTGAGGATTCGTCGTGCTGACCACACGACACCTCGTAATGTGCTGGCCTTCGTACTGAGCAGCGGTCGCTTGGTAGGCTATGGCCCTTAGGGGCTGTTGCGCCATGGGGTTTGGGTTTTTATTATCGTATTAGAATTGGAACTTATTTCCTGTAAGTGTACCTTACACGTTGGCAGAAAACAATACTTACACTTGACGTAGGACGGAATATTTACCGGATTTTTAATGCGCTTTCGAACATATTAATGGCCATCAACTGCAGTAAATAGTGAAGTGTAGTAAGCCTACTATTTCAACCACTTCGAAGTAGAGAATATGTTTCAAGGAACTATAAAGCTAGTCGATGGGTGTGAAGGTAAAATTACGGCATGGCTCTAGATTCCCTTTCAGGACAAAATATATTTGGTACTGTACATCTAATAATGTTCCACCTCCGGAGGTGCACATGACCCTGAGGTTCACTCAGCCTACACCAAAAATAAGTACCAGGTTAATTCCTGGGGGCAAAAGCCGCTGGCCGTAGAACTAACCACTCTACACCACTCAGTGCCGAAGTTACGGGTAGTGGAAGCCTTTACTTTCTACCCTTCCAAGGGCGTACATAGATTGTACAGAGAAGAATTTGTTTTGCTTTCACATATAACAATGTAATTATCCATTAAGGACACTCTAGAGAAACTAGTCACAGGCTCCTAATGATGATATTCAACTTACGTAATATATTGAACCTGTAAATGGCTCAACATGGACCTTTAACAGTTTTGACCGGGCGAGTTGGCCGTCCGCGTAGAGGCGCGTGGCTGTGAGCTTGCATCCGGGAGATAGTAGGTTCGAATCCCACTATCGGCAGCCCTGAAGATGGTTTTCCGTGGTTTCCCATTTTCACACCAGGAAGATGCTGGGGCTGTACCATAATTAAGGCCACGGCCGCTTCCTTCCAACTCCTAGGCCTTTCCTATCCCATCGTCGCCATAAGACCTATCTGTGTCGGTGCGACGTAAAGCCCCTAGCAAGAAAAAAAAAAGAACAGTTTTGCTGCGACTGCCGCGTGTATAGCCTAATGTAGAAAGCTTATTCTTTCTTTCTTAATCCGTTTACACTCCAGGCTTCTATCGCCTCAAGGGCAGTGTGGAGCGTGAGACTTTGGGTCGGGGATACAAATGGGAAGGAGGACCAGTACCTCTTTCAGGAAGCCTCACTTGCTATACTGTGAGGGAATGGGAAGATTGGAAGGGATAGGCAAGGAAGAGGGAAGGAAGCGGCCGTGGCCTCAATACCTCCCGGCATTTGCCTGCAGGTTAACTCGAAACAACGGAAAACCACTTCGAGGATGGTTGAGGAGGGAATCGAACACTTCTCTACTCAGATAACCTCCCGAAGCTTAGTGGACTCCATTCCAGCCCTCGTATCACTTTTCAAATTTCGTGTCAGAGCCGGGAATCGAACCCGGGCCTCCGGGGATGGCAGCTAATGATACTAACCACTATACCACAGAGGCGGACAAACAGGATTTTAAAGAAATAAACGCTACAGACGATACCGTAAAGTCTTCGGAATTCTGGTTGCAAATTAACACATTCATGGAAAAAGCTGAAAAGACCACTGGAAAACAGTGGACAGAAGAACGGAAAACACACCACTGCGAATTAATGAAGAGATTTCGGGAAGGAGAAGAAGAAGAAGAATAATAAGAAGAAGACGGGGAAGTCATCAGACCAAGCTAACCAGTTTAATGGGCATAACGAAGAAAGATGATGATAATAATAATAATAATAATAATAATAATAATAATAATAATGTTGATATTCTTAATGATAACGACCAAACTGTCACATTATATCTGGATCTCCATTATATTGGTAGGGAAGTTTAGAGCTGAATTTCTATGATCCTTGTTTCTTTGTATTCTTTCCTTGTGAATCCACTTTATCCTGTTCGTTATGATAGAGTGAAAATGAAAACCTGCAACCTGTTTTCCAGTCTTTGACCGGGTCGGGGATGTAATGAATGAATCATATACTGTATAGGCTATTAGTACGATGGGGTCGCCACTCCCAAAGTGATTTATTAATGACTGATAGATGCTATGAAATGATAATGGAGAGTTTTGCTGGAATGAAAGATAACAGGGAAAACCGAAGTACCCGGAGAAAAACCTGTCCCGCCTCCGCTTTGTCCAGCACAAATCTCACATTGAGTAACCAGAATTTGAACCACGGTATCCAGCGGTGAGAGGCCGACGCGCTGCCGTCTGAGCCACGGAGGTTCTCGTAATGATAGAGTAATATACTTAAAACAATTTCGGATTTATGTCTGTTCGTCGCTTACTTCGGCTAAAAATATTGATTGGTTTCCACTTCATTTGACAAATTAATGATAACACGGCCTTTTAGATTTTGCATTTTGTTGCGACTGGATAACTGGATATATCTTAACTAAAATTTACATTTACATCTCCGACGTTTTAGTAATAGTTTGTTATTATTAGCTGACCTCATTGGCACACCCGTCGTCCTTCGCCGGGCTGACTAGCTCAGATGGTGAGCCTAAGTTGGCAGTTTTGATCCTGGCTCGGTCCGATGGTGTTTTAATGTGCTCAAATACGCTAACCTCTGTTGGTAGAATTAGCGCCACGTAAAATAATTCCTGTGGGATAACATTCCCGCACCTAGGCGTCTCTGAAATTCGTAAACATAGTGAGACATGAATCTATTATTATTATTATCCTTCTTAATTCGTTTACCATTCAAGGTTGGTTTTTCCCTCGCACTCGGCGAGGGATCCCACCTCTACCGCCTCAAGGGCAGTGTCTTGAAGCACGAGTCTTTGGTTCGGGGAAATTCAACTGGTGAGGACCAGCACCTCGCCCAGGCGGCCTCGCCTGCTATGCTGAACGGGGGACTTGTGAGGCGGATGGAAAGATCGGAAGAGATAAACAAGGAAGAGAACGTGACCGTGGCCTTAAATTGGGTACCATCACGGCATTTGCATTGGGAAACTCCACCAACTCGAGTATGGACTCGAGTCGACGAGTGGATCAGACAAGAGAGAGAGAGAGAGAGAGAGAGAGAGAGAGATCATTGCAATGTCTCGTGAAACAGATGAGTGACAAAATTCGAATGCTTTTTATATCACAGAGTTGACTCGAATCCGTGTTACGAATATGAAAGTACAGAGTAGTCGAACACAACGTGAACGGTTAAATAATTTGGAAGAAATAGAGCGGGACCTCGGCATCTCGAATCTCCTCGGGAGCTAAATTTTATTTCGAGTAATCGAAATTTCGAAATATAGAGAATACCGTTTGTGAGCATGTATAGCGTATAATTGAATCATATGTATCTACGGGCTTATAATGAATACATTATTTTTAACAGTATTTAAAAATATACAAACTCTATTTTACAGCATCACTTTAATTATAACCCTTATTATAGTAACTTAACTTTTTATATGACAGGATACAGTACATACAGTAGGTATGTATTCTTGTCAGTACCACGCAGCCGAGATTCGTACACCGAGCTCGATAGCTGCAGTCGCTTAAGTGCGGCCAGTATCCAGTAATAGGGAAATAGTGGGTTCGAGCCTCACTGTCGGCAGCCCTGAAGATGGTTTCCCGTGGTTTCCCATTTTCACACCAGGCAAATGCCGGGGCTGCACCGTAATTAAGGCCACGGCCACTTCCATCCAAATCCTAGGCTTTTCCTATCCCACCGTCGCCATAAGACCTATCTGTGTCGGTGCGACGTAAAGCAAATAGCAAAAAAACAAAAGAAGAGAGAGATTCGTACATGGAGTTTGTCATCCGTGACTTTGGGGGTTGCTTTCGTACGTGACCACTAATTAATTCACACCCGAGAAACAGCGAGGCTTCGCCGATTTTCCGATCATTAGAAGTTATAGTTTTCCGGTTCCTGTCATATTAGCTCCCAGCTTTACAGTAACCCTTTCTTTACTTGTTAACTGTTCCTCACAAACTACAAATGTCGTATTGCACAGTTAATGTTGCACAAAATACGAGTTACAGAGGAGGAAATGTTTGCTTCGAGAAATTCGTGTAACCGAATTTCGAGTTAAAGGAATAAATACACGTGAGGAATAGGACAAATGGCGGGGAAATTTAATTTAGTTCGAAATACTGAAAATTCGAGTAATCAAGGGTCGAGATATCGAAGTTCGACTGTAATTCGATATCTCGCACCGTTGTCATTTTTTCAGCTGCTGAATTTATCAATCAGATTGCTTCGCGTGTAAATTCAAATGGGCTTTACGTGGCAGTGTTGCTAAATCTGTACGTGACTTAAAAACGCTCAGCATCAAACCAGAGATTGGTAAGAGTAGTTCACCAGAAGGACTGGTGTCAGAACTGTTCAGTCCCTGAAATGAATAGTTCTTTTAATTCCTACTCTTCTCCCTCAGTAACTTCGCTCGCAAGAGTCCCAGGCGGCTGGGCTGCGGGCAGTGGCCCGTGACCAACACATGGGTATGTTAAACCTGCTCAAGCTTCACGCCACAGCAGACGAATGTACTTTAAAAATTAACTATCATGATTGTTTTAAAGGGCACAGCAATGAGGTTCGGTGACTCCACATTATTAATATTTGGATTATGACAATTGGGCTATGATTTCAAACCCTCTAAATATCGCATAACGTGCGTTTAATTACCTCTGGGTACTTTACATCACGAACACAAAAACGTAAAATAAAAAGTGTCAAAAATTACATAAATATACGCCAAGTATTATGGTTTCGCAATACAATCAATCTACACAAGTAAATTTACATTTCACTAATCACTGGCCAACCTTCTGCTCTGATTAGTCTTACTCCTACTCTTAGTTCCACCATGTCCAACTCATATCGCATGCAAGCGTCTCATTGGTCGGTTGGGACTTAAAGAACTACAACTCCGTAGTTAGTCCTTCTTTGAAGAGTTACTCATCCCGAGGAGCAGTTCTTTAGGAGCAGTTCAGTCAGGAACGACACACACTACATCAAACACGAACACAATGTTGGTTTCAGCCAGTGTCATTGTAGCTTACTTGCTTTGGCACGATGCTGTCAGCTCGGAGGTCTGTACTCATATCTCTCCCCTGGCGAAGTCTTATTCTCGACTGTGATCTCAAGCCTGTCTTAATAAAACGACAACGGTGCGAGATGGTGGTGGTGATTATTGTTTTAAGAGGAACAACTAGGCAACCATCCTCTATATAACACTAATCAGAGAGAAAAATGAAAGGGATCCGACACTTCAAAGATGAAGGTATCGGCTAAAAGAAGATAAGGGCCACAAAGGGCGTAAAAATGAAAAACTCCCTAACCCTCGGAAACCTAATAGCGTCGGGAAAGAACAATAGTTGACTAAGGAAGGTCTGATAGGATACATGAAAGTGAGGAGCCTAGCACAAGTAAGTGGAAGCTTTTCCAGGACTCAGCTAAGGGCCCCGTGGTCGCCAACACACTCCAAAGTTCAGAGCCCCTGGGGCCCTTTTAATCGCCTCTTACGATAGGCAGGGAATGCCGTGGGTGTTATTCTACCGCCCCCAAACACAGGGGGAACGGTGCGAGATATCGAATTGAATGAAAACCTACAACCTGTTTTCCAGTCAATGAACTGGTCAGGGATGGAATGAGTAAGGTTTCCTGTATATGTGGTGGTTTTGAACGTGGTGAACAAATCTTTGGTCAAACGGATACGCATAATTTTCATCGCCACGTAGAGGACATGCTCAGGCTTCACTCCGCGTCTGTATCGTCTACGAAGTTCACTCGTAGTGATCATAAACTGAGTGACATGCTCCATCTTGAATGTACGCGGTTCACTGAGGTAGACAGGCCTACTTTGTATCGAAATCTCTTCGGCATGTTCGTCGTACAACGAACTTATCAGTTTCTGTGCCATGCCCGATGCGCGATCTAATTACTATTCCTCCGTCCACATTAGAGTGAATTGCTTGTCGAGAAGCAACTCGTGTAGAAATTCGTTATTGCCTGTAATCGAACTACAAGCTTGCGTTCTTATAGCAACGTATGGATTTGAAGGTACTGACCTAGGCCCGAGTTCACCAGCCGGAGTAAAAGCTTTTATCTTGGTTAAAGTTAAGAAAACCGACATAACAGTTACATTTGTATTCACCAACAACATTATCTCGGTTTAAAATTCTACCAAAGAAAAGATGGCCGTTAACACAGGAAAGCTAAGATAATAGACTTTCAAAATGGCAGCTCGTAGACGGCTGGAATATTTAACTCAAAGAGAAAATCAGAACGACGTGAAATATAACCAGAGTTATGCAATAAAACTTCCTAGGGGGATAAAAAGAACGCGCTACATACTTTGAGGACTACGATGATACTGATTTTGAAACACACAATAGGTTATCTAAATCTTCGACACTGTCATTGTTTTCCATGATCGGACATAACCTGGAATTCCCAACACATAAGTAGCCGTAAAATGAATTCTCGATTGTAGCTTATATCTTGTAAGGTACACGACATTTTAATAACGAATTAAGGAATACTGCCTTATATTTTGAGTGAAATATACAATGTGTAGGCTATAGGATGTTAAATGCTTTCCGACATCAAATTCAATAACAATTCGCTCTTTGGAAAGTCATATTAGGCTTCTTTCTTCGTTTCTGCTCGATAGCGGACATAATTTATGACAAAATATTTGCAAACCGTCCGCCACTGTGGTGTAGTGGTTAGTGTGATTAGCTGCCACCCACGGAGGCCCGGGTTGGATTCCCGGCTCTGCCACGAAATTTGAAAAGTGGTATGAGGGCTGGAACGGGGTCCACTCAGCCTCGGGAGGTCAACTGAGTAGAGGTGTGTTCGATTCCTGCCTCAGCCATCCTGGAAGTGGTTTTCCGTGGTTTCCCACGTCTCCTCCAGGCAAATGCCGGGATGGTACCTAACTGAAGGCGACGACCGCTTCCTTTCCTTCCTTCCTATCCCTTTGCAAGGCCCCTGTTCAGCATAGCAGGTGAGGCCGCCTAAGCGAGGTACTGGTCATCCTCCCCAGTTGTATCTTCCGACCCAATGTCTCACACTCCAGGATACTGCCCGTGAAGCGGTAGACGTGGGATCCCTCGCTGAGTCCGAGGGAAAAACCAACCCTGGAGGGTAAGCAGATTAAGAAGAAGAATATTTGCAAACCACCGAATGGAGTCGAAAACTTGTTTACATTTCGATAGTGGCGGCAGCGCGTAGTTATTTGTTTTCCGTGCGTCAGTATGAACAAATTTAGGTTCAAATTCAGATTGAAACGAAAGCTTAGTTTTGATAAACGGAGGTAATAAATTATATGTGGTGTAGTGGTAGCCTGCCTGCCTTTTACCCGGAGGCCCCGGGTTCGATTCCCGACCATGTCAGAGATTTTTACCTGGACTCGAGTGCTGATTTGAGGTCCACTCAGCCTACGTGATTAGAATTAAGGAGCTCTCTGACGGTGAGATAGCGGCCCTGGTCTAGAAAGTCAAGAATAACGGCCAATAGGATTCGTCGTGCTGACCACACGAAACCTCGTAATCTGCAGGCCTTCGGACTGAGCGGCGGTAACTTGGTAGGCCAAGGCCCTTCAATGACTGTAGTGCCATGGGGTTAGTTAGTTTAATAAATGATGCGGTGAATACAAAAGTGAGCGTTATCCGAGATAATGACATTATCCGAGTTTTGGAAATCTAAGATAACAGCAAAGTGTGAATACGGGCCCTAGTATACATACACAAACACTGGTTGCGATGGTTACAATGGTGTTGGAAAATTGATGATGCTATTTGCAGATAGAGTGGTGGTGGTGATTATTGTTTTAAGAGGAGGTACAACTAGGCAACCATCCTCTATATAACACTAATCAGAGAGAAGAGATGGAAGGGACCCGACACTTCGAAAAATGAAGGTATCGGCGAAAGGAACACAAGGACCACAAAGTGCGTGAAAATGAAGGACTCCCTAGGCCTCGCGTGTCGTCGGGGTCGGAAAATAACAAGAGTTGAGCAAATGAGCTCGAATATGATAGATGAAAGCGAGGAGCCTGGCAAAAGTAAGTGCAAGCAATGCCAGGACTCAGCAAATGGCCCCGTGGTCGCCAACCCACGCTCCAAAGTTCAGAGCCCCTCGGGCTCCTTTTAGTCGCCCCTAACGACAGGCAGGGGATACCGTGGGTGTTATTCTACCTCCTCCACCCACAGGGGGATTTCCAGATAGATCCCACCCTAAAAACATATCCATGCTCCAGGTTCATTTCGGTTTTGGCTGGGGATTTACGGCCCTATGCCCTTCCTGACGCTACATGACTTTCAAGATGGGAAGCCATCAGCTAAGACTCTGAGCTAATCACTTCCAGCAAAGAAAAATGTCTCTATAATTTATTTTTAAAAAACGAGCGTTACTAACTGGTTTCTTGTTCAGGTTACGAATCAATCAAACGGCCGCACTCGGAGCTATTCGGGCCATTTCGCACCTGACCTCATGCTCGAGAGGAAAAGCGAATTCTTTACCCGAGTTTCAGCAAAACGTAACCCAATAGGACTCCAACACGTTTGACGCTAAGTTGAAATATTTGACCCGTGACATCAGTGAAATAAGGTCAAATGATCCGTGCCATAGGATTTCTTCATTGTTGGCAGAGAAATATCAGAATGGTCATCCTACTCAACTCCAGTCGGCCATGACCGATGAACACGAAATAAAGTCGTGCTGTCTCACCTTCTATCTGAGATTGAGGCAGCGCAGCGCATTCGCGTGCGTTCTTATCTGCCACGACCAATATTGTAACGCTCATTTTAAAATGGCGGCCTAGGGGGTTTTGAATGAAAGAAGGCTGATTTTTGTAAGAGGCTTTTTAAATCTTAGTTCACATGGTTTTTGGGCTTGTATATTATGTAAAAAAAAAAGCAACTTGATAAATGCTAACCAGGGCCAAGTATTATTACTATCTGACTTACAGATGAACCAAGAAGTTTGTGCAGGTTTTATCTTCTGTACACTTCAATTTTAATGCTGAAAACATTTCTTAGCAAACAAAGTAGGGGTCCCCATACTACGAAAAACGTAAAATTGCTTAAATTGTGAATCTTGGATAGCTCTATCAAACTAAAAAAACGAATTTCGAAAATCACTTCCGGCCTAAATGCAGTTTCGGAAAACAGTCTGAATCTGTCGTTTCTTTACTCGTTTTCTTTTTTATTCAAATCCTAGCCAAATTAACGTATTTACATAATTCTTGAATGTGTTCCTTGGTTCACTACCCTCAAGTATTTTTTTTTATGTTTTGAAAAATGTCTTCATCGAATGTAGTTATAAGGGCTTAAGTGAAACTCTGCATTGACTCACATTGGCGCTCGTAGTAGTGCTTAAGCGACACAATGCGTTTACTCAAATAAGCACTCGTAGTGGTAGAAAAAGGTAAACTGCTACCGGATAACGATGATTAAGAAAAGGATTGGGATTTTTACGAATAAATAATATATTCTCTGGCGGTGTAATCGAAAAACTTTCAATACTTTTGTTACATTTACAAGAAAGCAAATAAATATATATGAAAAATGAGCTCTTGAAACTTATTGCAATGGCTGAGGAAAATTATTATTTAAATTGGCATTATGCCGGACCGACACACCCTTACGGCGATGATGGTATAGGAATGGGAAGGAACCGACAGTGATCTGAATTCAGGCATAGGCCCAGCAGAAAAATAACAGAAGTCAGTAAGTTGATTGAACGATCTGCCGCGTATACGAGCAAATCTGTTTCCACAATTAAGATAATTAAAACCGGGCGAGTTGGCGGTGCGATTAGAGGCGTGCGGCTGTGAGCTTGCATCCGGGAGATAGTGGGTTCGAATCCCACTGTCGGCAGCCCTGAAGATGGTTTTCCGTGGTTTCCCATTTTCACACCAGGCAAATGCTGGGGCTGTACCTTAATTAAGGCCACGGCCGCTTCCTTCCAACTCCTAGGCCTTTCCTATCCTATCGTCGCCATAAGGCCTATCTGTGTCGGTGCAACGTAAAGCAACTAGAAAAAAAAAATTAAAACATTCCCTGCCTCTCTTCGCACCCCTAGTAAAAAAAGCTAGGCCACTCTATTTCATTATGGTTGATCTTAGTACGGATAATAAAGAAAAATGTCACAACGAGCCATGATACATACATGTGTGCGTGTGTGACGCAATTGTGGGGTTTAGATAATAAAGGTTTCGTAAACTCATACCGATCACACTATCGATTCAATTCAGATTTCAATTCCCTTCAGTTGGCAGTTCTACTGGAAGAGTTGAGTTCCCTCCTTCCCCCTTAACCCCGTAAAACGAGGTGTCACTAAATGTTTCGCGGATAGTATTGGCTATTGCATAGGTTATTTCCGACAGATAGATATCGCACACATCGTAATGTTCGTATTAACATCATTAATTCAAGACCGGAGCGCCATATTTACGGCTCTGGTAGCTTAGTGGACTGTTCGCTGCTTCATATAACATTAATATTTATGTTTTATTACAACTTAACACGATGTAGATACCTCTTATATCTTTCATAGCAAGATACGAACAACAAAATAAGAAAATGTCAATTTATGGATCAAACATGAACGATTTGTGTTGTGACAGATCAAAATTATTAATAGTCTGTTATTTTTGTTGTTATTATTATTGTCCGACTCGTTGGCTGAACGGTCAGCATACTGGCCTTAGGTTCTGAATGTCCCAGGTTCGATTCCCAGCCGGGTCGGGTTTTTTAACCTTAATTGGTTAATTCCAATGGCACGGGGGCTGGGTGTATGTGTTGTCTTCATCATAATTTCATCCTCATCACGACGCGCAGGTCGCCTGCGGGAGTCAAATAGAAAGACCTGCCATTGGCGAGCCGAACCCGTCCTGGGATATCCCGGCACTAAAAGCCATACGACATTTCATCATTATTATTATTATTATTATTATTATTATTATTATTATTATTATTATTATTATTTAGTTGGCTTTAGGTCGCACCGACACAGATAGGTCTTATGGCGACGATTGTATAGGAATGGGCTAGGAATGTGAAGGAAGCGACCATGACTTTAAAAATGGGGAAATCACGGAAAACCATCTTCAGGGCTGCCGACAGTGGGGTTCGACTCCACTATCTCCCGAATGCAAACTCACTACTGCGCTACCCTAATCGCACGGTCAACTCGCTTGCTGTGTATAGATTTAACATTTGCTAGAAACATTCATATCGTCACTAAAACTCGTAGCACTACTGTGTATATAATAAATGTTTGTTGAAATAATATAAGTCTGTCTCTGTGGTATAGGCCTAGTGGTTAGTGTGATTAGATGCCACCCCCGGTGGTGGTGGTGGTGGTGGTGGTGGTGGTGATTATTGTTTTAAGAGGAAGTACAACTAGGCAACCATCCTCTATATAACACTAATCAGAGGGAAAAATGGAAGGGATCCGACACTTCGAAAAATGAATGTATCGGCCAAAGGAAGACAAGGGCCACGAAGGGCGTGAAAATGATAGACTCCCTAGGCCTCCCTACGTAATACCGTCGGGGTCTGAAAAGAACAAGAGTTGACCAAGGGAGGTCGGATAGGATAGATGAAAGTGAGGAGCCTGGCACAAGTAAGTGGAAGCAATGCCAGGACTCAGCTAAGGGCCCCGTGGTCGCCAACCCACGCTCCAAAGTTCAGAGCCCCTGGGCCCCTTTTAGTCGCCTCTTACGACAGGCAGGGGATACCGTGGGTGTTACTCTACCGCCCCCACCCACAAGGGGAACCCCCGGAGGCCCGCGTTCGATTTCCGGCTCTGCCACTAAATTAGGAAAGTGGTACGAGGGCTAGAACGGAGTCCACTCTGCCTCGGGAGGTCAACTGAGTAGCCGGGGTTCGATTCTCACCTCAGCCATCCTCGAAGTGATTTTCCGTGGTTCCCCACTTCTCCTCCAGGCAAATGCCGGGATGGTGGTAGTGGTGGTGATTATTGTTTTAAGAGGAAGTACAACTAGGCAACCATCCTCTACATAACACTAATCAGAGAGAAAGAAAGGAAGTGGTCCGACACTTCGAAAAATGAAGGTATCGACCAAAGAAAGACAAGGGCCATGAAGGGAATGAAAATGAAAGACTCCTAGCCCTCGCAAACCTAACAGCGTCGGGGTCAGAAAAGAACAAGATTGACCAAGGGAGGTCGGATAGGATAGATGAAAGTGAGGAGCCTGGCACAAGTAAGTGGAAGCAATGCCAGGACTCAGCTAAGGGCCCCGCAGTCGCCAACCCACGCTCCAAAGTTCAGAGCCCCTGGAGCAAATGCCGGGATGGTGCCTAACTTAAGGCCAAGGTCATTTCCTTTCCTCTTCCTTGTCTGTCCCTTCCAAACTTCCCATTCCCCACAAGGCCCTTGTTCAGCACAGCAGATGAGGCCGCCTAGGCAAGGTACTGGTTCCCCTCCACCCCAGTGATATCCCCGATCCAAAAGTCTCGCACTCCACGACACCGCCTTTGAGGCGCTAGAGGTGGGATCCCTCGCTGAGTCCTAGCGGATTAAGAAAGAAGAGAAGTAATGTAAGATATGTTAAAGTAAAGAAGGAATAATGTGTGTAGAAATTAATAGAATATAAATGCACGATGAAATAAGAAGTAATAGAAATGACGAAATAAGAACAGTTTAACTTGGACGTTTTCAAACCTTTAAAGTTGACGGACTTCCACCGAACTTTTAAGTTTTTACCTGAAAAGCATCAAATTTTTTGTTTTCGCCGGACTCCCCTGACCCCCATTTGAACTACGTTTCACGTAAAAATAATAACCCGTCAACAGCGGATACATATTGCATATTACACAATACTGTTTCCTTCGACTAGCCCAAACTAGGAGAGCTATGAACGGGCACGCCTATTCTTATCGTGTCGTAGGTGGCCTTGCTTGCATTGTAACGATCAGCGTGATATTGTACAGAAAGGTATAAAACTTGCTTGCGAGATGTCTGTCATTGCTAAATAGAATTTTACGATTACCACGAAATCATAAATCAAGACAAACAACGTACCCATTAAATAAAGTGGCAGCAATATATTTTCTGACTGAGAAATATTCATAATCTGTTACAGCGAAATAGCCTACGTAATTACTCCAAGATATTGTCTGAAGTCATTTCTATTCAAGCATCATCAATGCTTTTGTAAACAAAAGCGAATATTAATGTTATAGAGGGTGTCCTTGAAAAATGTTCCAAAATATACAGAGGAGGCAACACGCACACAACGAAGGAAGGTCCTACAAACATTGAACGACCCGTTCAATTGCCTAAGGCGACTTGATGTAAATTTCGATATTGATCAGTGGAGGTGTGTAGATTTGTGTAACGAACTAACAAACTGACGTTTGCTTTTATAGATTATTATTATTATTATTATTATTATTATTATTATTATTATTATTATTATCATCATCATCATCTGTTTACCCTCCAGGTTCGGTTTTTCCCTCGGACACAGTGAGGGATCCCACCTCTACCGCCTCAAGGGCAGTGTCCTGGAGCTTCAGACTCTTGGTCGGGGGATACAACTGGGGAGTATGACCAGTACCTCGCCCAGGCTGCCTCACCCGCTATGCTGAACAGGGGCCTTGTGGAGGGATGGGAAGATTGGAAGGGATAGGCAAGGAAGAGGGAAGGAAGCGGCCGTGGCCTTAAGTTAGGTACCATCCCGGCATTCGCCTGGAGGAGAAGTGGGAAACCACGGATAACCACTTCCAGGATGGCTGAGGTGGGAATCGAACCCACCTCTACTCAGTTGACCTCCCGAGGCTGAGTGGACCCCGTTCCAGCCCTCGTACCACTTTTCAAATTTCGTGGCAGAGCCGGGAATCGAACCCGGACCTCCGGGGGTGGCAGCTAATCACGCTAACCACTACACCACAGAGGCGGCTTTTTATTATTATTATTATTATTATTATTATTATTATTATTATTATTATTATTATTATTTTATCATCTGTTTACCCTCCAGGTTCGGTTTTTCCCTCGGACTTAGCGAGGGATCCCACCTCTACCGCCTCAAGGGCAGTGTCCTGGAGCTTCAGACTCTTGGTCGGGGGATACAACTGGGGAGTATGACCAGTACCTCGCCCAGGCTGCCTCACCCGCTATGCTGAACAGGGGCCTTGTGGAGGGATGGGAAGATTGGAAGGGATAGGCAAGGAAGAGGGAAGGAAGCGGCCGTGGCCTTAAGTTAGGTACCATCCCGGCATTCGCCTGGAGGAGAAGTGGGAAACCACGGATAACCACTTCCAGGATGGCTGAGGTGGGAATCGAACCCACCTCTACTCAGTTGACCTCCCGAGGCTGAGTGGACCCCGTTCCAGCCCTCGTACCACTTTTCAAATTTCGTGGCAGAGCCGGGAATCGAACCCGGACCTCCGGGGGTGGCAGCTAATCACGCTAACCACTACACCACAGAGGCGGCTTTTTATTATTATTATTATTATTATTATTATTATTATTATTATTATTTTATCATCTGTTTACCCTCCAGGTTCGGTTTTTCCCTCGGACTTAGCGAGGGATCCCACCTCTACCGCCTCAAGGGCAGTGTCCTGGAGCTTCAGACTCTTGGTCGGGGGATACAACTGGGGAGTATGACCAGTACCTCGCCCAGGCTGCCTCACCCGCTATGCTGAACAGGGGCCTTGTGGAGGGATGGGAAGATTGGAAGGGATAGGCAAGGAAGAGGGAAGGAAGCGGCCGTGGCCTTAAGTTAGGTACCATCCCGGCATTCGCCTGGAGGAGAAGTGGGAAACCACGGATAACCACTTCCAGGATGGCTGAGGTGGGAATCGAACCCACCTCTACTCAGTTGACCTCCCGAGGCTGAGTGGACCCCGTTCCAGCCCTCGTACCACTTTTCAAATTTCGTGGCAGAGCCGGGAATCGAACCCGGGCCTCCGGGGGTGGTAGCTAATCACGCTAACCACTACACCACAGAGGCGGACATTATTATTATTATTATTAATGCATATTTCATTTTACACTTTCAGCTGTCCGAGGTATGAACGATTGTGCTAAACGGACACGCCTCCGCTTATCGTGTTCTAGATGGCCTTGGTTACGGCTGACTGCTTTGTGTTTTAGCCTCCAGCGTATTGATAATAGGGCTGCAATACTAATGGCAGACTGTCTAAAGCTACTGCCGTAGGAAATGTTGTTAATTAGTACCAGAATTAATTCCCCAGTTTCAAAGAAAAATAAAATTATAATTTATATTAAATGAACTGATCGAGCCTCCGTGGCTCAGACGGCAGCGCGTCGGCCTCTCACCGCTGGATACCGTGGTTCAAATCCCGGCGACTCCATGTGAGATTTGTGGTGGACAAAGTGGAGGCGAGACAGGTTTTTCTCCGGGTACTCCGATTTTCCCTGTCATCATTCATTCCAGCAACACTCCATTATCATTTCATAGCATTTATCACTCATTAATAAATCACCTTGGGAATGGCGACCCCATTGTAATAACAGCCTATATATGCTTCATTCATCCCATCCCTGACCCAATCAATGACTGGAAAACATGTTCTAGGTTTTCATTTTCATTTTCATTAAATGAACTGAAGTTTAAAATTATGTTTAAGTCGTGGATGGCAAAAATGAAAAACAGACGCCGTCCAAGAATTGATGTTTATACCGTCTTCTTCTACCATTTCAAAACATTTCTGCATATATTACCATATATTTGAAATTGTCTTTTAGGTCTGGCATCTTCTCCCCTTAATCCGATGTAAATGTAACTCTAAACTTCCTTGAGGATTTCTGTCATTTATAATGTAATGGGATATAAAACGTAAAACTAGTCATCCAGTTTGCTGTGGAAAGACTCACAGCAATTATTGGTACGTTCAATCAATCAATCAATCAATCAATCAATCAATCAATCAATCAATCAATCAATCAATCACCACTCGCTTCCATTTGGGGATATCGTCCAGATGGCAGATTTCCTATCAGTTGTTTACCTAATCTTTTCTTAAATGATTTCAGTGGTGGTGGTTATTGTTTTAAGAGGAAGTACAAATTGGCAACCATCCTCTATATAACACTAATCAGAGAGAAAAAATGAAGGGATCCGACATTTCGAAAAATTAAGGTATCAGCCAAAGAAAGACAAGGGCCACGAAGGGCGGGAAAGTGAAAGGCTCCCTAGGCCTCGAATGCTCTAATACCGTCGGGGTCGGAAAAGAACAAGAATTGACCAAGGGAGGTTGGATATGATAGATCAAAGTGAGGAGCCTGGCACAAGTAAGTGGAAGCAATGGAGGACTCAGCTGAGGGCCCCGTGGTCGCCAAACCACGCTCCCAAGTTAAGAACCCCTGGGGCCTTAAATGATTTCAAACAAGTCAGAAATTTATTGAGCACCTCCCTTGATAAATAATTCCAATCCTCAATTCCTCTTTCTGTAAACGAACATTTGCTCTAATTTGTCCTCTTGAATTCCAACTTTATCTTCATATTGTGATCTTTCCTACTTTTAAAAACACCACTCAAACTTATTCATCTACTAATTCCACGCAATATCTCCATTGGTAGCTTGGAACATACCACTTAGTCGAGCATTTTATTTCCCCTCAAGAACTTGAAAATTCCATCCAAATTGCAGATGGTTATTGGCTGTCTGCTGCAATATAATATTGTCAAGGAGATAATTAGACATTTCATCTAACCGTATCTCGACATAACATGATCAAAATTTCTTGTGGTGGAAAAAGAGAAAATCTAAATAAAGATTTAATAATGTTAATCATTCAAGGCACAAAACTTACGAGAACCAAGCTGAGCTCCAGAAGTTCGGCTTTGGAACCAACGCGAGAACTCGGAAATCAGTAACAGGACTCTGTAGTTTATTTTAGTTATAATCAAAACTCTGAAATTTACTGATGATATTCTTTGAGTCCGCAGAAGATACGGAGAAATTGTTGAATGGTATCGACACAGTCGTAGAGAAGGGGTATCTATCTAGTCCAGCACAGGGGCTGGTTGGATACTGAAACTGATTTACCAAAGGTGGTACAGTTAAAAAGAAACCGAAAAAATCGAGGGCGGGGCCATAATGGCGAGGAGCGAGGTGGTTTGCCATTGCTTTCTTCACGGAGGAGGAGTATAAGATGTAAATTAATAATTCCAAAACAAAAGCGGGTGGATATGGGGGGGGGGGGGCTGTGGCGAAACCATGACCGCATGCCATGCGGGTTGTTAAAAAAAACTGAATGAGCAGAATTTTGGGTTGGAAAGATTTCTTTTCCTTGCTCTGGTATCTCCTTTTACAAATGCAAACCTCGTCGGAATAGGGACGTAGCGAACAAATCCGTTGTTTTTCAGGAAAGAGAAAAATTATTTTGGAGGTTTATTTCATGCTATATACTACTTGAACGAATTGTATATTCAAGTGCGCAAATAAGTTCATGTATTAAAACAACATTTTGTTTTTACAGGAGCCTCCGTGGCTCAGACGGCAGCACGTCGGCCTATCACCGCTGGGTTCCGTGGTTCAAATCCCGGTCACTCCATGTGAGATTTGCGCTGGTCAAAGCGGAGGCGGGACAGATTTTTTCCGGGTACTCCGGTTTTCTCTGTCATCTTTCATTCCAGAAACACTCTTCACTATCATTTCATTTCATCTGTCAGTCATTAATCATTGCCCCAGAGGAGTGCGACAGGCTTCGGCAGCCGGCACAATTCCTATCCTCGCCGCAAGATGGGTGCTTCCTTCATTACATCCCTGACACGGTCATTGATTGGAAAACAGGTTGTAGGTTCTCGTTTTCATCTTATTGTTATAACTTAAGGCTTTAAAAATAATTTATGAATTGGAAGTAATACAATGGAAAATAATCTGTAAGTATGTCTTACATAATTATGTGTATAACAGAAGAGAAATCCTGTACATGCACTTGGAACACAAATGATAGAAAATAACATTAGTGTAATAGGCTAATAAAATTAACAACAATAACAATAAAAATGTCAAGAAAACATCTGAAAATATAGATGTTATTTCGTCTATGACCTTTGTTTGAATGATCTATTATACCTGGTGATGAAGCAATACAAACTCTATACACCATTTTGACTGATGTTCCATCCTTAAACCACGGAGGACACAGTTCTGTTGGCTCTAAACCAGCTTGAAGTTCAAATGTAAGACATAAGATGACACCACAGCTTAGAGGCGTGTTGATATACCCTATTTCTACTGAAATCTCACTTTTCAAAAATCTGTTGGTTACATCCTTATTCCGGACAGGTCTTCAAATGTAGTCAAATGTCACTATTTCCAATCTCCTTCTATTTGAATACGTTTTCTTGAATGTCTTGGGGCCTAGACAAGAGCATCAGGCATAGGCCTACTCTAATGCGGCTTGCGGCGCTGAGTTACTTTGACTTCCTCACCTTATTGCCCGTCCTGGATTCCGACTTGTTGTGCCGGTGCCCTTACGCCAGATTCATTCATTCTTTTCCCCTTCTGGTGTGTACAACACACACCCCATACATTTTCTATTTTCTGTAATACATTTTCCCTCCACACGGCCGAAGAGCTCCTTAGTTGAGCTGATGGCCCGCCCCTCCTCGTCTGAGGTGAGGGAATGAAATAACTTGTTTTCGCTTTGCTTCGCTTGCCCGCTCCCATAAGGTATGTCTTAGCGTCCATCTTGCCTGTGTAGTTCTGAGATGACAGGTGGTAGAATTTTCGCCTCTGTGTTGTCATAGGCTTGGTTCGAAGTAAATATGTCGGCGGCTGATTTTTCTGTTTTCTCGGCCTTTTAATTATTTATTTCTTTTCAAGGACATATCTACTAACTTTGTTAATTGACACGGAAGTCGCAAAGTCATAGCCAATTAATATAACATGATTAAACGACGCGATACAGACTTACTTTACATATTTCTTAATGGCCCAAAATCGATTTACATTCTTGGGAGAGGTGACCTACCGTACGTGTGCCTTGAATTCTGACCCGGATGAATATTAATTATATTTCAAGTTTTACCTCCACTACTTATTGCCGTCAATAAACTTCCTGACTTCGACACACACACTTCCCATTGCGCTGTTCCTTCAGACGTAGATGGAATATATTTGCCTTGCATTACGAGTGTAATATAAACAGTACTAAGCCTTGACCTTCAAGTGTAAGAACAGGAGACGACTGCGAAAGAATATTCAGTGTGAGAGATCTGTCAGTATTTGAACATGGATATGTTTTTAGGCTGCGGGTCTGTCTGGAATTTATCCCCTACCGATGGGGACGGTAGAACAATACCCACGGTATCCCCTGCCTGTCGTAAGAGGCGACTAAGAAGGGCCCCGGGGGCTCTTAACTAGGGAGCGTGGGTTAGTGAGCTCTGAGATGAGTCCTAGCATTGTTTCCACTTACTTGTACCAGACTCCCCTCTTTCATCTATTCTATCCGACTCCCTTGATCAACTCTTGTCCTTTTCCGACCCCGAGATTAAGTATCGAGGCCTAGGGAATCTTTCATTTTCACTCCCTTCGTGGCCCTTGTCTTCCTTTTGACCGATACCTTGATTTTTTGAAGCGTCGGATCCCTTCCATTTTTTCTCTCTGATTAGTGTTAATAGAGGATAGTTGCCCAGTTGTACTTCCTCTTAAAACAATAATCACCACCACCAACTGGCTGGAATTAGCGTCATCAATTTTCCGTCACCATCATAACCATGGCAACCAATGTTCGTCATCTATGTGCAGTGTAGTAGGTCAGTAGCTGTGCGCTTAATCGAGCAGCTCCTCTCCTCTCATGAACTTCCACCCAAATTACAGATGGATATTGGCTGTCTGCTGCAATTAACTGTCAAGGAGATAATAAGACATTCCATCTAACCGTATATCGACAAAACTTGATCAAATTTCTTCTGGTGATAAGAGACAAAGTCTAAATAAGGATTTCAATAATGTTCTCCGTTTAAGGCCAAAAACTTAAGGGAACCAAATTGAGCTCCGAAAGTTCGGCTTCGGAACCAGTTCAAGAGAACCCCGCTCTACTCCTCAGACCAAATTAAAATCCTTGAACTGGCCAGAAATCGAACCCAGGGTCTTGGAATTCTCACTGTGCGCTTTCTTCCTGTAACTAAGAGCTTGAGAAAATCTCGTGTCAAGCGAACCCCATTCTACTCCTTATTCCACAATTTGTTAACATTGAACCGGACGGACCGAGCTCGATAGCTGCAGTTGCTTAAGTGCGGCCAGTATCCAGTAATCGGGAGATAGTGGGTTCGAGCCCCACTGTCGGCAGCCCTGAAGATGGTTTTCCGTGGTTGCCCATTTTCACACCAGGCAAATGCCGGGGCTGTACCTTAATGAAGGCCACGGCCGCTTCCTTCAACTTCCTAGGCCTTTCCTATCGTCGCCATAAGACATACCTGTGTCGGTACGACGTAAAGCAAAATAGCAAATAAAAAAAAATTAAAAAAATGAACTGGCCGGAAAACGAATCCTTGGAATAAGAGACAAGCACGCCACCTCTACACCACAGGGCTGGCCAATAATAATAATAATAATAATAATAAGAAGAAGAAGAAGAAGAAGAAGAAGAAGAAGAAGAAGAAGATTAGTACTATATTTACGAGGTCTAGTATGTCTTTCATTTTCTCACAATTCATGACCCTCATGATTCTTTTGTGGATACATTCACTTTTATTTCGATTTATCCGTTTCGGATCTAGTATGTCTTTCATTTTCATTTCATTTAACTATTGTGAACTTAGAATTCATTTTACTTCCTACCCTACATCTCCTCTAACTGTAAGCATAAATAAGGCCTTCGATTTATGTTGAATGTCAAGCAGTAGCGACAGCTTTTATCATCATCATCATCATCATCATCATCATCATCATTAAAATCACTTCCACTCTGCCGTGTGAAGATGGACAAAGCAACCTATTGTCAACTAGGCATAGCGATTCCTACTCCCAGCTGTATCCTCTTGTCACTTCCTATATTTACGCTGTCAAACTATGGGCGTGTGCCCTGTAGCAACGTTCTGACTTCCGACAGGGAAATGACATTTAACATGGGATTCACTTGCTAAGATTGTTTGTCACTTTATCTTTTGCTGTGGTTTTGAAGTGGACCAAGTATCCTCTAGCTCCCAACATCCGTGGCTGAGTACGATAGGGCCCATCGTTCAGAGATCAGAAGTTCGAATTCTGACACTGACAGACATGTCAAGTAACATTAGACACAGCCGTGACCAGACTGTTCTACTGTAGCTTGTTTAATAGTCAGTTGTCCTATACCTCGCACAACGCAATGAACAGAGAATTTCTGCTATGAAGAGACTGGAAATCAAACCTTTGAGATTTGCCGATGATATTGTTTTTTATCTGAGACTGCAGAAGATGTGGAGAAATTGGTGAATGGTATGGACAGTCTTAGTGAAGGAGTACAAGATGAAAACAAATAAGTCCAAAACAAAAGTAATGAAATGCAGTCGAACGAAGTCAGGTGATGCAGGAAACATTAGATTAGGACATGAAGTAGAAAAGGACGTAGGTTAATATTGTTACTTGTGTAGTAAAATAACTAACGATGGCAGAAATAAGGATGACATAAAATGTAGACTAGCACCAGTCAGGAAGGCCTTTGTTAAGAAAACAAATTTTCTCACTTCGAACATTGATAAAGGAATTAGAAAAATGTTTTTTAAGACTTTCGTATGGAGCATCACATTGCATTGTAGTGAAACATGGACGATAAGTAGCTCAGGAAAAAATGAAAGAGAATAGTAGCTTTGGAAATGCTGAAGGTGAGATGGACAGATCGAATCACGAATGAAGACATGCTGAATCGGATTGGTGAGAGGAGATCGATTTGGCTAAATTTGACGAAAAGAAGAGACAGAACGATAGGACACATCTTAAAACAACCAACGACTTATTTATTTGATTTTTGAGGGAAGCCTCGACGGTAAGAACGGTGGGGGTATACCAAGGTTTGAATATGGCAAGCAGATTATAGCAGATCTTGCATGTAGTAGTTACGTAGAAATTTAAAAAAATCAGCACATGATAGGGTGACACGGAGAGCTGCATCAAACCAGTCTATGAACTGATGACTCAAACAACAAGAAGACACTGGCTGACACGGTACAAGTATACTTGGATCATGGCTCGGACCGTGTACACTTGGCCCAAGTTGATTTTCACGGCTAGTGACGTGGGCAGTCAGTAAGATGGAGAATTTGGTTTTGGAAGGTATGGAAGTGGTCGCGGATATGTTTATACAGGAGCTTAGAATTCATAAGGAAACCCCGATAAAAGAGAAGAAAGGAAATTTGGACCCGGAACTGGCTCCTTCGGCTTGAGTTCCGTGCATAGTCTACTAACCTCACATTCCACAACATCTCTTCTTCCTCGTATAGCTCCACTAATCTTACGTTTTCCTTATCCGTCCACTTTCTAGCTCATTTCGTTTCCTTTTACAGGTTCTCCTGAGCTGACGCCTTTTTAATCAAAAGAAACTTCCACTTGGTTCAAAGTTAGTTGGCCGCCGTCCTATTCAACTTGGATATAATCTCCTTATCTAAATGGGATTTGATACACGCTAATAAACATTTAAGGATGAGTCTTAGAATTTGAATTTCCTTCGTTATAAACTTATATATTCGAAGAATTGCAGAGTCCAGATAATCGAACCCAAATAAGTATAATACGATATATGCAGGGTAAGAGAAATAATCCACCTGATAGCCGAACCTATTAGAGAACTGAAGTGATCGACCTCCTAATCAGTTCATACGAGCAATATTTCTTGTATCTTGTTTATATATAAGCGAAATTCGAGTTATGACTCAAAACTAAACTTGTCAATCATCAGGCGGACTTTCTCTTTCTGATTTTGCTGGGAAAAGAAGATTCGATACATGGTATTTCAGGTCAGAGAGTACAAATAGTGTCTAAAAATCGCCGACGGATTTTCAGCTATGGTCTGAATGTCAGGATTTTCTTTTATTTTTAGGAAGTTCAGCGTCTCCTTAGGAATTGTCCCTCTTGTCTCTTGTGCCAATCATAAACCCAATGACTTCCCACTTTTTAATCCCATACTTCCTTCCGAGATCCTCAGTGCATGGTTCATATGTGTGACCTTTTCCTCCTCGCACATTATTTGTTTGAGGTTGCTGTTCATTTTCCTCGAATCTTGTTGAAGGATCAATCACCAGACCCGTACGACCGTATCTTTTACACGGTCAGCGACAACAACACGAGCTCTTCTTGTGCATCTATTTGTGAAAAGACATCCTATTTCTTTATAGGCTCTTTTTGTTGAGACCAAGTACATGAAAAGTCCCGGGGCGAAAACTACGCCCTTTATCTCATCTGTTTCCGAGAAATACCCGATGAGTCGGATTTTTTAAAAAAAACCCTTATCGCTAATAATTTATTTTGAAATTCAAATGACGTAGAATGAATTTGGTGGGCGAAGGGAGGGGGTGGGGAGCTAACTTTCGTAACAAACAGGCCTTTTTGAGATTGAATTTTGAGTTTGATTAGGGAAAAGTATGTCTTAACTTTGGCATAGGCCGAAAAATGGAGAGGTAACCAGTTTAAACAAGTCGTAAGTTAACCAAGGGCCGTGATGTTTGAAACGAGTGTTCGGCTTCTAGCAATCGACGTGCGAACTGTATGGTGTCGATTGATTTCATAATATCTCCCTTACTGCAGAACTCTTAACACAGATAAGGTTTCGAACTCATCGCAACTTCTTTTACGGGATGTACGAGTATTAAGGCTCCTTCCAGGGAGATATCGAACTGGGATGACATTACAGTTCAGTTTAATTGCTTCTATCCATTGTCCTGTCCGGCTCCATGGCTAAATGGTTAGCGTGCTGGCCTTTGGTCACAGGGGTCCCGGGTTTGATTCCCAGCAGGGTCGGGAATTTTAACCATTATTGGTTAATTTCTCTGACACGGGGGTTGGGTGTATGTGTCGTCTTCATCACCTGGCGAGCCGAACATGTCCTCGGACACTCCCGGCACTAAAAGCCATACGCCATTTCATTTTTTTTCATTGTCAGCATTGCATACCTTTCTTATTATTGATCAAGGCATTTACACTTTATTTTTATTGATTCTGTCCTGTGTCCGCATGGCATTCCTCTCTTATTACCGATCCAAGCGTTTCCTTACTTCCAGTGGGAAAATAATATTACTCCGTTACCCTTGAATGATAATGTCAACTTCTAAAGGAATCTTCACGGAGGACTTTTCGAATGAGCTTAGGAAAAGGATGTTCGAGATATTCAACTTGCTCCTTGCTAAGTGGCAAGCGTTCAAGGAAATTGGCGATTTCAGTACAGAGCTCTCTAGTCGCTTCGATGTATGGGCTTCTCACAGCATCAGTCTCTTGCGAATATTTATATGCTGAATGAAAGCCTCCCATTGAGCTTTGAAAACTGCCAGTCCTCTAAGACTGCGTGGTGCGTAGATCATTGCATCTGGGGCGTCAGCGGGTTACGCAGTAATTTCTTTAACGGAACTCATTATGTTATCATTGTTACCAAGAAATTTAATTGTAAGGTTTTTAAGAGGTGCACACTGGAATAGGTAGATCAGCTGTGGCCAAATATATTGGTTGAGTAATATTTAGCTTCTGATCCGGAATGAGAAGGGGCGAATTAACCAACTGGTTCAAATTTCTTGTGATCTGATTGATTACTGCAGAAGGATTAAATTTAATATTGTCTTTAAATGTTAACCTCAAAGTACCGTATTGTTTTATCCGGTGAAATGCACTCGATTTTATTGCCATCCGGAGCTGTGAGAGCAGATGTGATCAGCTGACCTTTAATATCAATATGACCTCACTTTTCTTAGTATTTATTTGGAGTCCGATCTCGGCTATAGATGTTACTAGATCTGTAAGCTGTTCAACTGCTGCTTTGTTGTTACAGAGAAGCACCAATTCATTGGCGAAAGAAAGCACCGTCAGATTTTCCACACCCAGGCTTAATTTGTACCCATATTCCTCAGCTATTTCTCTTTCACCTAGTTCTCTCGGAACATGATAGACTGCTAAAGTGAATAGTATAGGAGAGAGAGAGAGAGAAGCACCTTGAGATACGCCTTTCTTGGTAGGGATTTGACTTGTTCTAGTTGTTCCGTTGATTTTTATGCTGACTGAATTTTCCTTAAGGAGAATTATAATTATTAGCGTTCTAAGTTTTGATGAAACAGGAATGGAGCTGAGGGTTCGTTCTATGTGCTCATGGGATACATTATCTAACGCTTTAAAGACATCTAGGACTGCAATATAGCAATCCCCCCTTTTAAGTTTTGAGTCTTTCATGGAGCCATCTACCACATATGAATTAATGAAAGTTCTCGCCCATGATACAGAATCATTCTGATTAGGACTGAGTTCGACTTTTTTCGTGAGCATTTTTTCTATGGCCCTTTCAACAGTTCTCCATAAAATGGAGTAGACTGCTATAGGTCGCTGGTTCTGGACATTGTCCACCTTTATGTATTAATATTATTCTCCCATGCCTGAAACATGATGGGACATATCGCCAACGAACCATGTAAGTTGCAATGAAACAGATGGTTTGGTATGCATTGAGGTTTTTAATTACTTTTAACCTTACTCCATCTTTCCCAGAGACGCTGTCTATTCGAAACCCCCGACATGCATTAAAAATGGCATCTCTAGTTATGACACATTGCTCCGTTTCGAGAGTATTGGTCTCGCGCACCTCATCATATTTATCAAGCAAGTGTGCACTGCTAGAACCAATCAGACTGATATAGGAGTAATGCTCAGAAACAGTCGTAACACTCAGTTTACAATCCACTAAGGATGGGGAAGAGATAATCTTCCAAGGAGCAAGTTGGCCGGGCGGTTAGGGTCGAACAGCTATGAGCTTGTATTCGGGAGACAGTGGGTTTGAACCCCACTGTCGGCAGCCCTGAAGATGGTTCCCGCAGTTTCTTTTCACAGCAGACAAATGCTGGGGCTGTACCTTAATTAAGATCACGGCCGATTCTTTCCCACCCCTAGCCCTTTCCTATTCCATTGTCGTCATAAGACCTATCTGTGTCGATGTGACGTAAATCAAATTGTAAATAAATAAATAACTTAATCACCACCACCAACTATCTGTGTCGGTCCGACGTAAAGCGAATTGTAAAAAAAAAAAGAAAAAAAGAAAAAAGAAAGAAAAGAAAAACATAATCTTCCTTACCACATTTCTCCGGTCATAACGATATTGAAACTGCGCATGCTCAAATATCTACTTTCTTGTCGTTCAGCATTCCTTTTACTCGCCTGTCTAGGATTTTAAAATGTTTTGCAAGTTAGTCATCAGGATTATGTTTCCTGGCCTGCCTTGTTCTTACAGTACCTACTCCAACGACATGAAAGATATAGACTGCTAAACATACTCGTTACAGCGCCCCTGGTTGAAGCACAGCGAACTAACTTTTGCCTGCAACTGTCATGGCGGTTGCCACTTCTTGGTCTTGACAGTTAGCCCTTATCAGTTCAATGAATTGATGAGATTATACGTTATTGCAAATTAAAGATATATTTAAGAATAAACACGACATTTTCAAACATGCTTAATGTTGCATTGATGTTATAATGAAATAAGCGCAGTGAATATGGTGAGCATTTGCTTGGTTAAAACGAGAATTACGTATATAGAAGAATGGATAATTCGGCGTCATGCACTAACAATAAAGTCATTCACTACAGAAAGACATGTTATTCGTACAGCAGTTCATTGAGGAATTCACACGCGTAGAGAAAGATACCACTGCCTTTTCATGACTTACCTTCGGTGTCATTTTGGTATCATTTTTTAATTTTGCTTCTTTGTCTGGTCTGTTATGTTTTATGCTTTTTGCTACTTATGGCTACTTTCTAAGAACTGCTGTGCGACATACAGCACATACGTCCGTTGGTTGCGGTATAGAATATCTCTACGGCACCCTCTGCCTGTCGAAAGGGGCCACTAAATGGGGAAACCCCAGATTCAAAAGTTGAGAACACCTGACCCCTGGTTGAGTGTAGCATTCCTTCCTCATACGGTATCCTACCAGCTTTACCACTTTGATATTTCTACCGGACCTCTCTTAGTCAAACCTCGCCTGACTTCATTCGACTGAATTCATAGCCTACATTTATTTATTTATTTATTTAGTTTAACCTTGCACACCTTCTCAAAGACCGTACTCCATCACACAACAACTTCTGCAGATCCTTTCTATGGCAGATTCAGAGGAAATAAGCTATGTTTTGCCTGCAAGTGCCATGGCTGCCAGTGGTTCAAGTAGATTCAAAGATGGCCATCAGATTAGCAGTCTATATTTTTAATGTCGTTGACCTACTCTACTTTACTGACGGATGCTGTGGCCTTTTACGGCTATTCACAGCTTCCTTGAGAATCCAAAGAGAAAGCCCTTCAAACGTACTTTCCCATTCTTTACATTCATTGTGACGTCATGTGAGAGATCTAAATTATTTTTACTAGAGATGGGCACTATCGACTGAAAACCGCTATCGACTAGTCGGGCGATAGTCCCTTCGAACTATCGACTAAATAGTCGAATGTTTTCAGTCGAACAAAAGTATTCATTACTTCCTGTCGAGAAGACTGAACAGTCGAATGAAAGTATTCATATAACGCAAGTAGTCAGTCTATGAAAAACATTCGAATGTTTCCAGTCGAAAATCTCCATATCAAAAGTGTAGAGCCGTACTTTTACGCATTCGACTCATTTTAACGTAATTTAGCAATAATTAGAAATCACTTGTATAGACACCCATTAAAATCCGATTTACGCACTCGTTCGTACACGGGGCTAATAGATAGAGAGATGCCCTTAATACGAACCGACATCATACGAATGGCCTTTCTTGGTGCTAAATGGACAATGAAACGTAGAGAGATGACAATGAGGCTCTATTCCCGAACAATGCTAACAATAATAATATGTACGGTACACAATCAAGATATACTGTATATGAGAACAGCCAAACACAATACTACCGTATTTTCTAGATTATTATTATAGTAATTCAAATTATTATTATTATGCCGTATGTATGAATAGTGCTTAACGTGATTAACATAAACAAATATGCAACGAAATAAAGAGCATATAAACGACAAGAGAAAATCGCCATATATAGTAGGTACGTACATATGAAGTTAACATAATTATATTACATATCCGAAGTGATCATAAACCGATAGTTCCATTCGCTTCCATGCTGCTGTGACTTGAGTGCGACTGAATTCAGTCGACTTGTTTTGTGCTGACTGGACAGCGAAACGTGGAGAGATCCGTGGCGGGAATGCGACTGAATTCAGTCGACTTGTTTTGTGCTGACTGGACAGTGAAACGTGGAAAGATGCGTGGCGGGAATGCGACTGAATTCAGTCGACTTGTTTTTTAAAGTAGTCGACTATTACGATAGTTTAAACTATCGACTAGTTCGATAGTTATCAGTCGATAGTGCCCATCTCTAATTTTTACTATTACGCGGAGCCCATCAAATTATCAAGACAAGACAAGACAAGAATTATTTTGACATGGCTGGTTTGGATGTGGAGCTGACTGAGGTAAACTGTTCAGGTTTTTAGCTGTTACCATGCATTCCGTGATGATTTGTGTTTCGCCAGGTTAATTTTGTGTGCCGTTTATGCCTTCATTGTAACAACAACTAATGTGAATATTCATACTTCACGTGGTAAAATTCTTGTGATCGAATTTGCGTTCTACGAGTGTTCGATAATTTCCCGTTATAACTGAGATTTCGTTTCCCATTTTCAGACGTTAAATTAAGTTACAGTAGTGTTGACAACACAAAGGTAAGTCTGCTTTAATTTTAGTGTAATGAAATTAATAAGATATGTGTGATGAACGAACCGAAACAATAACTGGCTTAGGAATGTAATGCTAAAACTACTCTGAAGTGAAAATGTTTTTATAAGATGATTAAATAATATTACAGACATAACCCGGTATAAAAGCGTTGAAAATATGACAGGTAAGGAAAACGCAGACAAAAGCATGAAGATACCTAACCTAGTTCAATACCAGTACTGGAGAATTAGATATGACACATCGATGTATAGAAATGTGATCGAATTTGAGGGTTGGTTCGATTACCACCTAGGTGGAGTTGTCGTATCATATACTGTATCTCTTTGGAGATTTTGCAAATGTACAATCAAGGCTAAACAATTAAGAAATGAACAAGATGCCGCAATAAGGACGCAAATTTCACCCAAATATTACGGAAAGGATTTCCGTAATATAGATAACACTATCAGATATTCAAAAGACATCACAACGACAATCAACGATCACGCACAAAATCACAGAACAAAACAAATTATTATTAACCTATTACCTGACTCTGAATAAAAGTAAAACCCTAGACTGTTTATTTTTGTTTACTGAGCGCCATTTAGTAAGGATTATTAATGTCTTATTAAGAAAAACATGATAAATAGCAAATATTTTCTTGTGAGTGTACGGTCACTCAAATCAATCAATCAATCAATCAATCAATCAATCAATCAATCAATCAATCAATCAATCAATCAATCAATCAATCAATCAATCATTCAATCAATCAACCAATCAATCAATCACCACTGATCTGCATTTAGGGCAGTCGCCCAGGTGGCTGATTCACTATCTGTTGTTTTCCTAGCCTTTTACTAAATGATTGCAAAGAAATTGGAAAATTATTGAACATCTCCCTTGGTAAGTTATTCCAATCCCTAACTCCCCTTCCTATTAACGAATATTTACCCCCAATTTGTCCTCTTGAATTCCAACTTTATCTTCATATTGTGTGATCTTTCCTACTTTTAAAGACACCACTCAAACTTATTCATCTACTGATGTCATTCCACACCATCTCTCCACTGACAGCTCGGAACATACCACTTAGTCGAGCAGCTCGTCTCCTTTCTCCCAAGTCTCCCCAGCCCAAACTTTGCAACATCTTTTTGCTTTTCTTTGTTTTTTTTTTTTTTTCAGTTCTTGAATCACGTAATCCTGGTGAGGATCCCATACACTGGAACCATACTCTAGTTGTGGTCTTACCAGAGACTTATATGCCCTCTCCTTTACATCCTTACTACAACCCCTAACCACCCTCATAACCATGTGCAGAGATCTGTACTCTTTATTTACAATCATATTTATGTGATTACCCCAATGAATATATTTCCTTATATTAACACCTGGGTACTTACAATGATCCCCACTCTACCCCATGAAGTGCCGAGGTTTCGGATAGTGGAAGTCTTTACCTTTCACCACTCCAAGGGCCTTCATGGCCTGTACGGAGAAGACTTGACTTTACTTTTTTACTGTTTTAAGAGGAAGTACAACTGGGCAACCATCCTCTCTTAACATAAATCAGAGAGAAAATTGAAGAGATCCGTCCCTTCGCAGAATGAAATTATTGATAAAAGAAAGGAAAAGGCCACAAAGGGCGTGAAGTGGAAGACTCACAAGGCTTCGCAAATCTAACACGGTCGGGGTCGGAAGAGAACAAGAGTGGGTCATGGAAGGTCAGATAGGAAAGAAGACCGACATAAGGAGAAACAATGCCAGGCTCAACTAGACGCGCCGTGGTCGCCAACTTACGCTCCCAGATTAGAGGCCCTCCTTTTCAGTTACCATTCATGCCAGACAGGGGATACCGCCTCCACCAACAGGGGAATACGTCATTTATTAAACCTCATGCAATTGTTATGGATATTAAGAGACACAAGCGTGTTGGAATGTTTCTCCACCATGAGATCTTTAGCTTACTGGAAAGCCAAAGACACGCAATTGTAACATTTTAATACCCTCAATTACTGTACACTGATCTCATCATCATCATCATCATCATCTGTTTACCCTCCAGGTTCGGTTTTTCCCTCGGACTTAGCGAGGGATCCCACCTCTACCGCCTCAAGGGCAGTGTCCTGGAGCTTCAGACTCTTGGTCGGGGGATACAACTGGGGAGTATGACCAGTACCTCGCCCAGGCGGCCTCACCTGCTATGCTGAACAGGGGCCTTGGGCAGGGATGGGAAGACTGGATGGGATAGGCAAGGAAGAGGGAAGGAAGCGGCCGTGGCCTTAAGTTAGGTACCATCCCGGCATTCGCCTGGAGGAGAAGTGGGAAACCACGGAAAACCACTTCCAGGATGGTTGAGGTGGGAATCGAACCCACCTCTACTCAGTTGACCTCCCGAGGCTGAGTGGACCCCGTTCCAGCCCTCGTACCACTTTTCAAATTTCGTGGCAGAGCCGGGAATCGAACCCGGACCTCCGGGGGTGGCAGCTAAACACGCTAACCACTACACCACAGAGGCACACTGATCTCAACCAAAATGAAAACCATCATCTGATGTGGATCGAACTCCACGTAAAATTGGTTATCTCGTGGTTTATGATCACGCGCAACTGGCAGCCTGTTTACTAACAACATCTCAGGAGCACCGTCACTTGTCTTGACATTCTTACATTCACTGACTTGGCAGCGGTCTCTCGGCAGTGTGCTAATTTCTTTCCGAACACAAGAATGTGGATGCGAAATGAATTTTAATTGCCCTCGCAAAGGAGTTGAGAGGGTCGTAACCAGCCCAATTAGATTCATTTATGACAAAGCGCCAGGATTGTTCCGTATTCCAGACTCTGAAATTCTTAATTAACGTAAGTGTAATGGCTATATTGTTTCTCTGCTACTTGAGCTGCCCCATTAATTGGACAGTTTTACTTCCAGTACTTCGTGCAATACTACGTAATGGCCTGTCTAAAGGGGCTCACAACTGATGAGAGTAAGCGACAGGTTGTTGTTCCTGGTCGTGGTGATTACTATCCTCTCAACACTAATCAGAGGGTAAAAGTCAAACCATTCCAACCTTTTGAAAATGAGGTTATCGGCACAAGAAAGTAAAGGGACAAGTAGGGTTGGAAAATGAAAGGTACCCTTGGCCTTCCAAACCTAATATAGTTGACGTCGGAAGAAAACAACAGTTGATAAAGAGAGTTCATATAGGAAATGTGACTGCGGGAGCCTGGCGAAAGTAAGTGGAAGCAATATAGGACTTAGGAGTATCGTGATTGCCAGTCCGGCTCCATGGCTAAATGGTTAGCGTGCTGGCCTTTGGTCACAGGGATCCCAGGTTCGATTCCCGGCAGGGTCGGGAATTTTAACCATTATTGGTCAATTTCGCTGGCACGGGAGCTGGGTGTATGCGTCGTCTTCATCATCCGTTTCATCCTCATCAAGACGCGCAGGTTGCCTACGGGAGTCAAATCAAAAAGACCTGCACCTGGCGAGCCGAACATGTCCTCGGACACTCCCGGTACTAAAAGCCATACGCCATTTCATTTCATTTCATTTCATCGTGGTTGCCAACTCTCAGACAAGAAGTTGATAGCCTCTTGGATTCCTCTTTCGATTACCTAGATATACGCTTGCTTTCTACTGCTCCCATCCACTGGGGGGACAAAAGCATACTAAATGACAGTAAAATTAATTGCAATACGCTTTATTCTGAATAAAGTTTATAAAATATAAGTTAATAATATAAGGATAGATTTTCATGGGAAATAATCGCATTAACGAAGTTGTAAATAAAGATGACAGGCCTCTTAATATGATTAAGAGGGTATTTAGGGTATTTAAGGATTGTAGTAAGGATGTAAAGGAGAGGGCGTATAAGTCTTTGGTATGACACCAGTTATAGTATGATTGCAGTGTATCGGACCGTCGCCAGAATTACTTGATTCGAGAACCGGGAAAGATCCAAAGGAAAGCAGCTCGATTTGTTCTGGGTGATTTCCGACAAAGGAGTATGTTCAGTCCTCAGCCCGAAGGCTGGTTCGATCCTCAACAGCTCCGCCATCTGCTATCACAGATGGCCTAGGCATCACTGAAAAGGCGTACTAGGGAAATGAGTGAGGTAGTTTCCCGTTGCTTTCCTAACCGAGCCAGAAGTTGCTATTACATATCAGTCTGCCAAGCCCATGCACCTATGAGCAACATTTTCACACCATTCATAGCAGGGACTGGCTGCATAAGGAATGGCACTACTAGCATCGCTCATACCTGTCACATTCATTTTGTCAAAGCCAACGATAAGACAGAGAGAGATGAAATGTCGTATGGCTTTTAGTGCCGGAATATCCCAGGACGGGTTCGGCTCGCCAGGTGCAGGTCTTTCTATTTGACTCCCGTAGGTGACCTGCGCGTCGAGATGAGGATGAAATGATGATGAAGACAACACATACACCCGGCCTCCGTGCCATTGGAATTAACCAATTAAGGTTAAAATCCCCGACCCGGCCGGGAATCGAACCCGGGACCCTCTGAACCGAAGACCAGTACGCTGACCGTTCAGCCAACAAGTCGGACATAGAGAGAGATCAATGAAAGTAACAAAAGTGCTCTAGCCTATACCAGAAGACATAGTGCACTGTGAACACTAGATCCTGCCAGCAAAGGCATGACAAAGAAGTAGTGTTACAAAAATATTGAACATTTTCGGCTAAGAAGACTTGGGAGAAAGGAAGCGAGCTGCACGACTAAGCGGTATGTTTCGAGCTGTGAGTGGAGAGCTGGCGCGGAATGACATCAGTAGACGAATAAGCTTGAAGTGAATTCTTCAAAACAGAAAAAAAAAGTGGAGTTCAAGAGGGCAAATATTCCTGTTAGGGATTGGAATAATTTACCAAGGGAGATCTTCGATAAAATGGAGATTAAAATACCGCCCAACGGAGTTTGTCTGTCTGCCAACTGGTAAGTTTTAAAAGATGTGTCGAAACTGATATGCAGTCAGTCTGAATGACATCAAATCAGAGGATATACACAGTAATTGAGGCCATATTATTATTATTATTATTATTATTATTATTATTATTATTATTATTATTATTATTATTATAGCGCTTTTCCTACACTTGTGGGGTCGCGGGTGCGAACTGTGTCGCACATGTGGATTTGGACCTGTTTTACGGCCAGATGCCCTTCCTGACGCCAACCCTATATGAAGGAATGTAATCACGATTGCGTGTTTCTGCGGTGTTTGGTAGTGTAGTATGTTGTATGAAGAGGAAAGTATTGAAACAATCACAAACACCCAGTCCCCGAGCCAGAAGAATTAATTCCCGGCCGGGAATCGAACCCGGGACACTGTGAACCGAAGGCCTCAGCGCTGACCTATCAGCCAAGGAGTCGGATTATTATTGTTATTATTATTATTGTTATTATTATTATTACTATTATTATTATTATTATTATTATTATTTAGCGTTTGTCCCGCCTTGTGGCAGGGTCCGCTGTGTGGATTCGTTGTCTCCATTTAATTATTTATTATTATTATTTCCAAATGTATTGTAATCAAATAATTAAATGAGGTTCTAAACATGTTAACGGACAAATAGTTATGGAGATTTTACCTAGAAGATAATTGACTGGCAGATAGTTAAAAAATTAAAATACATGGTAACAGAGATCGTTCAAGTCTCTTTAAAAACGCACATTCACCAAAACCATTTATGTATTTATGTTTTTATCTCTCTTTTGTACTTCTGATCCACTTTTCTATCGTTTCCATTTTTATCTGTGGGAAATTATATTGTGGCCCCCTTTGCACAACTCTGCACCACGCTGTTTGAGAGCGGACGAAAGTAATTTAATGGGCCTATGTTGTTTCCTGTTGCAGTTGTCACAGAAGCCCGTGCAGTCCACCATGAGTACACAGGACTACTCCATCGTGCAGCTGACTAAGGCCGACAGCACCAAAACACTGACGTTCCTCAGAAAGTTCTTCTTCAGGGACGAGCCTCTCAACATCGCCGTCAAGTTGCTGGGAGAGGACGGCAAGGACATGTGCCCAGAACTGGACAGCTTCTGTCTGAAATCTCTTGAAGAACGTAAGTAGCTGAATGTACACTAACTGGCAAGTAGTTAAACTCATGTTAACTTAACAAGCAGTTAAAAGTGTGCTTAAATAAAATAGTTAAAAGAGACACTAAGTCCGCGTAAACTGGCATATAATTAAATCAGGTTCAAAACATATTAACGGACAAATAGATTTAACCTAGAAGATAAACTAAGTGGCGAATTATTCTTCTTCTTATTCTTCTTCTTCTTCTTCTTCTTCTTCTTCTTCTTCTTCTTCTTCTTCTTCTTCTTGGCATTTGTTCCACTTATTGCAGGGTCTGATGCTCCTTTTTCACTTGATGCGGTCTTGTGCATCTTCAGGAGAGACTTTCACCACATGAATGTCCTCCCGCAGTATCGAGCCAGCGTTTCTTTGGTCACCCTCGTGATCTGTGGCACTCAGGGCTTAAGTTTAATTACCTTCTCACAACTGGAGAACCGTTTTTGTGTAGCACGTAGCCAAACCATCGCAGACAATTCTCTCGCATTTTCTCGGGGAACCGGGCCACAACAAATATTATCCGAACATCCTTATTCCTGATATGGTCCAATCTAGTGAGTCCCAGTGGCTAGCGAATCATCTTCATCTCCATAACATGCAGTTGTTGTTCTTGTCTCCTGGTGACTAGCCAACACTCAGTTCCATACAGTGCCTCTGGTCTAATGATGGTTGTATAGATTTTGGATTTCAGATACATTGGCACTCTGCGATCAAAAATGACTCCCGTAACATGGCGCTACTTCATCCAGGAAGATAGTTAAAAAATTAAAATACACGATAACTGAGAGATAGTTCAAGTCTCGTTAAATACGCACACTAAATGATAAGTAACTAAACGGAGGTTAAATAAACGGTAACTGATAGATAAAGGAATATTATACATTTTAGTTTTTTTTTTTTTTTTTTTTTTTTTTTACAATTTGCCTTATGTCACACCGACACAGATAGGGCTTACAGCGACAATGGGTTAGAAAAGGGCTAGGAGTGGGAAGGAATCGACTGTGGTCTTGATTAAGGTTCAGCCCCAGACTATTGTGAAAATAGGAAAGCACTGTAAACCATCTTAATACGTAGACTTTCACGACCACTAAATGTCATTATGATGATTATTTGGGGATATTAGGTCGTGTAATAATAAATAAATACCAGCTGACGCGTTTCGATCCTGCGACCAGGATCGTCTTCAGAGCAACAACAAAGCAAAATTGCTACGGTCACTCTATAGTAACCAGACTCAAGATAGAGAGACCCTGTTAGAAATATAGTTCATTCCAGGGCCTCCAGAGTCACGGAGAAAGATGTTGACGAGTTAACTACGGAGGGTAGCCATGATCTACTCAGTATATAGCCGTCACCTTTGTTAAAATTATTCGGGCATTTAGCAATTTCTATCGCCTCACGAATGATTCTGGGAATAAAATGTTTCTCTTTACAAATGACAGAAGTTGCATCAAAAATTATTTGATGGTCATTATGTATGGCATGTTCTGCCACAGCAGACTTCTCTGGCTGGCAAAGACGTAAGTGCCTACGATGTTCTTTAACCCTTGTTGCTACTTTCCTACATGTTTGGCCAACATAAACCGATCCACAGGAGCAAGGAATCATATATATTCCAGCACAGTTTAAACCAATAGGATCTTTGACAGATCGCAAACAATTGCCTATGGTGATATTAGGCTTAAAAATGGTCTTGATATTGTGCTTTCTGAGAATATTGCCAATCCTATCCGTGACAGATTGTACGTATGGCAAGAAGGCCAGACTCAAAGGACGAGGATCACAGCATTTCATCAATCTGTTTCCTTGAATAGCCATTGCTCAGAAATGTTCTGGTTAGAAACTCAAGTTCACCGTTTAATTTATCCTCCTCACACACCTCCCTTACCGACAGTGGGGTTCGACCCCACTATATTCCGAATGCAAGCTGACAGACAGCGCACACTAACCGACAATTCGTTAAAGAGAGATATTTAAAGGGACGTTAAATACACACGCCAACCGAGTTTTATTGAATGGAGATTACACAAACGCTACCTGGCAGATAATTAAAGGGACTTCAGATACAAATACTAACTGGCAATTAGTCAGCTGGATCTATATACACCGGGCGAGTTGGCCGTGCGCGTAGAGGCGCGCGGCTGTGAGCTTGCATCCGGGAGATAGTAGGTTCGAATCCCACTATCGGCAGCCCTGAAAATGGTTTTCCGTGGTTTCCCATTTTCACACCAGGCAAATGCTGGGGCTGTACCTTAATTAAGGCCACGGCCGCTTCCTTCCAACTCCTAAGCCTTTCCTATCCCATCGTCGCCATAAGACCTATCTGTGTCGGTGCGACGTAAAGCCCCTAGCAAAAAAAAAAAAAAAAAAGGATCTATATACACGCTAACTCACACTCTCTCATAAGACTGACAAGGACATTTCTCGCGTTAGTTTATACAAGAGAAGACCAGTATAAGGACGATGATCTCGATATTTTCCCCCTAAAAAACAACATTCATCATCATCATCATCATCATCATCATCATCATACTAAAAGATACAATAATTTTTCAATGTTATTGTTTTTACATCCCACTAACTACTTTGACGGTTTTCGGTGACAGCGGTGTCCCAAAATTTTGTGCCGCAGGAGTTCTTTTACGGGCCAGTAAATCTACCGACAGGTATTTGAGCTCCTTCAAATACCACCAGACTGAGCCAGGATCGAACCTGCCAAGTTAGGATCAGAAGGCCAGCGTCTCAACCATCTGAGCCACTCAGCCCAGAAACAAACAGACCATTGCAGGGCATGCCACTTTTCACTGTTCTTAACAGAAATAGTAATTGTTCAAAAGGTTTCGATATCTGTAAAAAAAATAATATCATCGGCTTTACGTCCCACTAACTACAGTATTATGGTTTTCTTAGACTCCGAGGTGCCAGAATTTTGGCCCGTAAGATTTCCTTTACGTGCCGGTAAATCTACCCTTCGTGGATTAGAGTATCGCCCACAAGAAAGGAAAGGGGCATGAAGAGTGTGAAAATGAAAAACTCCCTAGGCCTCGCAAACTTAATACCGTGGGGATCGGAAAAGAACACGAGTTGACCAAGGGAGGTCGGATGGGATAGATGAAAGTAAGGAGCCTGGCACAAGTAAGTGGAAGCAATGCCAGACTCAGCAAAGGGCCCCGTAGTCGCCAACCAACACTTCCACTGAGGCCTCCTTTAGTCGCCTCTTACGACAGGCAGGAGATACCGTGTGTGTTATTCTACGGCCCTGACCCCCAGGGGGAAATTTAGCTGTTATTGAAACCGCGTGCCACAAAGCAACTAGGAACAGCTGAACAAGAACAGGATATAATTTGTTGCTTAAGAGGATTTCATTGTGTCGACACGGATATGAGCTGACTCCTCTTCCATTTTTGGTGAAGTAACGGTGTTGCTTAAATTAATAGCGAGCGAGTTGGCTGCGCGGTTCGCGCTGTGCAGCTGTAAGCTTGCATTTGGGAGATGGCGGGTTCGCACCCTACCATCGGCGGTCCTGAAGACAGTTATTCGTGGTTTCACATTTTCACACTAGGCAAATGTAAGTTAGAGACCATACATAAATACGTACATATATCTTTACAGACTGTTCATCTTTAAGCGTTCAGTTTGCAAGGTTTGACGTCCTCGCCCTATTCGCCCCAATCTGTCCTCTTGAATTCCAACTTTATCTTCTTGTTATTATCATTCCTACTTTTGAAACCTCCTTCCAAGCTTATTTGTCTGCTAATGTCATTCCACGCCATTTCTCAAGTAACAGTTCGGAACATACCACTTAGTCGAGCAGCTCGTCTTCTTATTCGCAAAATGCTTCCCAGCCTAAAGTTTGCAGCCGGACTCTGTGGCTCAGACGGTTAAGGCGCTGGCCTTCTAACCCCAACTTGGCAGATTCGATCCTGGCTCAGTCCGGTGGTATTTGAAGGTGCTCAAATGCGTCAGCCTCGTGTCGGTAGATTTACTGGCACGTAAAAGAACTCCTGCGGGACTAAATTCCGGCACCTCGGCGTCTGCGAAGACCGTAAAAGTAGCCAGTGGGACGTAAAGCAAATAACATTATTATATTATTATTAAAGTTTGCAACATTTTCGAAACAATACTCTTTCGTCGGAAATCACCCAGAACAAATCATGCTGCTTTCCTTTGGATCTTTTCCAGTTATCGTATCAAGTAGTCCTGGTGTAGATTCGGGTCTTACCAGAGACTTATATGCCCTCTCCTTTACATCCTTATAACTCCTAAATACTCTCATAATCATGCGAAGAGGTCTGTATCCTTTCTTTACAACAGAGGAAGTGGCTGTGCGGTTGCGAAGGCTTGGATTCGGGAGACAGTGGGTTCGAACCCCATTGTCGCCATTCCGTGGTTTCCCATTTTCACACCAGGAAAATGTTGGAGCTGTACCTTAATTAAGATCACGGTCGCTTTCTTCCCACTCCTAGCCCTTTCCTATCGCATCGTCGCCATAAGACCTGTGACGTAAAGCAGATTGTATAATAATACTAATAATAAGAAGAAGTAGAAGAATAATTCTTTACAACCTCGTTAATGTTATTACCTCATGTAAGATCATTACTCATATTAACACCCAGGTACCTACAATGATCCCCCTCCATGTTCATTCTTCTCCTGGGTATCCTATCCTTCTAGTGATGAGACAATCGAATACTTTCAATAATCGAATAACCATAAAAATAATCGAATAAAATAATCGAATGAGTTTCAAAAACCGTTCAGTTGTAGTGATGGCATAATCGAATACTGTTAGTAATGGAATAACCTTCATTCGAATGGAGTTTCGAATGAATAATCGAAACAATGATCGTATGGAAAAATATACACTTTTCGACTGTCTCATTAATTCGAGTGGAGTTTCGAAAGAATAATAATAAAAATTGGATGGAAAAAAAAAATTATTCACTCTTCGATTGCCTCGTTCATTCGAATGAATAATCTATAAATACTGGAATGGGAAATATAATCGAGTAATCGAATAATGAAATAATCGATGATGATGCTTGTTGTTTTAAGGGGCCTAACATCGAAGGTCATCGGCCCCGATGAAAATGAAATAATCGAATAAGCTGTTATTTTGTATTCGATTACCCCATCACTACCTCCTTCACTTATTTCACATGAATCCTCCACCAAAGCTGGTTTATCCATCGAGTTTATTCGTAACCTAGCCGGCATTTCTTCATTTCCAGTACCCACACTCCTGTCTTTGTTCCAACCGGTTTGTACTAGCAATCTTTCTCGCTACTTTCATGCGCTATGGCTATGGATTCGGGAGAGGCGTGGGGTCGAGCCCCAACATCGACTGTCATGAGAATGGTTTTCTGTGGTTTCCCATTTTCACATCCGGACAAATGCCGAGACAGATCCTACTCAGAGGCCACAGCTAAGTCCTTCCACCGGCTTACCCAATTTCAACTTCATCAGCTCCTCAAGTGTGGTTGGCATCGCGAAGGGCACCTGGCCGTAAAAACATAGCAACTAAATGAATCGGACATTTGGAAAAGGGCACATGGCCACAAAAGTAAATTTTATAGGAGAAACGTGAAACTGAATAAATTGTGAATGAGTGGAACTGTCAAAGCTGCATTTTGGCAAAGCGTATAACTAGTAAGGGGCCTTTTATTCCCATAATACGGATTTCAGATTCCATCCCCAGAGAGAGAAAAAAAAAAATCAAATTTTGTTTTCTGGATATGTACCCTTCTCCAAGTGAATTGAATTTTCTCACATGCCGGACTGAATGGCTCAGGCGGTTGAGGTGCTGGCCTTCTGACCCCAACTTGGCAGGCTCGATCCTGGCTCAGTCCGGTGGTATTTCAAGGTGCTCAAATGCGTCAGCCTCGTGTTGGTAGATTTACTGGCACGTAAAAGAACTCCTGCGGGAATACATTCCGGCACTTCGGTGTCACCGAAAACCGCAAGAGTAGTCAGTGGGACGTAAAGCCAGTACTATTGAACTTGTCTTAGAAATTAAACACACATTTTTCATCCCTGTCTTTTTAATTTTGTTTTTAATTATATTTTATCATTACAACGTCTCTTTCAGTCAACCTGTAGGATTTAGAAATCATATAATTACGAAAAGATCTCAGGAAATGAACATAAGTCGTTTTGATAAACAAAATCAGTAATACTGTTCATTACATCTTATAAGATATGACATTTTTCAACTACGTTTTATATTACTTCTTTGAGAACTAACCGTATAACCAATTTAATGAATATCTTATAGTCACTAACTGCACATTAAGAATAAAAACCGAGAACTTTTAATAGCTTCTCTGTAAGAGGATCAGAATGTTTCGTCTTGTAGCGCTTCCTGCTCAGTAGTTGGCCAGTTGTTCACAATGTCATGGTAGATTCTGATACTGTATATTCATCACCAATATACTGTATCAATTTTCTTATCTTAATATTCATCATCATCATCATCTGTTTACCCTCCAGGGTCGGCTTTTCCCTCGGACACAGCGAGGGATCCCACCTCTACCGCCTCAAGGGCAGTGTCCTGGAGCTTCAGACTCTTGGTCGGGGATACAACTGGGGAGAATGACAAGTACCTCGCCCAGGCGGCCTCACCTGCTATGCTGAACAGGGGGCTTGTGGAGGGATGGGAAGATTGGAAGGGATAGGCAAGGAAGAGGGAAGGAAGCGGCCGTGGCCTTATGTTAGGTACCATCCCGGCATTCGCCTGGAGGAGAAGTGGGAAACCACGGAAAACCACTTCCAGGATGGCTGAGGTGGGAATCGAACCCACCTCTACTCAGTTGACCTCCCGAGGCTGAGTGGACCCCGTTCCAGCCCTCATACCACTTTTCAAATTTCGTGGCAGAGCCGGGAATCGAACCCGGGCCTCCGGGGGTGGCAGCTAATCACGCTAACCACTACACCACAGAGGCGGACCCTTATCTTAATATTAATGGGAAGTTTTCCATTATAGGAGGGGCTGCCTGGCCGAGGCGGTAAAGGCGTGCTCGGTTCGCCCGGAAGGATGTGGGTTCGAATCCCCGTCAGGAAGTCGAAAAATTTAAGAAATGAGATTTCCACTTCCGGAGGTGCGTATGGCCCTGAGGTTCACTCAGCCTACACCAAAAGTGAGTACCAGGTCAATTCCTGGGAGCAAAGGCGGCCGGGCTTATAGCTAACCACTCTGCCCCATCACGTGCTGAGGTTAACAATGGTGGAAACATTTAACTTCCACTCCTCCAAAGGCCTTCATAGCCTGTACGGCTATTTTTCCATTATAGGATTGAAAGTCGAGTAGTGTCGGTGAAGCGGGACGAAGCAAATGATTCTAACATTTCTGAGAGGTTGGCAATCCACTTAGACACTGTTAGGACTCCGGGTGCTGCACGTAAAATTCATTTTACACAGAAATCTGGAAATATATTTTGTCCTTTCTAGCTATGTTTTTCTTCCAAAATAATTAGTTGATAACGCTGATTATTTCGTTTGGATCAACGCGCCTACATTTCAACTACAGGAATATGAGAAAACATGCATTTGGAGACAAGTGTACTTGTGGACTTTTCCAAAAAATGACCAATTCAAATTCATCTCATCCCCTACCCCGAATTAAGAAATGGGGCTAAGGTGTAGACATTTAACGAAAGGATCTGTTGTAGATCTTGCGGAGTTCCAGTGAACTCGACAACACTGACTACTTTAAAGAGAAGGCGTATTTCATTATGATGCCACCAGACCAGTCGTACACAGAGCATTCAATAACAGGAAGTGCCATATCCTGGTAAATGGACTGATAGGCGTAGAAGGTGGATGGAAGTGGTACTTATCTTTGAATGCTACCGGATACAGAGGGAGACCAGAAAGCGCACTGACCCGCCTATGATCTGAAGAGCATATTTCCAAAGTGTCTTCAATCCAAAATTGTTATTTTCGATTTTTATACAAGGTATTTTTTATATTCATATGGAATACTGTCGTCCCCTAGTTTTTAAATTACCATGAACTGAGGAGATATTATTAGTTTATTATAACTAATCTGAGGACATTTATGGGTTAAAAATCCTGCTTTGAGCGGCGTAGGCTAAATAGTCGTATAAGGTTAATGTACCTCATTGGGACCTTCTGAAATTAAATAAATAAATAACAAAATACGCACAGATAAAGCGGGCTCCACACCTTAAATGCCTTGGTGAAATTGTAGAAACCAGAGGGGTTAAAAAAGGAAGCACAGAAAGTTCGTAAAGTTCGAGAGTGTACTGGAGAACATACGACATTTACAACAAAAAATGCATGTACACACACACACACACACACACACACACACACACACACACACAGATCAGGCACTACAATACTCTGACCAAACATAAAGTTCAATACGCGAGTGAAACTCTGGTACTCAATAGAAAAGAGGATCTAGGGAATATTCTGAAGGAAGGACGAAAGATCATGAGGAAAATTCTTGGTCCAGAAAAAACCGAAGACGGATACAGAATGGAATCCCGTAGAGCAACAGAGAAACTGTCCAACCTGACAGCAGATGTTAGAAAACGAAGATTGAAATTTTATGGACACGTTCAAAGACTCCTAATAACAAGGCTTGCACACAGGATCATGACATACAGCAGAAAATTGAAGAGTCTACCATGGATCCAAGAAGTCAAATATTAGGCAGAAATCTGTTCTGTAAAAAAAGTAAATAGATGGGTAGTACAGCTAGGGAATGAAATTCCAAGGAGACCAGAAACCAAATGGACTGAAGAAAGAAAGAAAGAGAGCCCTCAGAGAAAAAATGAAAACCATATGAAGACCCAAAAGGTGAATCATAAAAGCACTGCGTCATCCGACAGGGTCCATTGGCAAATAATTTCTCGGGTATTTGTACAGAATAGACAAAACCAGAATAACCAAAAAGTAATTCGACTACCAGAAGGAACAAGAAGACAACGACGGCTTGGATTACGGAAGTTCGTAAAGATCTAGAGAAGTCCAACATCCAGAACGGTCAAATGTTGAACAGAAAAACATTTCGAACCATGATTCAAAATTTGGAATGGTTTCATGTCGAAAAAACTGCAAAGTCGGGAAGAGCCTCGACGGATGAACAGAAGAAACAGCATAGCGCCCATATGAATGAGGATTGGAGGAAGAGGAAACTTCAAACAAAGAAAAAGTGAATTGTAACGTGATCCTAAGTGGTCAGTTCGCAAATATATAATAATAATAATAATAATAATAATAATAATAATAATAATAATAATAATAATAATAATAATAATAATAATAATAATAGGCGCTGTCAGAATATGTACAAACTTGTATTAATTTTTTCTTATCCGTCTCCATGGCTAAATGGTTGGCATGCTGGCCTTTGGTCACAGGGGTCCCGGGTTCGATTCCCGGCAGGATCGGGAATTTTAACAAAAAATGGTTAATTCCCCTGGTACAGGGCTGGGTGTATATGTCGCCTTCATCATCATTTCATCCTCATCCCGACGCGCAGGTCACCTACGGGCGTCAAATCAAAAGACCTGCAGCTGGCGAGCCGAAGTCCTCGGTCACATCCCGGCACTAAAAGCCATACGCCATTTCATTTCATTTCGTAAGTGGCATTCGCTACATTTGAAACTGTCGTACATGTGTTCCAAACAAATAATAATAATAATAATAATAATAATAATAATAATAATAATAATAATAATAATAATAATAATAATAATAGCGTGGGGCTTGGTGCAGGTCTTTCGAGTTGACGCCGTATAGGCGACCTGCGAGTCTATGAGGATGCCTCCCTATCTATGATGACTTCTAATGATGAATACGGCATACACACCCAGCCCTCGAGCCATTGGAATTAACCAATGAAGGTTAAAATCGCCGACCAGGCCGGGAATTGAACCCGGGACCGTATGTACCAAAGGCCAGCACGCTAACCATTTAGCCATGGAGCCGGACCCAACAAACTGCTCTGCTGTGGACAATAAATACACTTGACAGCTTTTAATTAATGTTGAGGCTACCTCGATTAATGATTTCCTTCAGCCATGGTACGCAACCTATTGCATTAAAGTAGATTTAAACTGATCACGGACTCCGATTGCATCTGAAGTAGCATTTCCTCCTGTGAAGTTGAACTGTTCTGATAAATTCTACTGTCTGAAATAGTAGTTGCTGAAATTTCAATACATTAACTCTGAAGTACTGCCGAGACTTAGCTTCATCACGCATTGAACATTCAAATAAGCTTGGATACTCTCCTTTCGGCTCTCTTCATTTGTTATAAATCGTAACTACTGAATTATAAGAGGACTTCACCGTCGTGTTCACAATATCACGTTTTATTATTATCAACACACATACGTCACAGAGTAAAAAAGGCAACTATACAAATACAAAGAATACATAGATATTTCGATGTTGACGTAACCAATGTCAATCCGCGACATCCTCCCCACCCTGGTCTATCTCCAAAGGGATGACCAGCTGTACTGGCCGAGTAATATGAGCGTGTTGTCAGGCTGCCGCAGAACGACCGTTCTTGCATGTCCGTCTCTTCCTGGGCGCATCTCTTCTATCCTCGCTTTCTTCCACATGTGGCGAGGTCTGACGTCTTCTTGGAGGAGGACGATGTCTCCGATCTTGGGCAAATGTGTATTGGTCTTTTGATTTTTGACCTCATGGTGACTTCTCAGTTGAAGCAGATACTCCTTTTTCCAGCGTCGTGAAAAGTCCCCCAAGACCTTTTGTTGTAATCTGTATTCCTTTACGAGATTTTTCCTCGTGATCGGTTCTGGCCCTTCTGGGATGGACGTTAGTTTTCTTCCAACTAAAAAATGGGATGGTGTCAGGAGATCTCCCGTGTCTGTGGCCTGGGTGATTGGCCTGCTATTGAGGGTGGCTTCAACACTTGTCAATACTGTATTGAGACTTTCTTCATTCACCTGGGAATGGCCGAGTACCTTTCTTAGACATCTTTTTACAGAGCCAACCATTCTCTCCCAAAAGCCTCCCCACCAAGCCGCCCTTGGTGCGATAAACTTCCAACGAATACCATTGTGAGCACAGTGGTGGTGCACCTTGGTGTCTGTCATAATCTTATTGAGTTCTATAAGTTCGTTATGAGCAGTGAGGAAGGTCTGAGCGTTGTCAGAATATATGGTGTGCGGCACACCTCGTCTGCTGACAAACCTCTGCATGGCCATCAAGAATCTATCCGTAGACATATCCGTAGATAGCTCGAGATGGATAGCACGGGTGGTGGCACAAGTGAAAAGAATGATGTACGATTTGTTAACATTGCTGCCACATCTAACGTACAGGGGTCCAGAGAAGTCGATCCCAATCACAGAGAAGGGTTGTGTCAACTGTAGGCGGTCTGCTGGTAATGGCGCCTCAATCACCACTGGTCTGCTGTTGTGCGCTAATTTGCACGGTAGACAAGAATGCAGAATCTTCTTAGTTATTTGTCGAGCTCGCAGAATCCAGAATTCTTCACGTAGTTCAGCCAGTACTATGCGTACTCCAAGATGGTAAAGTTTGATGTGGGTCTCTTGAATGATAAACTCGGTGAACCTGTGACGGCCGTCCAGAATTGTTGGGTGTTTCTCAGTTTGAGACAAATTTGAGAATTGTAGTCTACCACCAAGTCGGATTATACCTTCATGTAGAAATGGGTTAAATCTAGCAATCTGTGAAGTGCCTGGTAATCGTTCACCATTTCCCAATGCAGCTAGTTCAACAGTGAACCGTTCCTCTTGAACCCCTTTGATCCAGTATGTGCGTGACGCACGTAGCTCTTCAGCCATTAGTGCATTGGGGTATTTTGTGTTCTTGCTCAACATACTGACGAAACGAAGTACCCAAGCTATGGCATGTAGCATTTTCCAGTACGAGCTATACCTCGAGATATCCAGTAAGGGTTCCGCTATAGTGATCGTGAGAACTTGTTGCGTCTTCCTGGCTTCTGGCAACTGCGTGCAGGTGGGTGTTGGGTCACGTGGCCATGCGCCTCTGTCTTTGATGAGCCAGCGAGGACCATGCCACCATGTTTCTAAGGAGGCTAGCTGATCTGCGTATACTCCTCGAGTGAGGTGATCTGCAGGGTTCTGATCTCCAGGACAGTGTCTCCATTAACTGGGGTTTACGTGATTATGTATTTCTGTCACGCGGTTGCAGACAAAGGTCTTCCACTTATTCGGATCGTTGCGAATCCACCCAAGTGCAACAGTAGAATCGCTCCACAGCTGAGCATTCTTGATGTCACAGCTAGTCTCTTGACAAAAGTAGTGAAGAAAGCGTGTACCAGCAAGTGCGGCTAGCAGCTCTAGTCTTGGTAGAGTTAACTTCTTCACGGGTGCTAGTCTGTTTTTGCTGCAGACGGGTTTTGTGACCGGAGTGTTTTTAAGCGTTGACTTCGTGTAAACGACAGCTCCGTATGCTCTCTCCGAAGCATCGCAGAAGGCGTGCAGCTCCGGTTCATGTCCTGGTCCCGTAATGCCCACCCACCTGGGAACGGATATGGTTGATAGGTGCTGAAGTTTAGAAGTCCACAAATACCAGTTACGTGCAAGATCTGATGGAAGAACTTCATCCCATGATAGACCTCGGAGCCACGTGTCTTGGAATATAAGTTTTGCTACGATCCCCACAGGTGCGAAAAGTCCGAGAGGGTCATAGAATCTGGCAGTGGCGCTTATAATGTTCCTCTTCGTCCCTGGTTTGTCCACCAGGTCTCTTGCTATTTCCCCCTTGTCGGTCGAAATGATGTCTTCAGATATATCCCAATCGATACCCATCACACTCGTTACGGATCTCATTTCCACCCCCTCGTTGCGCAAGACTTCCTTCAAGGTCAGTGAATTGGTAGCCCACTTACGGATTGGGAGTTTGATCTCCATCAAAAGGTCGGTGAGTTCGTGATATAACCTCATCGCGAGGATGTCGTCTGCAACACTTGTTATAAAGTCATCCATAAATGTTGATTTATCGAGATGACCCGATGCAAATTGATAATTATCTTGACGCAGTGTTGCCAGTTCCCAAAGACTAGCGGACAGAAGAAATGGGCTCGAAGCAAGTCCAAATGGCAAACGTTTTAAACGGTAGGCTATGACCTCGTCAGTGAAATTGCACGCATCATCTCCTGTATTCTCGGTGCGATACCACAGGAACCGCGTGAGGTCTCCGTCGTATTCGTCTAATGCTAACTGCAAAAATGCTTGGTGACCATCACACGCGATAGCCTTCGGGTGGCTCCTGAAACGTAGCAGGGTTCCCAATATTTCAGGGAGCAAGTTAGGACCTATTTCCAATGTGTCGTTCAGTGAAGGCAAGTCTGGTTCATGTGACGACGCGTCGAAGACAATTCTGTACTTTGTGATGTCTCCCCTTTGTTTCTTTACAATGTGGTGTGGCATATAGTATACATTATAAGGAGTGACGTCCTCGGGTGCAACTTCCACGTGCTCTTGCCTTATGTAGTCCCACATGTGATTGTAGTAGATGTGTTTCAAATCCCTGTTTCTCTGCAGTTTAGCCTCTAACAGGGAGAATCGTTTTTCAGCGGTGGTGCGATTGTCAGTTAAGGGAATGCCCACCTTCCGAGGTAATGGTACAACTCTCCGTCCATGTTCGATGCGGTAAGATTCGCGAAACTCTTGAAAAATGGTGTTTCCTTTAATGGATAGTTTTCGCTCTTGGTTATCCACAATTCCAATAGTTTCTAAGTCCCAGAACCGTCGCACGCTTTCATCAGTTATCTGATCCGTTGTGAGTGAGACATGATGGACCATTATTTGGTTGATCGTAGTGCCAGATCTACTTCCGCTGAGAACGTAACCGAAGATAGTAGGAAGAAGAACCAGTGATGTTGTTACTCGGATAGGTTCCTTCATTGTTACTATCTTCCAATATGAATCCGCACCTATGAGTACCTCGATCGGAAGATCTTTGTCGAGGTCGTCACTCGGATCAGCTAGCTTCATCTTCCTTAGCGATGCTAGCGCGGTTGTGTTTTGGGGTGCAGTTGGTTGAAAAGTGTAGGAGCTGTGACTTTCAAAGGCGGTAATCGATACTTGAGCTCTGGTTGAGTAGCCCATAATATCGAAACAAACCTTCCGTCTAATATCATACATAGTGGAGGGTGATTCAAACGTGCTTATCTCAAGAGTCTTGCGATCAGTAACATTAAGCTGCAGCGCATCAATCAGAGAATTGTGGATGAAGCTCGATTGACTCCCTGCATCCAGGATACAACGAGTTAGCTTGTTTCGGCCTGTCGGCCCCTTGATCCACACACGGGCCGTTTGCAGGTGTGTGAAATCGGACGTGATGACCCCTATCTTGCAAACGGAAGTGTGTTGACTGCTGCCCTCGGTACAAATGGATACATGGTGTGACCCTCGACATTTGTTGCAGGATGCCTTCCCCTTCTTAAAACACCGTGTCGTGTTGTGCCCACGGCGTAGGCAAAGAAAGCACCGGTTTGTGGCTTTCAGTCTCTCGACTCTCACCTGGGGATCCTTCATCTGTTGACAATCCTGACCCCAGTGACCTCGATTTTCGCAGTACACACAGAACGGGTCTGGTCGAGGTGTCTGCTTACCCTTTTGTTTGTTTGGTTTTGTGTTTACGTGAAGAGTGGCTGCTGTGGGTATTGAAGAGGTCGTTAATGGGGCGTCACCCCGTATCTTTTGAGCGTTAAGAGCTCCTTCCACTTCTTCGTTAAAAAACGCCATTAGTCGGGTCGTGTCCCCTTCTTGTATGCCTAGTCTTTTAGCGTGGACGAGCCAACGGCGACAGATGTCCTCTGGAAAGGCTCGTAATAGTTTGGGTGCTAAAATTCGACCATATGCGTCGACGTCTTCCCCTAGTGCTCTCAATGCTTGTATCCGGCGATGGCATTCAATGTAGGTCGTGTTTAATACTTCAGGGGCCTCCGAAACTGCAACTTCGAGATTTTCCAAGTAATCGAGGTGAGACTGAATAATCCTGTTCTTATCACCATATCGTGCTATCAGAATTTGTTTAGTTTGTTCGTATGTGTCTGCCATTATAGATATACCGTCTACAAGACGCCTTGGTTCTCCCTCTAAGTACCCACGGAGAAATACGTGTTTGTTTACGACGGACACCGACGAATTTTTGTCAATGGAGGACTCGAACTGCTCCCAGAATCCCGGCCATTCTTCTACGTTCTCTGAGAATGACTGCAGTTTAATGGTAGGAAGCTTTATCTCCGCTGTAGTCGTGGGTTGAACAAGGACACTCGGATACGTAGTGGTAGAGTCGGCCTCATTCCTCGCGCTTTTCTGTTGTATGAGGCCCGTGGCCTTTCTAATCGCCCGTTTGGAGTTGTCCAGATATTCTTCACAGGCTGCCACGTCGTCTTCGTACTCCGCGTCATCGAGTAAATCTTGGATACTGTCATTTAACGCATTTAAGGACGCTAACGTTTCCTGTAGACGCTCGCGGATATGCTCTATTTCATCTAAGTCCGTGGATTGATTGAACGAATGAATCTGATTAATAAAACGCGTAGTGTTCGAACGTTGAGTTACTCGTCTACGTTTCAATTTCGTGAGCTGATTCGCTATACTGCCTTCCATAATGTCTCCTACTAGTAAATTAATTATTCACTGATCTGAAAAGTATTACTCCTTGAAATATTCAGACAAAAAAAATAAACATGTGAAATGATTGCGAGGCTCAACGTTACGTCATACACTATTGTCAATGAATGGTTGCCAGAGATGTCTTATTAAAAGTTAAAGATCATAGCTTAGTTACTCCCTTTTTACAACAGACGGTGCTAGTGTTCTACTCGAGTGTTGCATGCATAGATCTCTTTGGAATGGAAGCCATTACGGATATTTTGACGTAGGTGGGGTTGTATTTCTTGTTACGAGTAATATTGAAATTCCTTCGAACTTCTATGCATTAAATGTTCAGAAAAAAATTCCCAATCTACGGTCAACACTACGTATACTGTAATTGTGTTTCGTCTTATCTGTTGGTTTGAACTTGTAGCTAGTTCTGCGTTGGGGATCCTTTCTTCTCCTCAGAGATGCGTAGATATGTCGAGATTTAAGTCGCTCAACATACGTGTCCGTGGTGTGAAAATCCTCTTCTGTTCTCTCGTGTCGCGTTGAACTCGTAATATTCCCGGAGGTTTCGGCACCAAGATTTTGTGTTATAAATCGTAACTACTGAATTATAAGAGGACTTCACCGTCGTGTTCACAATATCACGTTTTATTATTATCAACACACATACGTCACAGAGTAAAAAAGGTAACTATACAAATACAAAGAATACATAGATATTTCGATGTTGACGTAACCAATGTCAAACCGCGACATCATTATCTGCCTCCTTACGCTATCAGACCGTCCATTGGCGTGTTTTAAGTTTTCCGTAAAACCCCGTTCGATTCTATTCCTTTAGATGTGAACCAAGACCAACTACAATATCAGACCTTAATCCATATTAGCTAAAATGGCGCCGCATTCGGTTTATTCAAATGTAAATATGAGCATGTGCGAAGCATCAGTTTAGTCTTTTCTGTTGGTTTGGTTTGATTAGGAAACGTTAGTGTAGTGAAGTATTTATTGAAATTTGGTTTTAAAACATTTTGATGTATTAGGACGTATCGATCGTATTGTGTGCATGGACGTAATTCATACTGCATTCAGATCAAGTGTACTTAATGCATTGTGATGATTTCGTAGTTACAAATAATTTATTAGGGTGCATTAAACATTCGAGGATCAATTTGTGAATAGAGAGGATGTTTTCCGTGTACTTGATGAGCTATTTTTTCCGGATAAGGCCGAAACTTTGTGTTGGTGCCTATCCAGGTACATTTCTCAGTTACTATATCTTTTGATGTTTTTAAAAGCGAGGTTATAAAAAGTGATAAAGCTATTTATTTTATCTTAAATTGAAGATAATATTCACTTTTTTAAATTAGAGGGCAAGGTGTCAACTGATATACTGTCACTTACAGTACGTATTTACGTTGCCAACGATTTGGGTGTTTAAGTGTTTTATTCGAAAATGCATATGCCACCAGAGAACTAGTGAAATCGATGTAGTATAGCAGTTTGGTGAATCATTATCAGAATCATTGTTATGAGAGCATTGAAATTTGTGACAAGGCTATTCTATTTAAAAGCGTATGGTAATAGAAATGTCATTCAAATGAATGCATTTCTAAACCAAGTATTTATTTATAGGAAGAAATACGGTCTGGAATAATTTACCAAGGATGCCCCCTACTATTTATCTACACCAATTGGATAAATTTCCAACTTCTTTGAAATCATTTAAGAAAAGACTAGGTAAACAATAATTGAGACGTAATCTACCATTTGGACGATAGCCGTAAATTCATATCATTGGTGATTGATTTATTGACTGACTGAATTGAAACTGATACACTTTGAAACACATCAGATATTCCCCCAGGATTGTTATTTTAGAATTTAATCCTATTTTACCTATTTCCTGCACCATACTAATTCATACAAAATATATTTTGAATTTTCCATATATTGCTTATCTAAATATAGACTAGTTCTAGATAGTATTGGTTCTAATACCCAAAGTAAAGTATTTTGTTCTTTATTACTGACCACTTAGCAGTTCAATACGATAATCAGAAGGTTATGTTTATATATCACAGGCTTGTTTACATTCAACCGATGCGTCGGCCATGTTGATTCTGTGTAAATGTCTGATAGTACTGTAGATGTATTGTCAAGACCGACTCCAATCCTCAGACTGTAATATAAAAAAACATGGCGGCCGAAGTAGCCGGATTGCTGGTATTGGCTAACACGAAAATATCACGTACATAATATATAAACGGCGGTAATTTAACATGATAAATGTAACATCATAGGGAAAGTTACTTTTACACTTATGAAAACGCTTCGTCAACAAGTACGCATCACATATAATCAACTAGAATTACATATATTCTACTAGAAAAGAGCCCAACAAGGTGATTATTTAGAAATTTCAATGCGTCAATAAACGTTTTCTCTTAGATTTCACTTCGCTGGATAGATGAAAATACATGACAAAACTGTTAAAATGATATTTCTAACATCATTTTGAATGTTTCAAAATAAATTAAGGTGCGGAATTGCTCGATTTATTCGCTGTCATGAGAACTGTGAAACATAATTTGTTACCTTAGTTTTGAAGTGGTGGACAGTTTCTTAAATTCGGCACCCAATGAATGGGAAGTACACCCGAAATAATAATGTTATTGGCTTTACGTCCCACTAACTACATTTTTTACGGTTTTCGGAGACGTCGAAGTGCCGAGATTTAGTCCTGCAGTAGTTCTTTTACGTACCAGTAAATCTACCGACACAAGGCTGACGTATTTGAGCGCCTTCAAATACCACCGGACTGAGCCAGGATCGAATCTACCAACTTGGGATCAGAAGGCCAGCGCCTTAACCGTCTGAGTCACTCAGATCCAGTACACCCGAAATGATTATGTTAACCCAATGAACGGCCCTGGTAACGCTAACATAATGTTGACATATGACATAGCAGCACTTCACACAATGATAGTAACCTTAGTAATGAAACGTTCAGACACTAACGATATAATAGGTTTTTACCTATTAAAGAAATGAGTACCGAGCTCGATAGCTGCAGTCGCTTAAGTGCGGGCAGTATCCAGTATTCGGGAGATAGTAGGTTCGAACCCCACTGTCGGCAGCCCTGAAAATGGTTTTCCGTGGTTTCCCATTTTCACACCAGGCAAATGCTGGGGCTGTACCTTAATTAAGGCCACGGCCGCTTCCTTCCAACTCCTAGCCCTTCCCTGTCCTATCGTCGCCAAAAGACCTATCTGTGTCGGTGCGACGTAAAGCAACTAGCAAAAAAAGAAATGAGTGCAAAATCTCTATTGACTAAACATTGATATTTAACCACATGGACGAGCTTCTGTTCGGCGCAGTCTGCTTGATAACAGATAACCACAGCATGAATCTGAAGGTGTTGGTAGTGTAAAACCCTACGTTACAAACCCAGCTAATCCCTCAAGTCACTATATCTTCTGTGTAACAGTATACAGATTGCTCCATCTGTCACACTTATAAGTTTTGTTATACTCCAAGATCCAGCCAAACATTTCCGCAGGCAAAGCACAGATTATTGTAAAATACACTTGCATCTAAATCACTCGACATTTTGAAGCACATAGACACTGACGGAATAACACAATACCAGTTATATTCTATCTAAATTAATATTTTTCGAGAAACACGAATAGTTTAGAAGTAGAAAAATGGCTTCCCTAACCTTCACACAATGATAGTAACCTTAATAATGAAACGTTCAGACACTAACGATATAATAGGTTTTTACCTATTAAAGAAATGAGTACCGAGCTCGATAGCTGCAGTCGCTTAAGTGCGGGCAGTATCCAGTATTCGGGAGATAGTAGGTTCGAATCCCACTATCGGCAGCCCTGAAGATGGTTTTCCGTGGTTTCCCATTTTTACACCAGGCAAATGCTGGGGCTGTACCTTAATTAAGGCCACGACCGCTTCCTTCCAACTCCTAGGCCTTTCCTATCCCATCGTCGCCATAAGACCTATCTGTGTCGGTGCGACGTAAAGCCCCTAGCAAAATATATATAGACCCCTATATATTATTATTATTATTATTATTATTATTATTATTATTATTATTATTATTATTATTATTATTATTATTATTATTATTATTATTATACCATTTGTTTTACGTCGCACCGACACAAATAGCACAGATTGGTTTTACGGCGACGATGGGATAGGAAAGGGCTAGGAGTGGAAAGGAAGCGGCCATGCTCTTAATTAAGGTACAGCCCCAGCATTTTCCTGGTGTAAATATAGGAAACCACGGAAAACCATCTTCAGGGCTGCCTACAGCGGGGTTCAAACCCACTATCTGCCGGATGCAAGCTCACAGCTGCGCGCCCCTAAGCGCACCGCCAACCCGCCAGGTGACTAATAATAATAATAATAATTAACGACACAATTTCACACGAGTCTCCCTTCAAATATCTTGGATAAATCATACTACCATCGGGACTAAACAGTAGGGCCAACGTAGAAAGAGCCACCAAACTCCATAAGGTGTTCAGACTAACGTGGAATTACTACAACAAAAGAGCCAAAAAATTACGACACAGCAAGATAGTTATTTCGCCGCAAGCTTTATACTCCTCAGAAACCATATCCCTTGGAGGTCACTCTAAAGAAATTGAAAAGCAAGAAAGGAAATTATCCTGTAAATGTATGGTCCCACGAAAAAAAAATGGAATATGGATTAAGAGAAGAACAGCGGAACTCTACTCATTAACTGAAAGGTTCACTGATGTCGTACGCAAGAGACGCCTGAAATTCTATGGTCATATCTATAGAATGGACATCGACAGACTCGCCAAAAGATTATTTAAAGTAATCAACTCAAAGAAGGTCAAAATAAACTGGCTAGAAAAAACTAAGACGGACCTCCAAGAAATGAATATCACGGATGACGTCATAGAAGATCGTGGAGACTTTAGTACAATATTAGCCAAGCACAAATTCGAGGAGAAACCTGAAAAGAAAACTGGTAGGAAGTGGTCCACGGAATGCATGGTTCAACACAGTGCATTCATGAAAAGATTTTGGGAGGATAAGAAGGCAAAAACCATCAGGCTAACGAACAAATTCAAATGCGCTCTTTGAATGGGCATAGCGAATACACAATAATAATCTTCTTCTTTTCCTGCCGCTTTTTCCCACACCTGTGGGTCGCGGGTGCGAACTGCGTCGCACATGTGGATGCCCTTCCTGACGCCAACCCTCTATGGAGGGATGTAAGCACTATTGCGTGTTTCTGTGGTGGTTGGTAGTGTAGTATGTTGTCTGAATATGATGAGGAGAGTGTTGGGACGGACATATACACCCAGTCCCCGAGCCAGAAGAATTAATCAGAAGCGATTAAAATCCCCGACCCGGCCGGGAATCGAACCCGGGACCCTCTGAACCGAAGGCCAGTACGCTGACCATTCAGCCAACGAGTCGGACGAATACACAATAATAATAATAATAATAATAATAATAATAATAATAATAATAATAATAATAATAATAATAATAGTAGTATTATATTGACGAGGTCTACAACGTCTTTCATTTTTTCACAATTCATGAGCTTTACCATTCCTTTGTAAATGTATGCAGTTTTCCATCGATTTGCCACAACTCTTAATCTCTCATTTGGATGGAGTCATGTCGTAGGGGGTTTACTACAAGGGGAACAACCGAATAATCTGTACTCTCTCTCGTCTTCCAAGCCCAAACACATATCCATGATTCCATACTTTTCCGTGTAGCGGAGAAAAGGTTCTAGTGCGAACTTTTTCTTTCCTGTTTTAACTTTAAAGTCACTTATCAAGTCATTTCATTCTGTACAGAACAAAGAATTATTTTCGTCATCTTTCTTTCTTTGATCTTTATTCTTCAACAAACCTCTTACTTTTCCGTTCGCAAATCTTTCTTTCTTTCTTTCTTTCTTTCTTTCTTTCTTTCTTTCTTTCTTTCTTTCTTTCTTTCTTTGGTTATGAGGGTATTTAAGGGTTGTAGTAAGGATATAAAGGCGAGGGCTTATAAATTACTGGTAAGACCCCAATTAGAGTATGGTTCCAAAGTATGGGACACAGCAGGTTTACTTGATTCGAGACCTGGAAAAGATCCAAAGGAAAGCAGCACGATTTTTTTCGAGTGATATCCGGCAAAAGAGTAGTGTTACGAAAATGTGACTTTAGGCTGTGGGAATACTTGGGAATAAGGAGACGAGCTGCTCAGCTAAGTGGTATGATCTGAACTGTGAGTACTGAGATGGCGTGGAGTGACATTAGTTGACGAATAAGCTTGAGGGGAGTCTTCAAAAGTAGGAAATATTATAATATGAAGATGAAGTTGGAAACGGAGAGGAGAAATTGGGATAAATGTTCGTTTTGGTTCGAGGGAACAATTTCCAAATCTTTCATGACATGACGACAGGAATATCAACAAGATGAGATAGTCGTCTCAATAATGAAATACTCCGTCTCGAATCTTCGACATCGTTTATATGGAGTTCGTGGAGTTTATGGAGTTCATTATTAATTATAACCTACCGTATATTACTTTTTAAGATTATTCTGATGTACCATCTTTCATTTAAAAAATTACTGTGTATTATTCTATGTCATTTGGCAAACCCAATTGTTGGAAACATCCTAGAGATATGAGCTACGAATTGTAGGTAAATATAATAAAGTACCACAATATATTCTTTATTTATTCCTAAAAATGACAATCCTGTTCTTAATCCTTGTTATCCGGTCGATTAGATTAGCAGTTTTTTTTTGTTTTTTACCACTACGAGCGCTAATGTGAGTCAATGCAGAGTTTCACTTAAGCTCTTATAACTACATTTGGTGTGAAAAATTTTCAAAAAATCTAAAAATGCCTGAGGGTATTGAACCAAGGGACACATTACAGAAAAAAAACATTTAAATAAGTTAATTTGGCTAGGATTTGAATCAAACAGAAAAGAAACAAGCGATTTAGGCTCTTTTTCCGAAACTGCATTTAGGCCGGAAGTGATTTTCGATATTTTTTTTTTTAGTTTGATAGAGCTATCCAAGACTCAGAATGTATTTGAAACCTTTCCGGGCCTTTTAGTCCTTCAACTTTCGGCACAATTGCAGAAATTGCTTAGTTTCACGTTTTTCGTTGTATGAGGACCCCTACTTTGTCTGCTAAGATTTTTTTTTTTTTTTTTTTTACAATTGGCTTTATGTCTCACCGACACAGATAGATCTTACGGCGACGATGGGATAGGAAATGGCTAGGATTGGGAAGGAAGCGGCCGTGGCCTTAATTAAGGTACAGTCCCAGCATTTGCCTGGTGTGAAAATGGGAAACCACGGAAAACCATCTTCAGGACTGCCGACAGTGGGGTTCCAACCCACTATCTCTCGAATACTGGATACTGGCCGCACTTAAGCGACTGCAGCTATCGAGCTCGGTGCTAAATCAATCATTTAAAGAAAGAGTGGGTAAACAACTGATAGGTAATCTGCAACCTCAATTTAGATTAGTGTGATTGACTGATTTCTAGTGGATCTTGTATTTCCTGAGTACTTCATATTCTGTTCCCTATTTCTTACCCACTGTCTAGTTTGTACGTTCAGAAATTTTATATCTGACCCACAGCCTACTCGCTGGCAGCAGTATCGCCGTCTGGGGAGCTGATCGGGGTGTGTCTGAACGGAGTCCACGAACCGGGCCACATGGACCAGATAGAGGCTAATGCCGACGCTTGTCCGAACTCCAAGTTCCGCAAGATCCTCAAGCTCCTGGCTACCGTGGAGAAGCGCGCGGACCTCTTCAACCGGTTCCCAGACGTTGACAAGCTGATGGAGGTGCGAGTGTTATCCGTGGACGGCGCGCACAGAGGCCGGGGAATAGCGACGGCACTGCTCAACAAGACGAGGTGAGTGGTTCAGTGGTTACTAGGTGACAGTTGTTTACAGTGTTCCCAAATTAGAGTTAATAAAATTTCAGCCGGCCAACACCCAATACATTTCTTTATCAATACACGCTGATGATCAGTTTCAAACAAGTAAAAATTGCGGAGCTAGTGAAAGAGTGTTGTGCCTAAGGTGACCAACTGTTGAAGGAAAGAATGAGGGACAAGACAGTGAAAAGAAAAATGGGGGGACATTCCGCAATTTTGGCGAATAGCTAAGCTTTTTATTACTAATTTTAAAACGACAAAAATGTTAACGTCTTCAAAAGTATTGTGTTGCCACATTCTCTCTTTCTTTACCAAGAGCTGATTACTTGAAGTAATAACATAGAAAAATACATTTCACTCATTGTTATTGTACAATTTCTTTTCCGGTCTGTGGGTTAAAGACCCTTAAATGAAGACATATAAAAGTCAGGAAATTCTTAAATAAAAAATAAATATTGAATTTTTTTATAGTCTAAAATGTTATCACAAGTAACAATATTCATCTACTTCCTTTAAGACTTCATTTCCTAATCTGAAATTTCCTGCATCACCTGACTTCATTCGACTGCAAGCCATTACTTTTGTTTTTGACTTATTTGTTTTCATCTTGGACTCCTTCCCCAAGACTCTGTCCATACTATTCATCAATTTCTTCAGTTCTTCTACAGTCTCAGATAAAACAGGAATATCATCAGCAGATCTCAGGGTTTTGGTTTCCTCTTCTTGGACTGTGATTACCTTTCCAAATTCCTCCTTGATTTCCTTTACAGCCTGTTCTATCACTTTATGGTAATAAATAAAATTATGCATAAAAACTCATGCATAAACTGTTGTGCTCTAGTGTAAAAAAAAAGGGTCATATTATGTACAAGTTGCGTAAATATTTTGGAATTAAGATAAATAGTCACTTTCATCCATGCCAACAACGGCTGATATGTGAACAGACAGCCGCTTATCGCTTAGCGTATAAAATATACTCCATGTCGGGGGTCAATACGTGATGTACACGCATGCACAGAAATGGTGTCCCGACATAAACAACCAGCACTGAAAAGGAGGGGAGGGAGTGAAAGGGTAGTGTTGAAGGCCACTCCAGTGTTGCAAAGGAGGGAAAGGGAGTGAACGGGTAATACTGAAGGCACAGTGTATGTATTGCTATACATCACCACTGTGCCCATTTCAATCACAACAGTCTTCTAGTGGGCTGTCTACCTGCAGCAATGAGGTGGGGGGGGGGGGGAGCGCCATGCTTTGTGTATATCGGGACACCATTTCTGTGCATGTATGTACTTCATGCCGCCGATATGTGTAGGGGATTAACACTGTAACAAGACATAAGGCACAGAGGATATAAAATGTTCGCTGTGCCAAGAGTTAATTGTTGAAGGTTGTAGTGACGGTGATGGTGATGGTACTGGTTGTGGTTGTGGTGGCACTGGTGGTGGTGGTGGTGATTGTTAAAAAACGCTCATAGCTGTACATGGCCATTGCTATTGTTGTTATAGCCTGATGACCTCTAATTGTACGTGGTCTACAAACCACAGGAACGTAACTTTATATTCTAAATAGAAATCCGACCTGCATATACCGGGATTCGAAACCCCGCCGTCTTAGGGAGGAGTTGACAACAATATAACTCGGCTATCACTCCTGTACAAGATTAAAATAAATAGAAATGAAATGGCGTATGGCGTTTAGTGCCAGGAGTGTCTGAGGACATGTTCGGCTCGCCATGTGCAGGTCTTTCGATTTGACACCCATAGGCGACCTGCGCGTCATGATGAGGATGAAATTATGATGAAGATGACACATATACCCAACCCCCGTGCCTATGGTGGTTAAAATTCCCGACCCTACCGTGAATCGAACCCGGGACCCTGTGACTCAAGGCCAGCACGCTAAGCATTTAGCCATGGAGCCGGACTAAAATAAATAAATCCAAAACAATAATAATGTTATTGGTTTTACGTCCCACTACCCACTAACTACATTTTGACGGTTTTCGGAGACGCCGAGGTGCCGGAATTTTGTCCCGCAGGAGTTCTTCTATGTGCCAGTAAATCTACCGACACAAGGCTGACGTATTTGAGCACCTTCAAATACCACTGGACTGGGCCAGAATCAAAACTGCCAAGTTGAGGTCAGAAGACCAGCGATTCAACCGTCTGAGTCACTCAGCCTGGCAAATCCAAAACAAAAGTAATGAGGTGCAGTTGAACAAGCTCAGATGATGCAGGAAATATTAGATTAGGAAATGAAGTCTTAAAGGAAGTAGATGAATATTGTTGCTTGGATAGTAAAATAACGAAGAGAGACGTAAGGACACAAAATGCAGACTAGCACAAGCAAGGAAGGCCTTTCTTAAGAACAGAAATTTGCTCACTTCGAACACTGATATAGGAATTAGAAAGACTTTTTGAAGACTTTCGTCTGGAGCATGACACTGTATGGAAGTGAAACTCGGACGATAACTACTTCAGGAAGAAAGAGAATAGAAGCTTTTGAAATGTGGTGTTACAGAAGAATGCTGAAGGTGAGATGGGTAGATCGAATCACGAATGAAGAGGTGCTGAATCGATTTGGTGAGAGGAGATCGATTTGGCGAAATTTGACCGGGAGACAGAATGATAGGACACATTTTAAGAGAGCCAGGACTTATTCAGTTGGTTGTTTGAGAGAATTGTAAGCGGTAAAAACGACAGGGGTGCACATGGCTCTGAGGTTCACTCAGCCTACACCAAAAATGAGTACCAGGTTAATTCCTGGGGGCAAAGGCGGCCGAGCGTAGAACTAACCGCTCTACCCCCATCAAGTGCTGAGGTTATGGATAGTGGAAGCCTTTACCTTCCACCCCTCCAAGGGCCTTCATGGAATGTACGGAGTGACTTTGCTTTCTTTTTTCTTTCTTTGCTAAAAACGTCAGTGGTAGACCAAGGTATTAACATGACAAGTAGATTAGAGCAGATGTAGGATGTAGTAATGTAAAATAGAAAGGATTAGCACGGGATATGGTGGCATGGAGAGCTGCATCAATCCAGTCTATATACTGATCACCCAACAAAACATCACTCCTAATTATTGTTTTAAGGGGCAATACATCTGAAAAAAAACATCCCTTCTTAACACTATTCAGAAATTAAAAAGAAAGAGAATGAAGTTATCGGCATAAGAAAGGAAGGGCTACGAAGAGTGTGGAAATGAAATATTCCTTAGGCCTCGTAAATCTAATCTCTTTGGAGTGGGAAACGAACAACAGTTGAAAGAAGGTCGGAGAAGAAAGATGAAGGCGAAGGTGTTGGTACAAGTAAGCGGAAGCAATGCAGTCACAGCTAATGGCCCCGTGGTCACCAACCCACGTTACCAAGTCAAGAGACCCTGTTTCCCCCCTTTTAGTCACCTCCTGCGCCAGACAAGGGATAATGTGGATGAACAACAGGCAATGATATGATAAACGGGATTAAAAGTCAGGGTGTGTATTTCACTAATAGGAAAAGACCTCTTTGTTCCAATAATAATAATAATAATAATAATAATAATAATAATAATAATAATAATAATAATAATAATGTTATTTTCTTTACATTCCACTAACTACTTTTACAGTTTTCGGAGACGTCGAGGTGGCGGAATTTAGTTCCGCAGGAGTTCTTTTACGTGCCGGTAAATCTACCGACACGCACTTTCAAATACCACCGGACTGAGCCAGGATCGAACCTGCCAATTTGAGGTCAGAAGGCCAGCGCCTCAACCGTCTGAGCAACTCAGCCCGGCCCTCTTTGTTTTAATTACTACGTTGATGGGGGTGAAAGTTCCTCATAGGGATCACTGTAAACTGTAGGTGTTAATATAAGTAAAGATTTTCACATACACAGGGTTGTAATAAAAGGTACAGATCTCTGCACATGGTTGGTTAAGGGTGGAATGGAGAGAGCATATAGGTCTCTTATAAGACCCCAACTAGAGTATGGTCCCAGTGTATGGGACCCTAACCAGGATTACTTGATTCGAGAAGTGGAAAAAAAATCCAAAAGAAAGGCAGTTCTATTTCTTCTGGGTGGTTTCCGACAAAAGAGTAGCGTTACGAAAATGTTGTTAAGTTTGAACTGGGAATACTTGGGAAAAAGGATACGAGCTGTTCGACTAAGTGGTATATTCCGAGCTGTCAGTGGAGAGATGACGTGGAATCACATTAGTAGACGAATAAGTTTGAGTGGTGGTTTTTAAAAGTAGGACATATTACAGTGTTAAGATAAAGTTGGAATTCAACAGGAAAAATTGGGGCAAATGTTTGTTTATTGGAACAGGAGTTAGGGATTGGAATAATTTACCAAGGGAGATGTTCAATAAATTTCCAAATTCTTTGCAATTATTTAAGGAAAGACCTGGGCGACTGCCGTAAATGCAGATCAGTGGTGATTGATATGATATTCTATCGCCACTACCCACAAGAGGGCACCAGGGGCTCTGAACTTTTGGAGCATGGATTGACCACCACGGGGCCCTTAGCCCTGGCATTGCTTCCGTTTTACTTGTGCCAGGCTCCTCCTTTCATCTGTCCTTTCCGACCACCCTTGATCAACTCGTGTTCTTTTCTGACTCCGACGCTGTTAGGTTCCGAGGGCTAGGGAGTCTTTCATTTTCACGCCCTTCGTGGCCCTTGTCTTTCTTTAGCCGATACCTTCATCTTTCGAAGTTTAGGATCCCTTCCATATTTTCTCTTCTGATTAGTGTTATATAGAGGATAGTTGCCTAGTTGCACTTCATCTTAAAACAGTAAGCACCACCACCACTACCCATAGGAGGACGAAGATCTCTGAGAATCCTCCTTTTAGTCGCCTCTTGCACGAGGCAGGAATGCCGTGGATGTATTCTGTGTTTACACTGAATTATTATTCATTGAGAATGAAAATTCCTTTGTTTCTCTCCATGAAGCAACGACTGCCACGAACATCTATCCTTTGTGACGTGATCGCAATCAACCTTGACGCAGAACTCAAGAACGTACCAAAAAACAATCCATTCCTATAGTCTAGTCCATGACCGCCACTGCTGTAGCCAAGGCGACGGCCAACTGTGGGCCTTGACTTCAGAAGGTGTCGGATTAAAGGCAGCCACGTTGAAAAAAAAACTGAATGGAGAATTTTTTGAAAGCTCTTGCATAATGGTGCATGAAATGACTCTCATTATTCCGCGCTATTCAAGCTCGCCCTTGCGGCGCGACCTCTACTACCACATTCTGCCTCGTGGGATTGTTTACTGTGACCAACAAGGCGATCTTTTTATATAGATGAAAGAACGCTGTCGTCACGTTTAGCTGTGGAGGCTTCAATGGTTCAGAGTGCAGCGCCATTTTATGCATAAGCAGAATACCAGAGTTAATGGGCTAGAAAGCACGTGACTTGGAAGAAAATGGAAATGTATGATCAATGATGAACAGAAATTCAATTTGGATGGTCCCGACGGTTGGGACTGTCCAACGTTATAGTCAGAGTTTACTGAATCTAATCGCAACTTATACAGTGTGTTGTCAAGATGTATCTGTCTAAGTATCGTAAGTGGATATGTCTTGAAAGTAGTAATGCGGCTAAATATTAGACTATTAAAGCAGGCGGCTCGCGAGCGCCGTACTTCTACTTATAATTGTCCCCCATGCACTAGTGATGCATGGGATGCATAATCACTTGTTTTCGAAGGAGTGCTACAACGTGCTGTATTGTGGATGTTGTGAAACGAATAGCAGTCATTTTACTGAACACGTTCCATAATAGGGTGCATTCGTAAATTCCGTACGCCAAAAGTGCAGAAAAGATTCATTTATACACGTGTAGACTTTCCACTCCATAAAAGAGTTGTTTGTATGAAACAAAAACTAACACTCAAGCTCTTATGTCTTTAGGTTTTTCATTCGTGAAATTACCAGCGTTTCGCCCTAGTGCAGCAGCGGGCTCATCAGTTGAAATGCTGCACCTTTCCAAGACGCTGGCGCTAGTACGCCATTGAGATACCAATGTAAGCCTCCTATGTAGGACAATGCAGTGACGGTGCGCTAGGGGAAGCATGTGCCTCCACTTGTATAAATGCCTGCCTTTGGCCTGTATCAAAAAATAAGGTACATCGGGAAGTGCGGACGTGTGAATGAGCTGAGGTGCGCAATATGGGAATAACGATACAGCAATACAGGCTAAGAATTGGAAGATGGCATGGTGCAAGGCAGTGTTGGAAGGAAGGTGGAGTTGAGAGAGGAAGAGAAATTAGTGGTTATAAAGGACTGTTGGAGATTATGTTGTGTGCGACGGTTATTGCGACGCTGCTGGTGGTAGGAGGTATAGAAAAAAATCCGGGTCCAAACCAGGGACCGTTCGGCTGGGAGGAGCTTGAAGAGATCAAGAGAGTGGTGAAGGAAGCAAGCAAAGAAGAAGAAATTAAGGAAATGATGCAGGAACACCAGGTAACCCAAATGAAGGAGATGAAGGACTTAAAAAGTTTTATAAAAGAAGAAATTGGAGGTGTAAATGACAAGTTAGCGGAGATAGAAGATGAGGTAGGGAGCTTGAAAAAGAAGGTGGTGGTACTGGAAGAGGAATTAACAGCAATGAAGAGAGAAGTGAGGTTAGCGAGGAACGAATCAGCAAGAAAAAATGTGTTTGTGTATGGTGTACCTGAGGAAGGAACAGAATCAAAAGTGGAATTAGTATTGAAAGTGGTGGACATAGTTTCGAACAAAATGAAGATAAACTTTTCTGAAGTTGATATAGATGATATATATAGAGTGGGAAGGAACAAGGGACATAGGCCGGTGAAGTTAAGATTAATATCAACCCTGATGGCTGATATACTTCTGAGGAATGCTGGAAATTTGAAAGGATCGAACATTTATTTGAAGGCTGAGATAGAGAAAGAAGACAGGATGCGGTCGGATGTCTATAAGCGGCATATGTGTCGTGCTAGAGCGCAGGGATTGCGAGTCAAGATAGTGGGGAGGTGTCTGGTTACTTCAGGCAGAAATTGGTCGCGATCGTGGACACAGGAGGAACTGCTGAGGATGGAAAAATGTGAGGAGGAAATGAGTTGCAGAAATCGAGAGCAGGGCGACATCAGTACGGAGAAGGAAGAGAGAAGAGGGGACTGCGGTGTCAGCGGGCAGGTAGCGAAGACAGCAGAGTCCTTGGTGAGTCAGAACAGCCCAGGAAGGAGTGAATCAACAAGTAGGACACCAAAAAATAAGGTGCCTGGAAGGAAACACTGTTCGGCGAAATACGTGTGTAGAAGGCAGAGACCTTCGGCTGCATTCTCACCAGATTCTCCACAGATTAAAATGATGTCTGTGTATCTGTCGTTGCTGAACACAATAGTCATTGCCGATATGCAGACAGTAAATGTAGCACTGATGTACACTAGTACATACACCAGCCTGTACAGCTCCATGGCTAAATGGTGCTAGCTTTTGGTCACGGGAGTTCCGGGTGCGATTCCAGGCAGGGTTGGGAATTTTAACCATCATTGGTTAATTTTGCTGGCACGGGGACTGGTTGTGTGTGTCGTCTTCATCATCATTTCATCCTCAATACGACGCGCAGGTCGCCTACGGGAGTCAAATCAAAACAACTGCACCTGGCGAGCCGAACATGTCCCCGGACACTCCCGGCACTAAAAGCCATACGCCATTTCATTTACCAGCGTAGTACTGTGCGGCCGTAAACGAGGTTTACTAATCCGAGGATTTGCATTAGTCGCGTAGCGCTGAGGAACATGCTGCGAGCGACCGTAACCTGCCCGCTGGCAGTAGTACCCCTGTGAAAATCAGTTAGTAGACATCCCATTCCTCACTTATGCATGCAGGACATTTATAAGTAGAAAGTACGGCACTCGCGAGCCGCCTGGTAGAGATATTCAGCCAGAAATCCAAGGCGACGGAACGTTTATCTTATTAATATGGATAGGACAAAAAACGGAGAATTCAGTCATTTATACGAGAAGTTGCGTTTACATCCAGATACATTTCGGGAGTATTTTAGGATGTCTATTCCAACGTTCGATTATATCATACAGTTTGTCAGTCAGAGACCACATTTTAAAGAAGTGAACAAACACACTTGGTCTACGCTATACACATAGCTACACTACGAAGAAGAAAATCGCGATTCCACCGAAAATGAAAACGGCCGAGGGTTGCCGAACTTACCCGACAGCGCTGGTCACCGCTAAGTGAAACAAATAATTTTGTTTCGCTCTGTACCGCTGTTAAACACATCCTTCCTCGCATCTTTCTTCTCGTCTCCGCTATAATTCTACACATGCTGTTACATTATTTTGATTCCTCTGCTCTCGTCCTCTTTGCTCTCCTCGCTCCTTGCCTCCCCACTAGAATCCCACTCTTATGGTGACGATGGCGTGGGAAAGGGCTACGAGTGGGAAGGAAGCGACCGCGGCCTTAAACAAGGTACAGCAGCAGCATTTGCCTAGTGTGAAAATGGGTAACCACGGAAAACCATCTTCAGCAACAACCACCTCCAACACCTATTCTTTGTCACTTGATCTCAATCAAGCTTGATGCAGAACCTAAGTACTTTCCACAAAAATAATCCAGGAAAGAAGAGCAGATATTTTCTAAGAGACAGAAAGGGGAAAAGTCTCTGATGGTGTGGGATAGATTCGGTTATCGAAGAAAAACAAGTCGGTCTTTCCCCTGCGGCCGTACGAAACCTACAGACTATCGGAAACTGCTTGAAGACCATCTTTTACAAGTTGCAGAGGAGATTAGCACAGAGTCCTGTGTATTCCTGCAAGGCAGAATATCAATCCATCGTCTATATTCACCAAGAAATTATTTCAGTGCAAATATCTTAATGGAATGGCCAGCCATATCTCCAGAATTCAACCCTATTTACAATTTAACTTCAGCTGAACAGTGCACTGGATTCTTCAAAGACAGTACGGTGGTAGTATAAATACTGTAATTCTTAACTGACTCGAAATTTCAATCCATTACCGCAAGAGTGAGAATACATCTGTATGAAAACAAAACTGCAGAATCTTGCTAAATCATTGCAATGAAATGTTTTACCTTATAATTAAATTTCATGTACTTACGGTAACTTAAGTACATATTACAGTTAACAGTAGAAGCGTTCTTAAATTTAAGAGTGCAAAACTACTGTGAACATAATGTTTTGATCAAAACTGCTACATTTTTTATACTTTGAAACTTAAAAACATGCAATGTTTTTTCTTTAATTTTGATTATTTCACACAGTATGCAAACTGAACTGCACACTACTGTGTCCATGCATGTTTGCAATAATACGATTCCACTGCTAGCTCAGTCACACTCTTTCTACCTGGCTGGCTCTTACGTCATAACTTCGCTGCTGTTGAGCATGTAACCTTAATTAAAAATATATATATATTAATCCTTTTAGAAAATTATTTCAATTGTGCTGGTAGATTGCAAATCTTAACACTACTGCCTAACCTTGTACATTATAAAATGCATTTTTGTTTGTACTTTAACCCGTATCAATTCCCTTCTCTTGCTTCTGCATGCCCTGTCTTTGCAAATAACAGCATGGTGGTTTTGGGTCTTGTCTTCTGCAGGGACGTTGCCAAGAAGGAAGGCTTCCCCATGGTGAGGGTGGACTGCTCCAGCCACTTCACTGCACTCGCCGTGCTTCGACTCGGTTTCGAATGCGTCTTGAGGATGCCTTACAAGGAGTACCAGGGAGAAGATGGCAAGCCAGTGATGGTACCAGCGATGCCGCACGAAGCTGTTACAACTTACATCTACAGGCTATAACCACGCGTCATCTGTTCGTCAATAAACTGTTGAAATGGGAAATTAGAACAGGGCATCTTTCAGCGTATAGTTGAGTCCCAAGTATCCGTACAGAATAAGCGAGATATCGAATAATACTAAACCAAAATTCATTTTGTTTTAGAAATATTGAGTTGAATAAGAAGGCAGTGATGTAGCAGTTAGTTATTCCTCCATTGGATGTTGGAATTGTATTAGATAAATTTGTTCTACAGGACCCATCACTTTTCTTTTAATTGGTAATTTGCAGTTAAAATAATAATAATAATAATAATAATAATAATAATAATAATAATAATAATAATAATAATAATAATAATAATAATAATAATAATCGTATGGCCTCAGCTACCGTGTGCAGACATTTCAATCTGACGCCATCTGGCTGTCTGCTCGTCAATTTTGACGTTCCGTTTTACTCTAGGCCCACTAGATGGCAGACCGAGTAAACCGAAACTCTCTTGGGCGTCTATGGCTGAGCTTTAATTGATTTTGTCAGATTAACACCAAATGTGTCACCAGAGATCTTTTACATGCCGACATCGTACGACATGGAGGGCCAGTTAGACTTTTTCCGCCCTTCAAAAATCCGACTACCTCTGCCGGGTTTGAACCCGGAGGCCGACACTCTACCACTGATCCACAGAGGTAGTTAATTTGCAGTTAAACTGTTAACATATGTTTTTAAGAGTATGAATTTTCATCTATGGTAAAGAAATGTTTTTCTCAAAAATAATTAGAACCCAATTTTAGAAAGTTTTTAAATGGTCTTATTGTTCATCTGTGATGAAGGGATTTTCTCAACAAATCAATAATTTGAACATTTCGGTCCTTTCAGAATGTGTTATGTTGTATTTACGGAACATAAACTTATGGCAAATAAAATTAAATGAAACATAACTCTGGAATAAGTCGGTCCGATTCGTTGACTGAATGGTCAGCGTGCTGGCCTTCGGTTCAGAGGGTCCCAGGTTAGATTCCCGGCTGGGTCGGGATTTTAATCCCTTCTGATTAATTCTTCTGTCTCGGGGACTGGGTGTTTGTGTCCGTCCCAACACTCTCCTCTTCATATTCAGACAACACATCATACTACCAACCACCACAGAAACATGCAATAGTGATTACATCCCTCCATATAGGGTTGGCGTCAAGAAGGGCATCCGGCCGTGAAACAGGGCCAAATCCACAAGTGCGACGCAGTTCGCACCCGCGACCCCACAAATGTGGGGAAAAGCGGCAAGAAAAGAAGAAGAACACTGGAATAAGTCGGAGTAAATTTTAATATAAATTAGATGAATTCCTTTCTTGAAGAGAGTCGAAAGTCCAGCATGCCATAAAATAAAATGTTATCAATGAAATAAAACAATTTAAAAAAACAATGAAATAGTGTATTGTGATGTTAAACTTTCATCATATGCAGTGTTATCAACAAGCCTTATTAATCTTACTTTTCTTGCTTCTTCGCATTAAGGAAGTGAATAGCAAACTTAGTACAGCCTGAAAGCGTTTATAACGACCACGAAGTGATCGCCAATTAACGGTCATTATAACCGATAGTCGCACAAACCAGTTTTCTTCTTTTGTTTTGCTAAAAAAATGTCATATCTGTAAGTTTTAGACTGTACACTTACATTATTAATTAACAGAATTTAAACTTCAAGAAACACAACCGAAATTAGTACCGTATTTACAGAACAGTATTTGTGGAGTGGAACCAGGGTTGTCAGATACCTGAAAAATCAAAATAGTTTTGTTTAGTTTAGTTTAGTAATGTCCCCCCAAAATAAAGATTGGCCGAAAAATCAAAACAAATTGCCTGGGTTTTGCTGACGATTTAGCATTACTAGCAGTGGACATAAAAGAAGCAAAAACCCAGATATCAGAACTTCAAAACATTGCAAATAAAATTGGCCTCAAAATATCATTTGAAAAAACAGAAATTATGCCCCAAAAACCAACACAGCTAAAAGAAGTCACCATAAATGGTAATAAAATCAAAATAGTAACTCAGTTTAAATATCTTGGAGAAGTAATAACACATAACTTAAATGAAAAAATCTCAATCCAAGTAAGAACAAATAGATTAGCTAAAGCACAAAAATTAACATGGGATATCTACAAAAAGAAATGTCTATCAATAAATTCAAAAATAAAACACTACAACACAGTTATAAAACCGGAAGCTACATATGCAGCAGAAACACTCTTTTACCTGAATAAACAATCAAAGACTGACAGACTTCAGAAAATTGAAAGGAGGATTGGAAGAACCTGTATCAACAAAAAATATCAGAAAGATGGACAGTGGCGGTTAATACCTAACAAAGTCGTGTACAAAGAGCTAGAACCCATTACAGATACTATGCGTAAGAGGAGACTGGGATTCTTTGGACATATCATGAGGATGCAGGACTCAAGACTTCTGAAACAACTAGTACAACACAATCTCGTCTCAAAAAATACCACAACAGGATGTAAATGGATCAGAGAAGTAAGAGAGGATCTGAAGGAAATAGGCCTTACAACAGAAGACACCAAAAATAAGATAAAATTGAATACAAAACTCAAGAATACAAACCTCCGCTTTACCCTTACACAAAACAAACCAACAACACGCACATTTTCAACTGAGGAAAGGGCACGAAGATCGGAGCGTCTGAAGAAGTACTGGGAGGACCGCAAAGCCCGAACAATCCCTTCAAAGAGACCTGAACGACGGACTGACTAAAGTGATCCTATGTGGTCATAAAAGAAGAAGAAGAAGAAGAAGAAGAAGAAGAATGTTTTATTTTACCTGGCAAGATTAAGGGACAGATGTGCTATCGAGGAAATCAACGGGCTCGTATTCTACTAGTTATAAACTTCGTTTCACTTTGTGATGTTGACATCATAGTGCAGTTTGTTAATGCATGCCTTAACATTTATACACAGACTGAAAATGTACAGTATCGAGGAAGACGGCCAATTCGCTCAGTAATTAATTTGTCAATGACGCAGTCGTACTATATACGGTAATTACTTGTAATGCCTCAAGATATTAGTAATACCTCCGCCGATCACAATTATTATTGTAGGATCCTTTTATAGCGTTTAATGTTTAATACGCTAATAAATAATTAACCCATCGATTATCCTAATTATTGGTTTTATTTCCTTGTATCCAAAAAGCGTATGTGCGAATCGGTACTTTCAACAAATAAAAGAACTTTATCCTAATATAATTTGCCCGAAAAGATAATTATTCCATCATCACTGAAACATTAAACAACCGTCACCGCCGTAGTAAAGGTAAAATAATTAAACTGTGCTCAAATAGGGTACGGTATCGAAAACTCCTTCATTTTTCATCTCTGCCCCGGAAGATTCATTCCAATATCGACAGACATGTAAACATACTTCTCCCCGAAGTTTTCATTTTATGCTGTGATCACTATATTCTTTGAGTTCTTTATTTTAAAGAGCTTGTGTTTTCCAATCTCCATTATCAATCTTTCGGCATCGAACATACTACTGTATTTATAATGTTCTTGGTTCGTTGTCAGATATTCCTGTCACTATTCTAAAAATTCATGCAGTCAGACAGTGAAGGCAATTGCTTGAACTGCGACTGAATTGTCGCGTGTGCGCGCAGATTTATTCCTTTCTACGTGGCTCATTCTGGGACAGCGACAATCGCGTCGCCAAAAGGAAATAGGTCTGGTTGCAACTCTTTTAGTCGCTGCGATTATACGGTCGCATGTACGTGCATTATTATTTCTCTCAGCGAGTTTCTTTTTGCCGCTAAACAATCGTGTGATTATAAATCGCAAGTGCGTGTCTAGCCTTATTCATGATAAAATATATAGGCTTATATGTTCCTGTACAACAACTTATCATTGATGTCTTTTAAAATGGAGTGCTTGATAATCCATTCACGGATAATTGGAACTCACTATACTTTACAAACTAGAACTTAAGTTCAAGGGCTGAAATTGTGGGGATAAAACGTATATAAATGTTTTTGAAAAGCATTAAAATGGGGTGTATTATAAGTCTAATGATGGAAGTTCCCATCAGCTCAAGTGGTGTAATATGGTGTAAATATTCCTATATAAGTGTTCCAGGTTCTTCTTCATGGAAGGAGGTAACATTTCTTAAAATAAGAACTTCTTGTGATAAAGCATTGTTGTTATTGTAAATCTTTGTTTATCTAATGGAAATAAAGTCATTGTTATGCAGCTAGAAAGTGGACGTATTTTTAATCTACTTAATGTAGAACTTTCAAATGTGCTAACATTAGACTGTAGGGCTGCAAGATCTACGCTTGTAAGAAAAAAGAGGAAACATGGTAATTCCTTAAAGGAAATTATATGTAGGCCTACGGTACTGAAAGAAAGTGCCAATACATAATATCCTAACTCCTGTAAGACATTGTATTTAATCGTAATTCTTCATTTCCACACAAATAGTACCTATCGTTACCGGTACTAATATCTTCTACTAGAACTTATTGAATTTACTCTTTTGTTTTGGCATATCTATCATACAGAAAAAAATCAGGCAAGCAACTCAGTGTTGAAAACATCCTAAGGATATGAGCTACGAATTTTAGGTAAATGGAACATAATTATGAGGAATATAATTTTATTTATTCCTAAAAAAAGACATCCTTTTCTTGATCATCGTTATCCGGTCGATTAGATTTGCAGTTTGCCTTTTTCTACCACTACGAGCACTAATATAAGTTAACGCATTGTTTCACTTAAGCACCACTACGAGCGCTAATGTGAGTCAATGCAGAGTTTCACTTAAGCCCTTATAACTAAATTCGGTGTGGACATTTTTCAAAAAATAAAAAAAGCGCCTGAGGATATTGAACTAAGGAACACATTATAGAAAGAATTATGTAAACAAGTTACTTTGGCTAGGACTTTAACAAAAAAAAAACGACTAAGCAAATAAGCGATTTTAGGCTGTTTTTCCGGAACTCCATTTAAGTCGAAAGTGATTTTCGAACTTTTTTTTAGTTTGATAGAGATTCACAATTTGAAATCATTCCGGGCCCTTTACCCTTCAACTTTCGAATAAAAAATAATACATCTTTGAACAAGCTATGAAATATTTTTTGTAAATTTTCTTCACATTTCTTAAAATATATTTTGGAAATTGAGGAAATAGCTTAATTTTACATTTTTCGTATTATGGGGACCCGTACTTTGCTAAGAAATGTTTTCAATATTAAAAACAAAAATTACTTAGACATGATCGCAGGCCGCACTTTAATAACTGGCCAATTTTCGTAAAATTCCGCAAATAGAACAGAGGTACCAGGGCCTATAGTTCAATTGAAACGAAGGTTTGATCATTTTAATTACTTAAAATGCTATTTTACAAGTGAAGAAAAGAGTGAAATTAGAAATAAACACACATACCCTAGACAATTGAATTTTGAAGAAGAGCACGAAAAATTGTCAGTTCAGTTGAATTAATATTTGACAAATGACAAGAAAGAAAAACAATACCTAAAGACAACTGAAATTATTGAAGTAGTGAAAACAAAACTTAAAGAACAATTTAGTGGGAGTAGTGTGAAGGGAACAATGATATACCGGTACAGTTGTAAGAGCCTAAAATACTGGCAATGTACTTCCAGGAGTACTTCCCTGAAAATGTCTTCGAGTGTGCAGCCCTGTGCACCAGTCAGTACTACCAATGAGAGAAGAGTGAAGAATGAAACCGCTTCTTACACCAATGACAGTTAAAGTATTTCTTGGTACTCATTGCATGTTACGCTGCATAAAATGTCCAAGTGAGGTTGGAATAGATCCCATAGCCATTTTTAAAATGATTAAGACCTAGCGCTGGCATTTGCGAGGGCTCCTTTTCTGCCGAAGTTTGGATTTTAAATTTTTAAAATAAAAAATAATCTATTCAGATCAAGTGAATACTTAAAAAACAGAAAATAATATTAAAGAATGAATTAGTTCTGACTTGGGTCTAAAAAGGGAATAAAAAATAATACATTTTTGAACAAGCTGTGAAATATTTTTTGTAAAGCCCTTGCAGGCTGCAAAATCTGGCTTTGTGGGCTGCCATTTGGAAAACTTTGAAATATATAATTAATCTAAGATAAGAATACTTGTTGACAACTAAATGTTAAACCTAATGTGATGCTTTTTTTTTGTTTGCTAGTTGCTTTGTGGTCACACCGATACAGATAGGTCTTATGGCGGTGATGGGATAGGAGTGGGAAGGAAGCGGCCATGGCCTTAATTAAGGTACAGCCCCAGCATTTTCCTGATGTGAAAAACCACGGAAAATCATCTTCAGGGCTGCCGACAGTGCGGTTTGAACCCAATATCTCCCGGATGCAAGCTCACAGCTGTACGCCCCTAACCACATGGCCACCTCGCCCGGTTAATGTGATGTGTACACTAATATTTTATAACACTGGAATTTATATACACTGTTTTGTCTCGAGGAAAGCGGAAGAAGGATTTCAATAGCTTCACAAGTTCTAAGTTATTGCAGCTAAAAGCAGCACAAACCTTACCAGACATGGCTCAATGCTTGCCTGATTGTAACAAAATTTCAAACTATATTAGCTTATCAATATCACTTCTCCACTCAGTTTTCAAGGCCAGGCCGCTAGGTACGCTGGCATTCAACATCTTGCGGTATCGTGCAAAGTGGCACGAATTCCCTACAGTGTATTCAATTATACTTCTTAACTATCAATATTCTACTGCTCTTAACACTGTCAATTTTGTGGATGAAATGTAAGTTTGACGTTAGGTCCTTTTTTAAAAAGAGGTCAGTAGAGGATTTAGTTGAAAGAAAAAACCTGGACAAAATACTGGGACCTAAAAATAAGGACATGACTGGAAAAAAGAGTACGTTTGGCAGCAATAACATAACGAGGCTATTCACAGGAGCTTAGCGAGTAGTGAAGCCTGATAGCTTACTCAACAGACACTTCTCCTCATGAGCCCATCCAAAAGACCGAGCATATTTCTTACATCATGCTGTATCACAAACCAATTTTTTTACAGACTTTGCTTTACTGACTTGTAAGACAGAGAATGTTCTAGTAAATTCTTCCTTGAAAATCAAATGCACAATGTAAAGACGTCACTCTAACAAATTTCTGGCATCTTGTTGTGATGAATGCTGGTCGTGATATGATTGGAAGCATTGGACTTTTAGAACCTCGACAAGTTGTCTGTGGCACTCATTTTATTGCAAAATCAACGTGTAGTTTTAATTTGTTTGTTTTTTTATATGGATCTTTGTAATGACATTTCACTTTTTTAAACCATTTAGAACCATTTTGATTACAGCTAAAGATGGCCAAATATGATAGGCCAAAACATGTTCTAATGTTTTAAAGAACTTTTATTATAATCTACACAATAAATATCAAACAGGTGAACCCTTTAAGTTAATAAAATTATTTTATAAGAACTGAATCTCTGTACATTAGATTGTCAATAAGGAACCAACATGAAATTCATAAGTTGTAATAATTTAACCTTTTGAACTCCATTACCCTTAGCGTTTGCTTTCTGCTCCACTCCTAATTAATGTCTGCACTATGAACAGCTGCAGGGAGTGAACACTGCAAAACTATATAACACAAAATATAATTACATTACATGAAGTGTATTTACAGTTAGAACACAAAATACATTAATCCTTGTAGGTTTTCATTGTGTGGTACTTTTTGAAACAGTTTTCTGAGTGGAAACTGGGTTTTCTCGAACACATTTTGCAGTAGTAAACTGTTTCCTTTCTACCACCTTTCTTGTTCCTGTTTGAACAGACAGCACAGTCTGTGTTGTTTTCCAGGTAACTTAATGATAATGTGCAGTTTACCATTCAAATGTTCTTCAACATCAGAAGTACATGGTTTTCCTCGCTTCTGACTTTTGTTGCATATTTTGCCAACCAACTCATTGATCACCTGTTTCCTGAAGGTTTTGTGCGATGAAATGTCTATGCGATTCACGGTGCAGTAAGCTTTATAGAGCAAAAAGCTGTTGACTATTGCCACTTCCAATAGTCAGAATACAATTTATGGCACCATTTCAAGTTTTTCACAACAAAAGCATAGCTTGATATGTAGTGGTCCGAGCAATCAATGCCGCCCACCTTTGACGTATAGTCAATAATTACGTTTAGTTTCTCAAATAGTTCAACACAGTTTCTCTTCTTTCTGTCAATAACTGAGGTTGAATTGTTTCCAGATACTGAAAGCATCAATATTGTCCACTAACTGTTCTAAAATACCCAATTCCATGAGCAAAGATGAAGCAGAAGCCATGTTTACATTCAATCTGTATAATCAATATACTGTCATAAACATTTGAGAATAACAGAGGTTACAAAGTCATTGCAATTCCCGCAAACTACAGTAAATAGGGAACGGTGTTCTCTCAAAGAACATTAGATAGCTGTACAATACTGGAACACAGCACAGTCATCATACAGGTGCTGAAAGTAGACGCTATTGTCATGTTCAGTGGGAATCAATATCAGAGAGTAAGTCTAACATTTTAATTTCGAACCCTACTTGACATAGGAGTGCAAAAGGTTAATCATGCTGAGTTGTATTCATTTGGTTGCAATCATTAACAACAGATATTGCTTCAACTATTTCCTCTTCTTAGCAGATGCATGTCTCAGACTGATCATGTTCAGAGTTGTTACTAGAGTACGCGAAACTTTTAGTGATACTTCTTCTCCTTAGTGCTGAATCGGTAGACCTCAGTTATCTTCAAAGTTTGTATTGGCAACCTTTGATACACAAACTATGACTTAATTTTGCATCGTCGTGTGACATGTGGAGTACACTTCATGTACCAATACTGTTATTGTTTACACAGCAAAGAATTCATGCTAGGAACAAGATTTGCATCGAGAAATGTTATATAATGTGTGTGAGACACAGTTGTTGGCTAAAGATAATAGAGGTTTAGAAAATTCATACTGATCGATCATACTATTGATTCAATTCAGATTTTATTTCCATTCAGTTGGCAGTATTACTGGAACCGGGGTAGCTCCCTCCTTCCTCCTCATCCCCGTAAAACCAAGTATCACTAAAAGTTTTGTGAACTATACAAACACTAAACCATACACCATGCAATGCTGCCACCTCTTCACTTGCAGAGTTACCATCTTTGTCCATGTTTCATCTGAATAACCCTTATTCACGTTAACATTATATATGTGCATGAGATACAATACCTATAACAATATACAGACAAAGAATTCTGAAACATTTCTAATTTTGCTCTTCTATTCACAGAGAGATGGCAGAAGAAAACAGCTTGAAGATGCTGCGAGCTGATTGCACCAGCAAGTTCTCGGCACGGGCCATGATCCGTCTGGGAGCACATTGCGCCTTCGAGATGCCCTACGTCACGTACTGTGATGAGTCAGGCAAGCCTATCTTCACACCAGACTCGCCCCACATAGCTGTGGGAACTTACATTCTCAGACTGCCATGATGGCATCCACGATTTCAGAGCCAACAGTGTACATTCATAAAATATTCTAATCCAGAGGTTACTACAATATGTGACAGGACTGGAGAAAATCAATCATAAGAATTGAAACATATCAAAAGTCTAGCAATCAGTAGCAGCTGCTTGCCATTAATCTAGGGGGGTTACATGCTTCCTATCCAGGTCAAAATCCATGTGGTTATGAGGTGAAATGGCTGAAATAGGAGGAAGTAACCATACTAAAGACATAGCTGAATTATTAGAATCAATAATATTTAAAGATTTCTTCAGATTTTTTAGATTTCTGGAATATTATAATGTATTAGACCAGTAGAAAGATTCATTCCAGTTCTTCTTGGTATACAACCTAGTACAATGATACGCACTGCTATTTCTGACAAGTTATCATGAAAGCCAGTTTTCTTCAATTGCAACTAAGTTAATTTATAACTGTAAGGTTTTTCAGGCAGTCAAAACTAATTCAGTCTAATATAAATTTTGAAAAGATCTGAAAAAGATAACATTTATTAACTGATGACACCATTAATTAAATACAGAATTTAATTTGATAGATAGATGCACTTTGTTTTAAGTCGTGCCGACACAGATAGGTCTGCGACAATGGTACAGGAAAGGGCTGGGAGTGGGAACGAAGCAGCCATGACCTTAATTAAGGTACAGCCCAGCATTTGCCTGGTGTGAAAATGGGAAACCAAAGAAAACCATTTTCAGGGCAGCAGACAGTGGGGTTCGAACCCACTATCTCTCGGATGCAAGCTCACAGCTGCGCGACCCTAACAGCACAGCCACTTGCTCGGTCATAATTTAATTAATGGTATCTTTTTCAGGTATAATCAGTTAATAAAGTTTAATTTTTCAGGTATTTTTTAAATTTATCTTGTACTGAATTAGTTTTGACTGAATAAAAAACCTCACAGTTAATTTTTTAAATTCAAATACTTCATGAACATTTTTGTCCTATATCGATATTCCCAGGGATTATCAAAGCATTTTAATAAAGAATACATTTCTCTCATAGTACAATTTGTCTAAAAGTGATACATTTTGAAAATGTATTGCAAAAATACCCTTAGCCATTTTTGACCTTGTGGTATTAGCCAACCCAGTTGAAGGTATCATAATACTGGTAAACCATCGTTAAGTACAGTATCACTTCAAAGTGGGAAAAATAAGTCTCTTTATATTACATGTTTACCTATTTGTGCATTTTAAACACTAACAGAACAAATAGTAATACTCTTTTGGAATAAAATAATTATAATTATGAACACTTTGTAAATAGTTAACTCTCTTAGCGCCATGCTCTCATGCTGAGAGCCAAGAATGCCAGGCTGATTAGTAGCATTTTGCAAGTCCATATTTAAAGCAGATTACAATACCATTAAGTTTCAAAATATATTTTAAAAATGAATTTTGTGAATAATTCGAAAATAAAAAGAATCAAATTTCAAAAATATTGATAAAAATAATTTAAAATTAACATTACAGATAAAATGTGATAATCCCTCTGCAATGCTGCCATTCAAGTGAATAAACACAGAAATTTGTTAAATAACCATTCGAAAGTTCAGTAGGTATTTACTGTTACGTAACTCCCAATCGTCACATGACCAGAGAAATACATGAAATTTAGAAATCCAATCTGTATAAATAAATGAACAAATGAGCCACATAGTGATAAAATTAGAAAGTATGTTCTTTACTCCATGGAAACAAAACATAAGCCGTTCATTATTGTGCCAAATGCAGATAGTAAGACACACTGTTCGAACGACGATACATCGTTGCTGGCACTTCACGGACAAGTATCAAACAATGATATATCGTTGTCTGGCATTTTAAAGGTTAAATTATCTGTGTCGGTGTGACGTAAAGCAACTAGCAAAAAAAATAAATAAAAAAAAAATAGAGGTTAAATATTAATAAGACAATAACATCCGAGTTTAATCCCGCGATAATTCAAATAAGTGAAAGTTCCTCTAAGAAGTAGTGAGTGAAGCCAGATAATAAAATATTATAATGAAAATTTTGCATGAAACCTGTCTTAAAAAAAAGTGTTTTTCTCCACAAAATGGAGCGTCTGTTCTTGTTCCTTTGACACCAATCCATATAATGCAACTGGTCGCTAAAAGAGAAACCTTACCACTATTTTACTTTTCATAACAAGAACCCTTTAGCATTGCTGCAGATCCACTGCAGCCTACGCTTATTGCACTACTTTGACTAGAGTTAATACCAGTTAATACAACTCCTCTTTGGTTACGTTAGCTCCCAGAACTGCACTGCAAACAAAGCAGCATTAGGTAACACTGACTGTACTCATGGAAAGACCAAGTCACGACCAGACCTTTAAGGATAATGTGACCATCGAGACAGTTGAAAGACAAACTTTAAGCTAATAATTTGGCTATGTCTACAAAACACTTGTTGAAATTTCATAACAAATTACAACTTGTATATGTCGAGCAATTAATTGCCCATCCCTGGCAAGCAGCTGTTTCATTTCCACCAGTTTCACCAATAATAGTGAAGAATTAATTTGTAGAAACACGCAAATACCTCAGTCAAAGCTCTGACAAAATAAAGTCATTCTAAGAATTAAATGCTATGCAGAGAAATTTCAAACTCTCTTGTGTTCTCTGGAAATCACAGAACATAGTAGTGTTCAACAGTTGGTTTACGAGGACAAAATTGACAGGACTATAATAAAAATGTAATTCCATTCCAATGCACAAGTTTTCTAAGTTTCACTCTCTTTCCTTCTTTTACACATCTTCAGTCTGAGTCACGTAATCAACATTCCCACTGCTTTAGTTCCCTTACCTGAAAAACTCGTTCAAAATATATGAGGATATATTTTGTGGTGATCTTTTCCATAGCCAGCTTCAATTTCAGTCTGCACCGGTGGTCGAGCAGTTAACAACCTAGCTTCTTGCAATAGATTTTAAACCCACATCAATGAAGGATTTTTAAAGATGAATGAATGGCAACATTCCATCCATATACGTGTGCAATTGAACCCCAGGGTACATACTAGGTTTCCAACTGGCAAAATTCATTTCTTCGTATTGTAATCCTTCTACAAAAACTTTCCATTAGGAGCACTGAAAGGGGTGTGAACAAGTGGTGCGAGAGAGAGAACATTAAAATGGACACAGATATTTCCTAAGACAACTCAAAAGTTTTGCAATTGGCCACTGAAGCTTTGTTGTTGCTAACGTAAGAGGTCATTGTTGCTTGCATGTAAAAAATCTCTCGAGATGCAAACAGCATCACGATAAAAATAACTACTCAAACTTCTACACCTTATGGGAATTTTATTTTTGATCAAAATTGTACAAATTTCAGGTGTGTTCTACTTTCACAATACAATTAATACTTCAAAACTAGCAGGTAAGCTGCCTAAATATTTCAGGCCTAAGTAGCAGAGTTCAGATTATTATTATTATTATTATTATTATTATTATTATTATTATTATTATTATTATTAGCAGGCTTGATTCAATAGAATTCTTGATATCTTGAATAAGATTATTAATGGTAAAACATGTTGTCAAGCAGAATTATGTGCATTCTTTTATCTATTTACATACAAAACACACAGAGTAGGCTAGTTATAATGGGTTTCTTTATCTAAAACCCAGCAACTTTAACTGAGGACTCTTAAAATATGTGAAACTGGTTACCTCCCATCGCCCCTCAGCCATACATGTTACAAGATCCACTGTTATTTGTTCCTGTGATGGGTGTGTCTTTCACACCACTGCGCAGCACAAACCAATAGGAGTTAATTTCATGCAGATATTGCACTATTACATAAAATCAGTTTCAAACTATATTAGCTTATCAATATCACTTCTCCACTCAGTTTTCAAGGCCAGGCCGCTAGGTACGCTGGCATTCAACATCTTGCGGTATCGTGCAAAGTGGCACGAATTCCCTGCAGTGTATTCAATTATACTTCTTAACTATCAATATTCTACTGCTCTTAACACTGTCAATTTTGTGGTTGAAATGTAAGTTTGCGCATTCCACAACAACCAAGCATTCTGGTTCATCTGCTGTACGCTCTTGTGTTAAGAATGGGGAATAGTTTCCTTAGGTACTCTGTGAACCCCCCCCCCAGCACCTCACAGGTTTCTGGGGCCATGAGACTTGCAAGTAATACACTAAAATTGCAACACTGAATTACTCTGGTGCACACATGGGAATACAGTATTAGTACCGCCGTCTCTCTCCAAAGTCGCAGTGCTCTCTCTCATATGCGGCGGAATCAGCACTCACAACGCCAGTGGTCCAGAGCTTTGCTTGTATTTGCCGGGCAGTATGTGATAAATGTTTGCTCATTTGCAGATGGAGCAAAGAGCGTAAAGTTTACACATATATTTTATAGGCCTATGTACAATAAGATAACTAAGAAAATCCTTGACAATAATTTTGTAAAAGAACGTATTATTACAATAGCCAGGCCACTCGAGCAACAAGAGTAAGGGCCCTTTTAGTCTCAAATGAATGAGCCAAGGGTATGAAAATTCTAGAAATTAACTTTCTTTGGCTTATCCCTGCTATTTCTGCGGTCGCTGGAGCCACTTAGGCTCGTTTTGGTTTTAGTCAGAGTTTTTTAAGACCAGATGTCCTTCCTGATGCTGTGATTTCTGAGATGAAAATCTTGACTAAAAGACTGGGATTCAAACCTCAGCCTTCCGGGTGAAAAGGCAACAGCTAGGCCACTGAGTTAATTATGCCCCACGCCCCTGCCACCCAAGAAAATTCTAGAAAGAAATTCCTGTATGTAGAGTGCTTTGACTCACTGGACCTTACGTGTTCAGAGTCATAGCACGTAAATGCCTCTTCTTATATTTATTTGGCATCTCTAACTCCTATTTTCTTATCCCTATTACGAGCCGGTCTAATGTTTTGCCCCAGAGTCAAGTTGGAGAAAATGTGTCCAGCATCATGCTCTATTACCCCTGTCGCAACTACTTACTTTGACAAATATTGCTCAGCTCATGGCATGTTCTCAATTTTAGAGAGGAAATGTGGAATATTCTGTAATACCTCATCTTGTACCACCACATTGTGGAGATCCTTTAAATGGGGGAGAGTTTCCTGAAGTACTTTGTGAAATATCCCCCTCACTGGTTTCTGGGCCTATGAGACTTGCGAGTAATACACTAAAAATGCATTTGATGTGCCAGCTGGGACCAGAAATAATGTCTGGACTTTACCATAACAAGCCCTTATCTTCCTAAGTTGCTGGGTGTATCGGTAGTAGTGTGTACGACTCATTACCCAAGTTCGTGGGTCCGTTACTTACATTTTAAAATTCTCTGGTGGTACAGTGTAATCAGTGTAATCTGTCAAAATTAACTCAGCTACAGGAACCATCCAGTAGAATTTGCTTTTATTGCTAGATAGCAGTAGATAGTAGTACAAATTAAAATTGGCCAGCAGGCCACCTAGACTGCTCCACTTCCAACAGTTTGCTATTCAGAAGCATGGAATTTCAGGGCATTTTACACTGCCTCCAATTACTTTAATAATAACTTTATTGCAACCATACAAAATGCAATATTTGGAACTACATGGACTCCAATGTGTCCTTAATCTAGCATTTTGACAGCAACACATTTCTTCTCTTGCACTAGATGACTCGATATCTGTCTCTTGCCATGTCACACACAGAACACATGGTACACGAAAGCATTCGGTACAACAGATCTTATGGTGAAAACCATGCACTGCAAGCCTACATTATAGTTATGTTCCTTCCATTCTTCTCAAACTATAGCATCTGACGTGTAGAAGTTGACCTGTACTTTATTATTCTTTTCCTGATGTTCTTGTACCACTTCATCATACACTGGCATAGATTGTAGGTGATGTCACAAATGGAGGTCTTCCAGCAATATTGTTTCCCTGCTAAGCTCGTAATAAAAAGAGCTTGTTTCATGAAAGTAGCTTTTACATTTTCAATGTCTGTTCAAGTCGCTTTTGGTTAGATGTTGCCACATGAGCGAGTCCATCAGTGACGCCTCGAACAATTTTAACTTGGAACTGTTTCATTGTTGTCTAAAGGGAAATCAAGGGAAGATGCTGAATGTCATTCGAAGCCAACATCATTGTTCCTCGCGGCTGTGGAGTGATACCTAAGTATTTTAATTTGCTCACATTGGTCAGTGGTTCAAACTACTTTGTACCTTCAGAAATGTTAAAACATTTAACACTGCAACTTTCATGACGGTTCACAACACTCTATGGTGCTCTACATACCATGGTCAGATTGTCAACGCCAGTAAGACGACTTTGTTTCTTTAATAAGAAAAACCAACAAATTAATATCAACCATCCATTTATATCTGAATTTATACAGCAATTGCTAGAAAAGACAAACTATTTTGTATGGACAAGATATGTGATTAATGAATGTAGATTTTTGTAGCTCAATGTCATTTATTAAAATAAAGTAAGAACTATTATATCTGAATTAAAGCCATTTTATATTAATGAATTTTGTTAATATAAACTGGCTTTCAGATAAAATATTTATTTATAAAAGATATTTAATTATAAAGAGAGATGGTACATTGTGTATATAAGAGATAATGATTTCATTATTTAAAACAATAAATGTTCTGAATTTATATTCTGCATGTAATTATATGCTATTTTAAACTTGAAAAATATTTGTAAATAAATGTACATATGAACTCTTTTAAGCAAAGTGTATTTTTCATTTCCCTTTGTCTAATCCCTTTCCAATTTTAAGAGCAAGTAGTTTTACTGGGGAGTTAACTCATTGGAACCTGAATAATTGTTCCACCTCCAGGGACAGAAACTATATTTATTTTTGAGAATTATGCAGTAACTTGATTTATTGAGAATTAAAAAAAAAAATACAGATGGCTAAATGGTTAGTGTGTTGGCCTTTGGTCATAGGGGTCCCAGGTTCAATGCCTGGCAAGGTTGGGAAATTTAACCATCATTGGTTAATTCCGTTGGCACAGGGGCCAGATGTATGTGTCGTCTTCATCATTTCATCATCATGATGCGCAAGTCACCTACGAGCGTCAAGTCAAAAGACCTACACCTGGTGAGACGAACATGTCCTTGGACACTCCCAGCACTAAAAGTCACATGCCATTTAATTTGTTCATCACAGATCGATACTTATAAATGTTCCATAACTGTTTTTCAGTCTTCAGTAATGAATCACTGACTGATATTTTTTTAAAAAGCTCTCCAGATTAAATGGCACACCACACTTTGTACATAGCCACCTAACTTTTGATCTGAATTTACAAGCCTTGCAAACTTTGCAGAACCTGCAAGGAGGCTTTTTCCTTTCCATTGGAGGGATATGATCTGAAAAATGGCACCGTACTTGTCCCTGATGAAAAATCATCATCATTATCACTTTCCAACCACTTCATGATATCTACATCAATCCCAGCTATGATTCTTTACTACGAGCACAGGAAGATCGCATTTTGTCTTTTTATACAGCACCCTGGGAACTTAGTGGTGTGCGTTTTATTTAGAAGATTCCCTGAACTTCAAGGAGTAATCTTGAACTGCTAGTGTTTATAAGTTAGAACAGAACAGTTCCATATGATTGCTTTCAATCCAAAGTGGCGGTGTACGGAACGGTACTCTAGAATATAAGACTTGAGGATTTCCACCTTTTCAATACAATTCTAACCACACTTGGCGATTAAATTACATTATCAAAATTAGCAGTATATGTTTCGTCTCATGAAAGACATCTTCAGCTGCTTGTTAATAGTTTAGAAGTAGACATGACAGACATTAACAGAAAATACAGAATAGTCAAAAACATTTAAAATTCCTAAAACTTAACAAGCATGTACTGAGTACACTTGAAATAAAAATTGGTGCTTAGAACTAATGATCAGAGTCTTAAGAACAGAAAAACAGATCCATTCCTTCATGTTACATTTAAAATACACTTTAAAAAATCATTCCTTAAGGTAAAATTGTTCTTGCATTTGGTTAATATGAACCCATTTTTCATGATATTCTTGTTGACAACACATATACTTGTGGAAACAACAATTCAACCTATTTGAAGAGGGGGACTCCTCAAAGTTGAAGGAAAAACAACCGCATTGGATTATTACAGGTAACTTAAAGACTGCTGTGGAATGCATAAAATGCAGTATTCGAAATGGGTGTTCTCTTGCTGCTGCCCCTCAAGTGATGTGGCCGATGCACGTTCCTGCTCTTTCGAAATTGAGGATTGCCTTAAGATGTTCACAGTGGCGTTTGACACACGAGTGGTAGTGTCACGTAAGCTCAGTCTGTAAAAGGGCTCTGACAAAATAGCCGAGATCTTGAATTCTTATACTCGTCAGTGTCCATAACCCGTATCAGCTGAGAGAATGGTCAGTTCAGGGTCATTTTTATTTTCTTCAGAGCTCTCCTCTTGCCAGTAGTTAAATTTGGCATGGGTACAGCAGCAGGCCTTACAAGTCTCACACATTTCTGCCATACTTCATCAGCCTTATTCGTAGGTAGTTTTTGGATGGCTGCCGCAATCAATCAATCAATGATCTGCATTTAGGACTGTCGCCCAGGTGGCAGATTCCCTATCAGTTGTTTACCTAACCTTTTCTTAAATGTTTTCAAAGCACTTGGAAATTTATTGAATATTTCCCTTGTTAAATTATTCCAGTCCCTTATTCCCCATCCTATGAGTAAATATTTGCCACAATTTCTCCTCTTGAATTCCAATTTTATCTTTATATCTTTCCTACCTTTTAAAAGCTCATTCAAAAGCTGTTCTTGCAGGCTTCAACTATCCGGTCGACAGTGGTAGCAGCCTCTGTTTGGAGCCTGTCACGAATGTGTTAATATAATGAGAATGCAAGAATTGCTTTATTTATATTTAAATCATTTAAAACAAGAATAGACACACCTCCCGCCATTAATCTTAGGCCCGGTTTATTCTACCTCAGTTAATATTTAACTGCATGTTTAATTTACAGTGAACATAACCAACTTAGCATTTAATCAACACTGGTTAAGACTAACAATCTGTTAAACTCTCAGTTAACTTAACTGTCTGTCCAGGTTCAAGCAGTTCAATTCTCTGTTAGCTCAAAATATGGCAGGTGCATTAGATGCAGAACTTCTATATCTTGAATATTTGGAATATAATAGGCCTTCTCCAGAAAGAGTTAGAAACAGAAAAAATTATTTTTAATGGAAGTAATTTCCTCTTCTGTGGGAATTTTAGAGTGAGCGACAGCAAAATTAATTCCCTTAGCTATAACTGCTGTTTGGTTCTCATCCACGGATTTCTTGGAAAGATTAATATCAATTTTGCTAGCATCCAGATTCGTGCGAAAGCCAATCAGAGAAACTTTGATTTCTGTATGAATGACACCTGGTTGAATTTTCATGCAACCTGTATAGCAGTAATACGATCGAAAAACAACCACAATTACTGCGAGAGAGTGTTGCTTAAAAGCAGGTGTAAGTGAAACAACTCTCGGGAGACCGAGTCCAGTTCCTTAACAAGTGTGATGCGCACTCTCGATAACAAGAGCCTTGCCAGCGCGCCGATATATTCTGGGACCATAACATCATTCCCAACTGTGCGAAGCTCAAGCACACATTAAATACTCCTAAGACCAAGACCACGAGATCTGAAGTCATTAACGGTCAGGTACGAAAGCAACCAGAAGTCATGGATACCAAGCTCCATTTATGAACCTTGGCTGCATGGTATTGACAAGAAGATTCAACGTGAAAAGTGTTTCAGGGAAAAAAGAAGTAAAGAAAGGGTTATAGTGATGCAGGGTGCTGACATGACGGAAACCGAAGAACTAAAACTTCTAGTGACCGGAAAATCAGCGCAGTCACTCGTGTTCCTGAAGAATGGGCGGAGTATCAGCAGCTTGTTAACTGTGAAGCTGACTTTGAGTCTGCATAAATGTGGACTCTCTGACATTATAGCGGCTGAGCATCCAGCGAATACCATCAAAGCTGCTGCCAAGCAATAATAATAATAAGATGAATCCAAACAAGAAGAGTTGAAGATACATTCTCCTGTACCGTCAGCAGATCTGGCATTAAGTGCAGGGGCTATTCTTCGATCCTACATACAGAGTGAGGCGAATGTAAATGGCAGTGTTTTCACAGCAATAAATGTTAAAAGGTATATATGTGGAAGAAAAGAAGGTTAACAGTATTTAAAAAAAAACAGAACAGACTAATGGAATTGTTCCAGAAGTGTCGACGGAGGTATGTTTCTTGTTTCACTATGGTACATACTGTTTTGTGTCTTCTGATGCCATAAAATACGAGTTTTTAAATATTTTTAGATACTATTAGAAATACTGTATTCAGTAAAAAGCCGTAGATACATATAGGATTCAATTATGTGCTATACATGTTCAAAAATAGTGTTCTCTATATCTTGAGATTTCAATAACTAAATAAAATTTACCTCCCAAGGTGATTCGAGATATCAAGGTTCCACTGTATTTTGAAAGCCGGTGATGAATAAAATTGACATCAAGGAACTGAGGAGAGAAAGAGGAAAACCAAAGACAACTTGGAATAGATCTATTGAAAGAAGGGCTACCAAAAGATCTGATGGTAAAAAGAAAAATATACAATCTCAGCATAGACATGCCAACCCCAAATAAATTTGGAAGTGTCTAACGATATGCGTATATACAGCCAGCCAAGAAGAAAAAGGAATAAGAGGTTCCCTTAATGGTTACATAAAGCAGGCGGCAAAGGAAATTAGAAATTTGAAAAAAAGGAGAGAATATAAAAACTTTGCTGATGATAAATTTTATTTTGAGTTTGCAACAGACCTGGAGAAGTTGCTGCATGGTATGGACATGGACAGTCTAGGAGAAGGTGTATAACAAACAAATACAAACCCCGTGGTACTACAGCCCTGATGGACTTTGGCCTAATCAAGCGACTGTTGTTCAGCCCAAAGGCCTACAGTTTACGAGGCGTAGCATCTCCCTAACGCAAGCTCACAGCTGCACGCCCCTAGCCGCATGGCCAACTCACTCGGTAAGAGGGAGATTAATGGAATGCATCTCATTCTGTTGGTGTTTGAGGGAAGTCAGGGGATAAGAATAGTGATGCAAAATCTCGTACCTTTACCGGCACCGGTTCACATCGTGACAGTGCCACCTTCAACACCGTACCAATGCACTGGTGCCGTGGCACTACCAGTACCTATGACTTGGTATGTCCTATTGCATAGTTAATTTAGCACATGCTGACAAGTATGGGGCTACAATGTATGGTCATATATCCTGATTAGAGCATTATAAAGTGCATCAATATCGTTCCATTTCCTAACCTAGAGGAGATCTTTCTTATTAAATATCTCCACATGGGACTAGTTTTAAGTTTACCCACCATCATATAAAGTTAAAAGTAAATACAATACAGCTCAGTCTTTATACGAATACTCGAGAACATTCATCTCAACATTATATGAAAGAAACAGGGGGAAAACGTAGCCTCATGTACGCCCTCAACACTTGTTCACTAGCAGTACTGCCAAGATGGAACTGAATGCCTAAATGAGTAAGAGAGCACTGTTTCGTGCCAGTTACCACGCCAACCGTGATTCGCATCGCCTGCTATTCGTTCTCTGCCATGCCATGTCATCTGAGCCAATGCGAGTGGGTATTTCTGCTCATACACAGTAACAGTCTGGCTGCTCCTTCAGGACCGTTGCACACTGGCACTGTTGAGAAAAGCTCTGTTTTTTTGGTGTGTTCTTTCCTCTCACTTACGTTCCAAGTAAAGTCTGCGGTGTCTGTATCCCTCGTGAGCCTCATTAACACTATGTTCGTAGAATGGATTTTGTTATTAATAGAAAATAAGGACTGTAAATATCCAATCTGTTCATATGATTATAGTGCCACTGCTGGCACCATGTTGTTTGAAAAGTTGGCAGTGTTCCTTCCGTGCCACTGCTGGCACTGATGCCAAAGGACGGTACTAGTGCATTTTTTTTCAATCACTAGTTAAAAAAAAAAAGATGAGGGTGCAGGGAGCCAAGACATGAATATGACAAAGTAGGTGCAGGGTGGAATAATTATGTAGATATGAAGAGGTTAGTACAGGATACAGTTGCACGGAGCACTACATCAAACCAGTCTATGGACTGATGAGCCACATAAAAACACTAAGACCAAACAAGTGGAATACACAACTGGTCTTCCCCTTCACAGATTGGCAATGAAAGGTAGTAAATAAACATACTCAAGTAAATAAAAATAATTTTAATAATCTGATATACAGAATAAATGTTTTCAGTATAACACTAGAAAAAAAACCTTGTCATTTTCTTGTTTCAAAGGTATTCAACAATATTTTACTGCAAGTCCAGCTTGCAAATAGGCCAATCACAAAAAAAAAACGTATTCACAAACATGCTTTATTCCTGCTCTGACAAAATGCAGATAAATTTAAAACACTTCCATGATTTGAATCAAATATGAGAAATATGAGAAATTTTCACAGATCTTCAGAAACTTGACCATGTAATGTAAACTCAACATGCATATGTTGAGAGAACGTTTGTGTTCCCTCCATGGTTTGTTGAGAAAGAAGCCATGTTTTCCAGTGTTGGCTTAGTTAAATGTAACAAAGGCTTTTCAGTCTGTCAAACACGCAGCAAATACAATGTAAATTATAACACTATAAATGTTGTGTGTGTCCTCCGCGCTAAGCTCCGCGCCTACAAGCTCCGCAACCCGCCGCATCACCGATGTTTCCAGAGCCTACGAGAGGAGTGCACTGTTCCTGGCATGCTCGTCTGTGACGTCAGCCAGCGCTATATAAAGAGCGACGTTCCTCGCCTTACCGAGGACTACCCCAGTGTCCAACAGCCAGCCCACACCGCAAGTCAAACACGGAGGCATTCCTCTTAAAAATGTGTCTTGAACAGGTGGACAGATTGCTGGTTTTGAGGTCTCACCTCTGGACATTGCCTCATCTTCCCTGATTCCCGTAGCCACGTCGAGCCCCGAGCCAAGCATTCTGCTACACTCCCAAGTCCACACCAGTGCTCCGACGACTGCAAATTAAGATATTGATGCAAGTTCCTTGCAAGTCTAAGTCCAATACTAGCATTATACTAACGCGACTCTCTCTACAAGTTACACTTGTTATCCCAGAGCAGATAGTTTTCGACTATCCAAGGACATTTCCCAGTGAAATAGACTATCTCCCAAGATAGGTGTAAATGTGTATATAGGACTCTCTCTGTAAATATATATTTGTGCCACAGACTTTCAGTCTATCATTTAATAACAGCATTAACTGCGTGCAATCAATCAAGCTTCAAGACAAGTTTCATTATATTTCTTGTAAATACTGTATAAAACTATTGAAGCAATAAACTTTATGTTGTGTTACTGTATACCAAGTTCCTTGTATACAACAATAAACATACCTGTAAAAAGCATACTAACATACAAAGAATGACATGTTTCGTTCTACAAGAACATAACGAAACGTCATTCTTTGTATGTTAACAAGGTTTTTGCAGGTATGTTTATAGTGTTATAATTTACATTGTATTTGCTGTGTGTTTGACAGACTGAAAAGCCTTTGTTACATTTCCCTCCATGGCTAAACGGTTAGCGTGCCGGCCTTTGGTCACAGGGGTCCCGGGTTCGATTCCTGGCAGGGTCGAGAATTTTAACCATAATTGGTTAATTTCGCTGGCACGGGAGCTGGGTGTATGTGTCGTCTTCATCATCATTTCATCCTCATCGCGACGCGGTCACCTACGGGAGTCAAATCATAAGACCTGCATCTGGCGAGCCGAACTTGTTCTTGGACACTCCCGGCACTAAAAGCCATACGCCATTTCAGTATTTTTTTTAATACTTTTTGTTTAGATTGATTGTTTCACCCCCAGAACAATGGATTTAATATTCTTTTGGGACTGTGTGCTGTGGAACATAGCACAAACCCAAAAGAATATGCTATCTAGTTTTTATTTAACTTCATAAATATTTTCATAGATCAAGGTCATTTTGCTTATAGAGAGGAACTTGATCTATTAGACTCCTTTATTCATAGACATTACCTTACGCATGGCAAATGAGTATGGATACATGTATTTTAAATTTTTGGTTATTTTTCCCAAGGACTTTGTAACAGCTGTTAGAAAACGGCTGAACAGATTTCAACGAGCGACCCATCATTTTAGAAGATATAATCTGAAGTCCTTGGGAAAAATAGCAGTTTTTCCTAAAAAATTCTCCTATTTTTCTTATTTTCTTCACACAGATCCAAGGTCTTCCCCTAAGCACTGTAGTGTGAAGTTAGGTGCTGTGTGGCAGCTGGTATAATCACTACAAGTGTTACAGTAGGCAAAATGACAGTTTCAAGAATGAGCCCACCAGCGTACTGTTAATAAAGTTCCTACAAGCTCTGGCTTGAAGCTTTGCATTCATGAACTTACAGAGTTACCTTTGCAGGGTAAAATTTAATATAAAAATCAATATTTTGACTGATCTGGTAGGGGATGTCCCCATAGATATGGCCGTCTTTCTTCTGTTTGTTACCTTTATGCACTAGTTATTTTATAAGTTTCACTTCCATACACTGCACAAAAATATCTTCAAAAACCTCCGGCTTCTATGCACACCGTCGTTGTTACTCCGAAACATAATTCCAGCAACTATCAAAATCGAGGTTTTTATTTACTGAATGAAAAACATCGATCCTGAGATGCTTACAAAGACTTATAATGTAATAAGTATTGATTGTTGTGCTCCTGGCAAAAAAAAAATCTTGTTTAGTGCTTATTTCTGTTAACCCGTCAACTGGGTTTGACGCCTAAAGGCATGTTAGCCACCGCCTATAGCATCAGCCTATTCTGAATCATTTTGCCATCTACTAGTGGATTTTAAAACCAACTTACTTTATACTAGATGTGATTATTGTTGTCCTTCCATTTGTATTCTGTACCATGCCAGCCATGTAGTTCGCGCTTGAGCAGCAGCCAAACAGCTGTCTCATGTTGCTTCATGCGGTCCACGCCAATTTTTTTGTAAAGTATTTATTTGGATTCACTTTGAGATTATTACAATCTGCAAGCTGTTGTTGTTGCGATACAGTTGATCCGCAGACTGCATTATCTATATTCTGATAACTTTCTGTAAATTGGTTTGTGTATATTGATAAATTGTTGCATCGCTTCAAATCTGAGAAATTGCCGACCAGAAGTAGGTTGACTATGATGATGATGATGCTTGTTGTTTAAAGGGGCCTAACATCTAGATCATCGGCCCCTAATGGTATGAAATGAGACAAAATGTAATGACAATTTAAAAGTCCAAAATCATCCACTGACCAGAGTTCAAAACGTGATGACGAGGAATGAATGGGTGAATATAAATTTAAAACAATCAGTGGATCCGACCCGCAATGCCCCACATTCCCAGAAACTATCGTAAAACAATAGTATTACTGACCAAGGGACTGCTTCTAAAGCACAATCCTGAATCAGTGATGCTTGTTGTCTAAAGGGGTCCAAAATCCAGGTCATCAGCCCCTCATAATGGTACTTATCGCTAGTAAAGTAGAACATGGAATTTGTCATGTTGCGGTACTAATCAAAAGCAGCGTAGACTCACGGTATTCCACGCATTATGGTATTACTCACAGATAATGTAATACACGCATGTAATGCAAACCTACGGTATTTTTCACATTGCGGCGCCACTTACAGGCAAAGCAAACCTATGGTGTTCCTCACATAGGTGTACTAATCACAGGGACTCGAACTATCCCGTGGTGTTCCTCACATAGTGGGTACTAATTATAGGCAACCCGGACCCACAGTGTCGCTCATATAGTGGTACTATTCACAGGCAACACCCAGACCCGTGGTATTTATCACATAATAGTACTAATTACAGGCAACGTAAGCCTGTGGTGTTCCGCATGTAGTGATACTAATCACGGGTACTGAAAATCCCTCCCTGATTCATACTCTGTCGTTACTAATCACAAACCTATTGTGTACCTAACATAGTGGTACTAGTTGCAAGTAAGGGCGAGCCATGGTGTTCCCCACGTGATTGTACTAATTACAAGTAGTAATCAGAGTTTTAATTCAATCATCCCTTGGTCGCCCCTTTCAGTTGCCTCTTACGACAGACGGGGGATACCGTGGGTGTATTCTTCGTCTGCGTCCCCCACCCACAGGGGGTACCAGAAGTAGGAATCACTAAAGAAAACATTTTGTTAAGTGCCTGTCAAACCAAAGGCGATGGGAAACTGCCTAGCGTTGTGAGGAACGTGATGTAGCTATTTGTCTTGCCCATGCTCCCGAATTTACCGCACTATGCACAATTTCTGAATGACCTATGAACCACAAAGTATTTATAATCTATTGATGCATATCTGAAGACTAGAAAAAGTCGAAATAATGCAAGGAACACTTTTTATATTCACTTTTGTATGAACACACACTGTATATACTTATATATTAATGGTTTACAAGAACAAGAGTAAAAATATAATGCTATTGAATTCCTACTATGTCGCTTATAATTTAAATAAATCAAGTAAAATATATTTTTTGTCGAGTATTTACATCTGCTGCACTCTACTGTAAAATGTAAAAGTGCATGTTGCGCTGAATAATTACCCTGTGGCTGGCCGACATTGTGGAACAATTCCCCAGTTAAGGGGTTAATAAAAACCTTGTATCCCCAAATGATCTGACAATGCTGATGGCGGATTTGTCTACACGATAGGGACGATAAGCCTTGAGCAGACCACTTAGTGTTTTTCGAACGGAGTAGGCTGTGCCAACACCAGGTTTCACCCTCTCCCTACCTCATTATCATGTAATCAGATGTGCAAGTCACGCATGGACATCAACTGGAAAGACTTCCAACAGTTCTCTGCGATGGCAAAATCAATCAATCAATCAATCAATCAATCAATCAATCAATCAATCAATCAATCAATCTCTTGTTTGTTCCTTTCCAATGCAGGTCGCCTACGGCGTCAAATCAAAAGACCTGCACCCGGTGAGCCGAACATGCCTCGGACAATCCCAGCACTAAAAGCCATACGCCATTTCATTTTTTTTTCCAATGCAAATATTAAAAAAAAAAATTCTGGTATGCATATAACTACGTGTGATGTGAAGAAAGCTATTTTCTTAAAATAAAACCTTTCTTGCTTGCATCAGTCAACACTTTAGGCTCTAATGTTGAGACAGTTTGTCCCTTAATAGAGAATGGTTTATTTTCTCTTAAAACAATCTCCACTACTACTACTACTACTACTACTACTACCACTAATAGACTTCCCCCCATCCCCTGCCACTATACATACACACACATAAACGAGGTTCATCCTGTAACAGCAAATTCAAAATTATTGAAGCCCTATATCGAACATCAAATGAGTGATCACCCATATATGCAGCAAATTAATGACCAGTACCAAAATAAAGATATAAACATTTTGATTTTCTCTCCCTAATTTCTCAAAGCCAGCTCCCCTTGGAACAACATCACCAACACCACATCTCTAACCCCCCTTAAGTGTGACATCAGAGTGGTTGGCTCAAAGAAATTAGGAAGGAGAAATATGTGACTGGAAGGAAGTCACTACTGTTACAGACTAAATACTGTATTCAGTTTGGTACAAGACAGATATTGCTTTCAAGTGACATGATTCTTACACCCACAATAAATCTAGATTTAGTTTCTAGTCAAAGTAATTAAAATACTTAAATTTAGTAAAGAGACAAAACATGATGCTGATGATTGATGCTTGTTGAGGGGCCTAACATCTAGGTCATCGGCCTGCGAGACAAAACAAGAGATGAACTTGACACTATTCACTTTGTGTATTAATTCTTTTCATTGGTTGGTTAAAACATGGAGATTCCAATTCCTCTGTAAAATGAATCACAAATTAACCATTCAAAAAGTGTGCCTTGTAGACTTCTGCAAGCTGCCTGTTTCAAATCAAACCTACTTCCGAAACTAATGATAAAATGTGGTTCAGTTCCCAATTTCAAGCTGGTGCATTTGACGCATGGTAAAAACTAAGAATTATCTCACTGACACAGCAGCCACCTTTCAAACTAAGGAAACTAAATTGAAACAAGGATATTTAAGGAGTCTACTGCCTCTTGAATACTTGATATTTTAGAAACTGTTTGTTATAGATAGATTTATACTTTATTCACCAATAGCGTCATACTGAAAAGAAGAGGCTACAAGAACACTAAATTAGATAGCAGATAAGTTTTAAATAGTTACTATTAAAGCTTGTGTAAGTTTGAGTGAAGAGTAAGACTCTTAAAACTGTATTTTAATGTGTTTAATGTGTTTTTCATAAAAGTGTAGAACAAAAATCAAAAGTTTATGCAGTGTAGAAAATGGACATTGAAATGGTATTCCTAATTCAGAAAGACTAACACCTAAAAAGTTAGCACTGCAAATTTATAATACAGAGCTTTTATCATTTATACCATTTTTAGTGATACATAGCTTTTAAGGTTATTCATTGTAGCTGAGGATAATGTTAGTAAGAGACCGAAACTGGTACTACTGTAAAAATGAGTTAGAATAAAATTCTACATAAATTTTAAAAGTACTGATTAGGTGGAAGTGTCCTAATTTAAAATTAAAGCTACTGAAACTGGGGAATCACCACGGAAATTATGAAAATCATAAATTATGACAACCCAGGATGTGGCGCCACAGCCCAAAGTATCAAAGACAACAGTAGAAAGTAATATCTTTAGCTGTTACAACATTGGGGGTAACACAATGAGAACACAAAATCTGCGATAGCAAATTTTGAAAAGAAATTTCCTGGAGTTCAACCTCTAATGCATCAAGTAATATGAAATTTGAGCAATCACGTTGAGTCACAGATCTACCATGGAGCAGTCTACCACAAATGGTTCAAACAGGTGCAAAAAATGGTGTCCTTGAGCAAGATTTAAGTTGTTCAAAAAATGATCCCTTGAAATGAGATCAAATCCTTACATTTCAAGAACCCTGTTATATACCTGAAACAGAGACTGTATCAATCAAAACTTTTGCAAGCTAGAGCTAGAGGATGTGGACTGTTGGTGAAGGATGAATGGATATTTGGTGGGCCTCTTCTAAGCTCAATCCACAATAACACTAGCTTTTGATTTTAGTCAAAGCAAAAGATATCTTGGAGAAAGCATCTTTTACCTTGCCTTATATTCTAAAAAATAATGTTTACTCTAGTTTTAAAATACCGTATTTCTCTGAATCCATGACAATGTTTTTTCTCGGAATCTTGGGTGAAAAAACAAGGGTCGTCTTGCATTCGCGGCCTAACAGTAATGAATACCATTGGCAGTGACCACAGAATCACACTGCTTCCCTTTAATACCCCTCCCCCCACTCCCCGTGCACAAAACTTATTGACCATCAACGTTCGCATCTTTATTAAGCATCGCTAGTCGCGGCAGTCTTTTTTACAGTGCCTCTCTGTGTAACGTCATTTGTTCTAAAAAAATAGTGCAGAGAGAATGAGATTCTACTAGCGTCCACAAAAATGTTTCTCAAACCCGCCAAATGGCATCAAAACACGCAAGACTTCAAGGTCTTGGAAAGGCTATGGCTACTCAGTGGCAGAGTTATAACGCATCTACTGTACCTGACGCTTAGTAAAATTAGGCCTAACAGTTCTTTAGACAGCAGGAATATTTTCGTGATGGATCGTCATATTGTAAAGATACGTAGAACAGGCATTGCTGGCAAATTTTGAATGGATTTTCATCTATATTATGATGCCAATTTTAAGTTAATGGTTATTAAACACATGGAAATAAAGAATAATTGTGCAGCTGCAAGAAAATATGGCATAACTAAATTCAATGTTCCGTGATAGCGTGAAGACAAAGATAGCTAAAAGAATGCGTACTGTACAAAAATGAATGCTTTCAGTGGCCCACAACCAGGACGCTTTAAAGAAGTCAAAGATGAAATTGTGAGGTTAAACTGATGCTTAGTAAAGGTAACACTTTTAAAGACAGCCCAAATATTTTCCTGATGGTTCGTCGTATTGTAGACACACATGGAACAAGTATGTCAGAAAATTTTCAAGGGCTCTCTTCGATATTATGGTGACAATTTTAAGTTAATGGTTATTAAACTCATGGAAATAAAGAATAATTGGGCAGCCGTAAGAAAATACGGCATAACTAAACCTGATATTCGGACAAAGATAGTCTAGAAGTGCGTACTCTACAAGAAAGGCATTTGTATGATTTCACAAAGTAATTTTTAAGCTTGATTTAATTTTTTGAAAGGAAAAAGTGGGGGTCGTCTTGCATTCAGGGTCATCTTGGATTCGGAGAAATACAGTAAGTGTCTAAGACTGATGATTCAAATAGTTTGCCCCTTAAAATAACAATCCAAATGATCACCACTAAAAAAAACCCATACTATATTGAATGAAAACTCATCAAGATATTCGAACTTCATAGAAGGAGATCACCTGATTGTCCAAAAAAGAGATGGCTAAAGATGGCAATCACCAGATAGGTATCCTGAAGACTAGTGACAAAAAACGGTCACTTTGGAGGAATTGTACAGTCCTTTGGAACTCTTCTTGTATTATTATTGTTGATGATGCCTCAATTTGTCTTCTGTACATCCCAACATGTTCTTGGATGAATCATAATTCCTTATATAGTCTGTATTTACATTTCTGTCAGTTTGCATGTTACATCAATGTTTTAATTTACAGAATCTTGGATGTCTTCCAGTTAACTCTTCAAAACTTTCCCTCTCTCAACAAGTTAAAAAATATTAACAAGAATAAAATATATTTACTAAATAACAACTGAATAATGTGAACAGATCTTCATTATGTTTCAAGAAAAGCTGTGTACTGATGAGGTTGCTTCTGGCGCAGCAGGCAAATTCTTCACCACAGCTGTTCTGAAAAAAAAAAGAAGAAGAAACTCAAATGGATTGACATAAAAAAAACACTGTCTTCAGAGTTAAAAAATAAACAAGGAAAGAATATTTGTGATAACAAGGAAGAAGAATATACCCTAATGGTTTGGACATATAAAATGGAAGAATGCCAAAACAAAGTGTACGGCTGGTAAAGTTTGGATGTTAAGGAAAAGTCATATTTCTTTCTTGAGCTCATTTTACCTGAAAACTGAAAAATAAGTGTGAACGACAGGTCCCTGACTCTGTTTAAAGCAAGTTTATGTTGCACATAAATGCATATTTCCACCATTTTTATTGTTTTGGTCATATTTTGCTCATTTTAGTGATATAAGGTCATATTTGTTTATCTTATGAGCATTTTTATTTAAAGTGAGGCATCGTTTTTAACAAGGTTCAAGTTATCTGCATTGAGTTTCAAACATAGGATTTCAAAATACTGTAGTATATATGTATTTTTCTTTCTTTTCACGAAACAAATAAGTAGCAGGTTCAAAAGATATGCTTCCGAGAAAGAGATGGTGTACGAATGTACACTAACAAATACAAACAATCTGGCTCCACGGCTAAATGGTTAGTGTGCTGGCCTTTGGTCATGGGGGTCCTGAGTTCAATTCCCGGCGTGATCGAGAATTTTAACCATCATTGGTTAATCCACTGGCATGGGGGCTGGGTGTATGTTTCATCTTCATCATCATTTCATCCTCATCAGGACGCGCAGGTCGCCTACGAGCATCAAATCAAAAGACCTGCACTTCGGGGGCCGAACATGTCCTCGGGCACTCCCAGCATTAAAAGCCCCACGCCATTTCATTTAACAAAAATTATTCTAATACTCCACATTTTTGGTGTTTTTATTGCTTTTTAAAGAAAAACAGAGTGTAAACTGCACCTCAGGACTATGATCTATCTATATAAAATGCTAATGTGTATGTTTCACAAAACTCAAACATTTTTTTGCTTTACGTCGCACCGACATAGATAGGTCTTATGGCGACAATGGGATAGGAAAAGCCTGGGAATGGGCAGGAAGCGGCCGTGGCCTTAAGATACAGCCCCAGCATTTTCCTGGTGTGAAAATGGGAAACCACGGAAAACCATCTTCAGGGCTGCTGACAGTGGTATTCGTACCCACTATCTCCCGGATGCAAGCTCACAGATGAGCGCCCCTAACCATACGGCTAACTCGCTCGGTAAAACTTAAGCTCATAAACCAGGAGGAGTTAAATGGTGCAATTTGTACCAAAATCTTCCAAATTGTCTCAATAGTGCAGGAAAAATCTTGCATTTCTTGAAAAGTCAATGGAAATATATTTATTATATGTATTTCATTTAATTATGAAGCCGCACGATAATTTGGACTGACCTTGATGGATAGACTGTCGCTAAGCGACAGCAACTTACTCACTATCATGATAGTCCAGTAGGAAATGCTCTATATAGGATGGGAACATGCCGCCATGTTTTAAGAAGTACCTTTCTTGATAGAAGGTTCGTGAAACTACGCAACTCATTGCCTGTTATCTGGAAATAGCAATCCAACATGCCATGTTCAAGATTTACTTTCATCTAACTAGGCAACTCATTGCCGAGGAATCTGTTCATTTTCGCACCAGATGGGAAAACAAAGAATGTCATGTATCCACTTGCGTTGCAATGAACATGGTGCAACTAAATCGCAATTTATGTAAGCTTACAAAAATAGTTTGATCGAATGAATAGACATAGGAATCTAAAAAAAAGAGAACATATTTAAAGTAATTACTTGTTGAAATTATAAGTAAATGTAATAAGAAATACATAAATAACAAAACAACCAAAATAATGAAGAAAAACTGCATAAAGTAGAAGTGAGGCGTAGCAGCGCACGCCGAGTATCAATTAGTATTGAATAAATGTATAAAGGTTTGACGTACCTATTGTAGCTCTGTTTACATGATTAAATGCGTCTACTGTTTTATTGCTTATCACTTTCTTTGGCATGTTTAATGTTAGTAGTACTCTTAACACTTGCTGCCTATCCCTAAAGTGCTTAGGTCATATTTAATAGCTTTTATGACAAATCTGCTTGCATATATTGTGCTTCTTTAGGTCATAAACTTCCAAACTTTAATGATTAGTAACTAATATGAACAAACAAGTGACAACAGCCAAATAAAAATCCACAGTTCTAGCACTTCAGGCGAGTAACTCAATGTTGAAAACATCCTAGGGGTATGAGCTACGAATTTTAGGTAAATAAAATAGAATTTTGTATGGGAATATATTCTTTATTTATTCTTCAAAATTACAATCCTTTTCTTAATTATCATTATCTGGTCGATTAGATCAGCAGTTTGCCCTTTTCTACCACTACTCGCGCTAATATGAGTCAATGCATTGTTTCACTTAAGCACCACTACGAGCGTTACTATGAGTCAATGCAGAGTTTCACTTAAGTCCTTATAACTACATTCGGTGTGGACATTTAAAAAAAAAAAATCAAAAAACGCCTGAGGGTATTGAACCAAGGAACACATTCAAGAAAGAATAACGTACAGCCACACTACAGTTGGAAGACTGTTTCAAAGATTCAAAACCTTAGAGGATGTCGAAGATGCAACCTAATCAGGATGAACCAGCACATCTGCAGAAGTGGTGGAAATAGCCTTGGCAAGCCTCCCAACCCCCACCCCCCTTATAAAAAAAACCAACAAACTTAATGTACCTATTATGAAGAACAAGTTTCACCCATAAAAGATGCTGTTACCACACCACATGGTTGTGGACGAGCCAGCCAAATGTGTGAACGGTTTCTGAGAAAACCGGAGGATAAGAAATTTTTGTCCAAAATTATGTTGTCAGATGGAGCAAATTGTTATGTTAATGGAGAAGTAAACCAAAAAATATGTACTACTGGTCTGACTACAATTCTCGTTGATTTACAGATGCCAAGGAACAAGGACCTGACCACATAATGATTTGTTGTGATCTGTGGGGAGACCAAGTCATCTGAGTTGTCGGCCCCTAGATTTGGAAGAAAGTATAACCAGTCAAACAAATCTGTCTACGATGGCTAACTCATTAATTCCTCACCAGGACGTAATTGGTTTTCACCCACCATGGTTTATATAAGATGGAACGTCCCCTCTCCATTAAAACAATCAGATATATCAGTAACTCTATGCGAAATTAACTCACTGAACTGGACAAAGAGGTTTGGGGGAATAGGCTCCTTGGTCATCAAATCGAATGAATTTTGCTGAATGGGACCACCTAAAGTCAAGGGTATACAGTGTGAAGAGCAGAGACGAAAAATGTCTTTGTGAGTGAATTGCTGCAGGTCCCGAGGTCTAGCAGTAATGAGCCTGCCTCTCACCTACAAGATACGGGTTTGATTCCAGGCCAGGTGAGGGAATTTTATCTGGATCTGAGGGCTGGTTCAAAGTCCACCCAATCTATGTGAGAACAACCAAGGTGCTATCCACAGGTGAGACAGAGGTTCCAGTCTAGACAGCAAAAAATAACGGCCAAGAGGCTTCATAGCGTTGACCATGCACCACCTCGTAATCTGCAGGCTTGAAGGCTGAGCAGCTGTTACGTGGTAGGCCAAGGCCCATTAGGGCTGTTGCATCATGCGGTTGGTTAGTTTGTTTCAGCAAAATCCTGTAGAGTACTCTGGTACGACATCGACCCGAGTGTCTTGCAACCTCTAAAAGATGGATCCACGTCTACAATTATATTTTGACAGTGGTGTAAATCATATTGAACAGATATTGTAATCCAGCCTGTACTGCAGCACTTCAGGTCCACCATGTGTATGTATACAAACTAGTAATAATGAAAGAATAAAAAAATTCTGTTCAATCTTGGAATTTTTAAATAATAATAATAATAATAATAATAATAATAATAATAATAATGTTATTTGCTTTACATCCCACTAACTACTTTTTCGGTCTTCGGAGACGCCGAGGTGCCGGAATTTAGTCCAGCGGGAATTGTTTTACGTGCGAGTAAATCTACCGACACGAGGCTGACGTATCTGAGCACCTTCAAATACCACCGGACTGAGCCAGGATCGAACCTACCACGTTGGGATCAGAAGGCCAGCACCTTAATCGCCTGAGCCACTCAGCCCGGCTTTCAAATATTTATAACAGTAAACTTTTCTTGAACAATATAAATTTTAGATCAATATTAACTGAACAATGGATACTACAATACAAGCTTTATACAGGATCTCCGCCAAAGTTCTAATGTGTATGTTTCACAAAACTCAAACATTTTTTTTTTTTGCTTTACGTCGCACCGACACAGATAGGTCTTATGGCGACGATGGGATAGGAAAGGCCTAGGAGTTGGAAGGAAACAGCCGTGGCCTTAATTAAGGTACAGCCCCAGCATTTGCCTGGTGTGAAAATCGGAAACCACGGAAAACCATTTTCAGGGCTGCCGATAGTGGGATTCGAACCTACTATCTCCCGGATGCAAGCTCACAGCCGCGCGCCTCTACGCGCACGGCCAACTCGCCCGGTACCAAAGTTCTTGGTCAGTTAGAGCCATTCCCTGGAAATCAAATGAGACAGCCCATTAGTCCCAAACTTGCATCCCGATGTGTCGGTAGGACTGGCGCAGCCTTACATCTGTGGGGATGGGTAGATTCTCCCTGCTGTAACTGTGGTGCTCAAGTGCAGTCTATCAAGCACATAGTTCAAGAGTGCCCCCTACATGCATTTCCTGGCTCTGTGGAGGAATTTTTTGAAGTAACACCAGAAGTGATTACATGGATAAAAAATTTGGACATTAAAATATAAAAGTGAAGTCCTGATGCTGTCACCAACTTGTATATTTGTATATTTTGTATTATGTTTGTATATTTTGATTGTCATGTACACATCATACGCTAATAATAATAATAATAATAATAATAATAATAATAATAATAATAATAATAATAAATTTAAAATGGGAAAAGATCTGAGGAGAAAGCAGAAAAGTCTGGGAAAAAAATAAATAAAATAATAATGCATTAATTCATCCACTACACAAGAAGGGAGACAGAACAGTTGTAAACAGTAAACAACTACAGAGGAATCTCACTAGTATCTGTTGCATATAAAATTCTATCCCAATGTCTTCTTGATAGAGAACAACAACTAGAACCACAAATTTGAGAATATCAGACAGGATGCAGACCAGGCCAATCATGTCCAGAGCAAATCTTGAACCTAAAACTAATCCTAAGACATCAGAGAATTTGTAGTGCAAACTGAGTCTGCACATTTGTTGATTTCAAGAAAGCCTATGATTCATTTCATCACAATTTACTCACCCAAATATTGAAAGAACAAGGTTAGACATGAAAACACTTGCAATCATAAAAGACACTGACAGACACAAAGTCCAAGGTTAAATTCATGGGGGGAAACCTCCAATCCCTTTGAAATCAAAACAGGAGTAAGGCAAGGAGATGGACTCTCACCTTTTCTCTTCAACGGCATCCTTAAAAAAGTGATACAAGAATGGCGCAAACAGAAATAGGTCCTCAAAATTCACCAACCAATCATTTTAGGCAGAGGAAAACTAGTGATAGATTGCCTAGCATTTGAGGATGACCTAGCAATATTAACTCGCGACGTTTCAACAGCCCAAAATCAGACTGAACTCCTGAAGGAAATTGAAGTCAGCCTTCAAGTATCTTTTGAAAAGACAGAATACATGATATGCAACAAACATGCACCAAAATTCATGGAGAAAAAATATGGCAAAATTAAACAAGTAACATAATTTAAGTATCTTGGTGAAACAATTCAGGAAATTGTGCTCTAAACAATCGCCAATGAAATTAGATGCCAAAAGATGGAAACTGCATATCAACTAACCCAAAGTATCTATAACAAAAAAATGTATTTCCAAGTACACAAAATTAAGACATTACAATAGAGTCATTAAACCAGAATGTCTTTATGGATCAAAGACGCTAATGTTGAACAGGAAAGCAGACACTGAAAACACTGAAAAAATGAACGTAAAATTCATAAGGAAAATTCTAGGCCTAAAACTCACCGACGGACAATACCAACTTAGACGCGACAGGAAATCAAACAATACACAAATATTCACACTGACATTAGAAAACGCAAGTTTAGATTCTATTGACATATTAAAAGAATGCATACAGACAGACTGACCAAACTAATAGTCGAATTCTATGAAAACAGGAGTAAAGCTAAAACAGACACAATGAAATGGATTGGCGAAATCAAAACCAATTTGAAACAGTCAGGAATTACGCCAGCAGATGTCCAAAACAGGGGGATCTTCAGATCCAAAATTTACAAATGGCAAGTTGACCAAAAGGAAACACCAAGAGAAGAACTGAGTTGACAGTTCTTCTTTTGGTGTTTCCTTTCTACTAGAACCTGTTTTGAACACAGAAAGGAAGCCCACAGTAAAAGAATGAAAGAAACATGGACACAGAGGAAGGCTAATGCACGCGTCTAAGTACGTTGTGTAGTCCTAATGGTCTTATTTGCATATATATATAATAATCATTTATTGGTTTCATGTCCCATTGCCATTGGTTATGCTTATGGTTTTTGCAGATGCTAAGTTGCTGGAGTTTTGTCCTGCACAAGTTCTTTTAAGGCCAACAAATCTACTGAGATGAAGCTGCTTTAGCTGAGCACTTTTAAAATCTATACATTTCATTTCTGTTCTGTACTGAAGTGCAATTTATTTCTTATTATCTGAGCACCTTTGAATACCATTAGTCTGAGCCGCAATCGAACCATCTAGGGTTCAGAAGGTCAGCACTCCACTGTCTGAGCTGTAATGCCTGGTGCACAGAAGTTGTACAATTGGTGAGAAACATTAACCAGTAGGGTTTGATATACAGGGGTGTTACAATGCTAAAAAGAAAGATGTTCCACCTATTCAATACAACAATAATGAAAAAACCTACAACCTGTTTTCCAGTCTTTGACCGGGTCAGGGATGTAATGAATGAATCATATATAGGCTGTTATTACGATGGGGTCGCCACTCCCAAAGTGATATATTAATGAATGATAGATGCTACGAAATGAGAATGGAGAGTGTTGCTGGAATGAAAGATGACAGGGAAAACTGGAGTACCCGAAGAAAACAATACAACAATAAACTACACATAAAATAAATCCAAAATTTTTAATCCACCTTCTCAATGCGATGTTTACAAAAACATTACAATGTGCTATTACAAGGTACTAGTTTCGGTCCTATAAGAACCATCATCAGCCTAGCCAAGATACATAAGTGTATACCATAATCCTAAAACAGAGTTATGCAATGAGATGAGAGATGAAAGAATGGACTGCGGATGTGGTGGAATGATATACATATAAAATGGTGAAACTATGAACTGTTGTAGACGTAGTAAAGTTATGTTGAACAGTGACGAATAAAATCTTTTGGTATATGACTCGTAAAATTACAATATTAAACAACAATAATCTCAAAATTGAATAAAATAATCTCTAGTTGACGAAAAGTCCAAGGTTGCACATTTAAAAATTGGTTTATGTCGGATTTTAAACAATGTCCAATGTTTCTATTAAGTTCTAGAAGATATGAAGTTCAACACTGGCGCAGAGGGAATTATTTTGTCCAATAAATCCACAACAGAGGTTAAATGTTGACAAAACTGTTGGACATATCTTGTGGTAGATTGAAATCTTGCTGTGTTACAAAGGAGCAATCCCAATTCAATAGGAACCAAATGAACCTTGCACAATGTGAAACAACCTTGAATTATTACATAACTCCAACTCCTTAAATAAAACAAGTGTCTTTTTTAAATCAGGCGTATACCGTTTTAAGTGCAACAACTGTAACTCTTCTTACATAGGTCAAACTGAACGTAACTTCAAAATTAGGTACTTTGAACACGTTAATGCAATAAATTACAACAGATTTTCGGCAGTGGGACAACACATACATGACACAAAACATATTTTCACTACAATAAACCAGGATATTGAAATTCTCAGCACTCTAAATAAAGGCCCTCTCCTAGACATCACTGAAAACTGTTTTATACACCTCGACCAGTTTTTCAATCCAAATCTTAACCTGAATGATATTTCTGAAAAACCCAATGCCCTTTTCGATTTTCTCATCTCCATTTTAAATAACTTAAAGTCAGCAAGTAAACGATCAATCTTTCACAATTTACACAATACCCTCTCATGCCACTTCCCCCTTCTGCAACACCCCCATGATCCTCCTTAGATACCCCCCGCCCCATTTTCCTTTTCCTCCCACTCTCATTATTACCCACCCTTTTCTCTATTTATCATCTCCCATTCATTTATCAATCACCACGGCAAGCTGTTTCGAGTTGAGCCTCACATTGTAATTTCTTTTAAAATTTCTTCCTAATTTTTATATATTTTATTTGGTTTTATTCTTTTTAAAGATTTAAATTATTTTCTAATTTATATATGTGCTTCGAATTGTCGAAATTAAGTCCTACACTGTTTTCCTAAGACTTCAATTACGTCACCTTTTACTCTTCGGCCGGAGAAACAAATGCCTACAAGACCTACCTAGCAACAACTATACATAACTGCATATCATAAGTTCAGTTTAATAACGAGTTATCCTTCAAGTCTGCATATTAGAACAAATCCTTTAACTCGTTATCAATCTCAAATACAACATCTTCATACGTCTTCATATGTGAATGCAGCATAACAGGATTGTACTAGACATGCTTATGAACTTCAACTAGATTTGTTTCAGCACGAAATAGTGGTGTTCTTTTTACTCTTTTGACTGTGATCGTTGTGTTATGAACATCAACTCAAATTGCTTCGACATGAAATATTGGTTTTTTTTTTTTTTTGCTATTGGCTTTACGTCGCACCGACACAGATGGGTCTTATGGCGACGATGGGACAGGAAAGGGCTAGGACTGGGAAGGAAGCGGCCGTGGCCTTAATTAAGGTACATCCCCAGCATTTGCCTGGTGTGAAAATGGGAAACCACGGAAAACCATCTTCAGGGCTGCCGACAGTGGGGCTCGAACCCACGATCTCCCGAATACTGGATACTGGCCGCACTTAAGCGACTGCAGCTATCGAGCTAGGGTGAAATATTGTTTTCTTTTTTTTTTTTTTGTCTGTGATCATTGTGTTAGTTGTTTTTTGGATCTTTATGTCTTAATTTTTGCACTGCTTTGCTAATTGTTGGCTGATGATGACACTTCAAATGTGTTGAAACCGGTCCCAAATGAACAGGTTGTAACTTCTATTTGGTTCAACTTAACAATGGAGTATTGAAAGGTGGATCCTTCCTACTATATAATATTGTATATATCTATCCCATGGTGTTCCTCACATACTGGGTACTAATCACAGGCAACACAGACCCACGGTGTCGCTCATATAGAGGTACAACTCACAGGCAACGCCCAGACCCACGGTGTTGCTCACATGGGTACGACGCACGGGTACTGGAAACCCACAGGAGAACCCCCTCTTGCTGGTACTAATCACAAACCTATTTCTTACCTAATGTAGTGGTACTATTCGCAAGTACAGGCAACCCATGGTGTTCTCCGCATGATGATACGAATCAAAAGTAGTTTCATGGTCCTAATTCAATCATCCCTTGGTCGCCTCTTACGACAGGCAGGGGATACTGCGGGTGTATTCTACATGTGCGTCCCCCACCCGCAGGGGGTAGTGTGTTTGGTCCGCGAGACGTATTTTATTTCCCTCAAATCCGCTGGCAAGCCGGTGAGGACCCCCCTATCCACCACCTGGGACGCACCACATGGGAGTATCACCTCTCCCCCTGCTACGCCAGCATAGTAGGTTTGTGGTTGGCATTAAATTAAAAATGCAGTTTCATCGGCATTAGCAATATTGTTTGGTGCGTATGAATTGATTATATGAGCCACGCATTTTCACCAACTGTTTGCATTGCTAGTGTTCGCGGATTCTGTTTCTCCGCAAACTGCCTGCCACGTGATACTGTGGCATTCCTTAAAACGCCGAATGCAAAAGAATTATGATTTCACTGGATCTTAGCAAATATGAAGCACACTGTAGACACACCGAAGTGAGTGAAAGTGCAGAAAGCTACCCCTGGACGTTCAAGAAGACGCGTTCTTTCATGGCATGGATAAATTTTTAATTTAAATTACTTTGTAAAACAGTGCATTTTTCAAAATCTAAAGCCAGTTTTGAATTTAAAGTCTGAATTTCGGTAATGGAACTGACATTGTTCTTTGAATTATGAATTATCCGCATTTTGAATTAAACAATTTAAATTACATGCAGAACCATACCTCATATTTCAGGGAATGAGAGCTGCTTCAAATTAGGTGAGATTTTGAATTAACTGATTTCAAATTACCAAGGTTCTACTGTACTACCAAAGCTAAAATCTTCCCTTTGTTCTTGTTGTTGTTAGAACACTTCTTAAAATGAACTGATACACCATCAAATTATTAGACCTCTTAAGATCTATATGTGTAATTGATTATATCTGGTCAAATGGAATCGTGCCATGTTGGTATTGGGCTGGAATTTCAGCATTGTGTCAAGATTTTTGACCATCCTTTAAAAACAGGCTACCGGTACCTCAGCCAATACTGAACCTATGAATGCGGGATCATGAGTTGAACATTTTTACCACTTATCCACCAAGGCAGCTGCCGTACAGACATTAAGTTAAAAACAAAATTGGCCGACCAGACACTGATGGAAACCAAACCCACAACCACTAGATTTCAAATCAAATGCTCTCCCAACTGAGCTATAGTGGCCTCATTCTGAAAATTATTCAGTTCTATAATCGTATGTACTATTGCTAGTTGCTTTACGTCGTACCGACACAGATAGGTGTTACGGCGATGATGGGACAAGAAAGGCCTAGAAATGGGAAGGAAGCGGCCGTGGCCTTAATTAAAGTACAGCCCCAGCATTTGCCTTGTGTGAAAATGGGAAACCACAGAAAACCCTCTTCAGGACTGCAGACAGTGGGGTTCGAACCCACTACCTCCCGGATGCGAGCTCACAGCTGCGCGCTCCTAACCGCACGGCCAACTCGCCCGGTCGTATGTACTTTAGATACTGAAGTTGACCTAGAAAGCTGAAAGTCTATTTCAAAATCCCACACACTGTTCTGACAAGCAGTCAAAAGTAGAAAGATTTGTTAAACCATTAGGATAATGTACGAACAGAACTTACCATTATCATACAAAGTTGATCAAATGAAGATGAGTTCTGCTGTTCAAAGTGTCTGAAGACATTCTGGTGGAAGTTAATTCTCCTTTTTAGCAACTGCTTGCTCTCTATTCATAAACTTGTCAGCATTCAACTCCATACGCCTGAACACATTCGCATCCCCTTCTCGAAGTGCCTTTTCTCGCACCTTCGCGTAGGTGAGGGCGTTCTGTTGACTTTGCTCATCCAAGCTCTTGCGTGAGAAAGAGACTGACCGCCTGAAACAGCACAGAACAAAGGACATTAGGACAGAACTAGACCAGCTTAATCCACAATCAATCATACATACATACATACATACATACATACATACATACATACATACATACTTCATTATAGACTGTTTGCCTTTAAGTATTCAGTCTGCAAGCTACTGTGAATTTACTTAACACCTCCACAATCCTCTGTTTGTAATTAGCTCTGTGGCCTTGTTTAGTTCCATACCTCTTTATCTTTAAGTCATTGGAAACTTGTCTTCATCTCCCTCTACTTCTCTTATCCTCCATGACTGAGTCCATTAGTCTCCTGCGAAATCTATCCTCCTCCATTCGCCCCACATGATCTCACCACCGAAGCGTGTTTATGTATACAGCTTCATCCATAGAGTTCATTCCCAACGTAGCCTTTATTTCCTCATTCCAAGTACACTTATACCATTGTTCCCACCTGTTTGTACCAGTGATCATTCTTACTACTTTCATGTCTGTTAATCCTAACTTATGAATAAGATACCCTGAGTCCACCTGGCTTTCTCTCTCATACAGCAAGATAGTTTTGTCCAGGAATTGACTTCTTTCTTACAGAATACTGTTTATTACAACTGCAAGCTCACTGTATTAACTTTGGTATCCCGATTTAATCTCACTATATTGGCATCCTGGGAGGATGCACATCCTACATATTTGAAATGATCTACCTGTTCCAGTATTGCTTTCCCAACCTGACATTTATTCCTCTTAGTTTTCTCCCCTACTGACATCACGTTAGTCTTGGAAATGCTAATTGTCATATCATACTCAATGCACCTATTTTCAAGGCCCAAGATATTAGATATCAGGCTTTCAGCACAATTTGCCATAAAGACCAAGTTGTAAGCATAGGCCAGACTACTTACTATATTTTCACCTGACTGAATCCCTCCCTGCCACTTTATACCTTTAAGTAAACTATGAAAAACAAAGGTGAACATTATCTACCCCTGTCAGTACATTGAAACAACAACCTCATTCTACCATCAATTCTCACTGTAGCCCAATTGTCAACATTAATGCATTTGATTGCACAATCCCTCAGTATTGTGAACAATTCTTCTCACAGTACTTTGTCATATGTCTTTTCCAGATTTACGAATCACAAATGTAACCGTCTATTCCTCTCGCAGCATTTTTCATTTACAGTACATGGTGCATATTGAAAATCTGACCCTTGCAATCTCTCTGTGCTCTGAAACCACATTGGTTTTCATCAAACTTACTCCCAACCATTCCCTTCCAAAATGCCAGAGAACACCTTGCATGGTATACTGACTGATGAAATACCTTGACAGTTGTTCCAATCCTCCCTGTTCTCCTGCTTTAGATAGATGCAATTACTGCTCTTATCGAATCAAAAGGTATGTTCCTAACATTCCATGTTAATCTTACAACTCTGTGAGGCCATTTCATCCCTGCCTTCCACTATATTTTGCCATTTCAGCTCTAATTTCATCTATTCCTCCTCCTTTATGACAGATAAGTTTCTTTACCATCCTTTCCACTTCCTCAAGAGTAATATCACTAACATAAATGTGCTCGTCCCCATGAACTCGGTTGTTCGTGATGTCAACAGGAAGATTTTTTTTGCGCTGAGATGATTTTCAAAATGTTCCTTCTAACTGTTCAGTGATTCTGTGGGATCTACTATGAGTTCACCTGGTTTACCCAAAACACTATTCATTTCCTTTTATACCTCCCTTTTCATGACTCTTTATTACTGTCCAGAAAGGTTTCCCTGCTCCCCGACCAAGACTTCCCTGGTTCCCTATCTGCGTCAGTCCCTGTTTGGAGCCATTTCTGATATGGCTTAGTTTTATGTTTACGAGCTCTCCTAACTTCATTAAGATGTTTGCTTTTTCCCATTTTTTTCTCTCTTAGCTCCCCTCCCGCTCGACAGCGCTAGCATTAGAAATAGGAAAGGATTTCCACCTATCAATACTTATTTATTGCACTTATTATGCTACAGTACCGGTTTCGACCCCCTACAAGGGGTCATCTTCAGCTGAACAATAAGTTCACTTATATGTCATGAAGCTATGATTAAGATTACATAGTCTGGGGAATGCCATATGATAACAAATATATGGTCACGTCCAAATGGGGCATGTCGAAACGGGAACTGGCGTGTATGTCACTATGTGTGACAATGCAATTGTATGTCTATAATGATATGCTTTAGGCCTTAAAATTAGTTTATAAAACACTATCTCTACTTAAAATTAACTTATAAGTATATAAGATAAAAACAATATACAGTAGAAGTCCGTTATAGCGAGAATTTACAACAGCGGAAAATTTGCTCGCTATAGTGGATTGTCGTTATATCCGATGTTTGTATAAAAGTCGGAAAACCCCCATACACATTAAAATCGGTATGAAACGGTAATCAGTTTGTTCAAAACTTACGTTTCCGCGGATGATATCCACACTACGGCTTAGTTTGTTAATTTTCGAAATCCGATACTACGTGAACGTGTATGTTTAATTTTATTCTGAAAAAATTACAGTACCATATTTCTCCGTATCCAAGACGAAACCCACTTTTTCCTTCAAAAATATTAAATCAGGCTCAAAAAGTGCTTTGTAAAATCATATGAATGCTTTTGTTGTACATACACATTTTAGAATATTTTTAGACGCCGAACATTGGCTTTCGTTATGCCGCATTTTTTCTGGCAACTGCACAATTATTATTTATTTCCGCGGGTTTAGTGACCATTAACTTAAAATTGGCATCATAATACCGAAGAGAACCCGTTGAAAATTTGCCGGCAATACCTATTCCATGTGTCTCTACAATACAATGATTCGTTAGGAAAATATTCTTACTGTCTATAAAACTGTCACTCTACTTTTACTCAGTGTCAGATATAACCAGCTACCACTACATGCACGTCTCGCTTGCCGTGTTCGGTCAACTTCAGCGGCTAGCGATGTATAGGCCTAATCGCAGACGTTGAAGGTCAACGAACGAGTTTATTGCATTACTGTAACCCCCTTCCACCCTTGCGTTTTTCGTGCACATACCTCACAATTCCATCTTTGACTTCTTTAAAGCATCCTTGTTGCGGACCACTGAATGCATTTTTTGTACAGTAGACTACACATTTCTTTAGCTATCTTGGTCTTCACACTGATGCCAAATATTGACTTTAGTTAGGCCTATGCCATATTTTCTTGCGGCTGCACAAATATTCTACAATTCCGAGTGTTTAACAACCATTAACTTAAAATTGGCATTATAATATCGACGAGAACCCGTTGAAAATTTGCCGGCAATACCTGTTCCACATATCTTCACTACCATCCATCACAAAAATATCCTTGCTGTCTATAAAACTTAATTTTACTAAGAGTCAGGTACAGTAGACATATTATACGTAACTCTGCCACTGAGTAGCCGTGAGAGGCTCGTATGTTTTGATGCCATTCTGCAGATTTGAGGAACGTTTTTATAGACGCTAACAAAATGTCATTCTATCTTCACTATTTCTTGAAGATCCAGTGACGTTACACACAGGAACTGAACAACCGGCTGTCACGGCTAGCGATGTATAATAAATAAATAAATAAATAAATAAATAAATATTGTCAACGAATTTTGTGTGTGCGTGTGTGTGGGCGTGTGATGAAAAGAAGCAGTGTGGTTACCGCGAGAGTTGCCAGTGGTATTCTTTATTGTTAGGCCGCGAATGCAAGACGACCCTTGATTTTTCGCATGAGATTCTGAGGAAAAAAACGTCGTCTTGGGTTCGGAGAAATATGGTATCACTCCAGAGTTTTCTTCTTCAAACAGCGTCACCTAACCTAACCGTATATGTATAACAAAAACATTTTTGAAACGCATGTAGAGAAATGAGTTATTTACGCTAAAAACTGACATGTGAATAGCCTTTCCGAAATTTAACACCAACCCACCCCCCCATGGCACTACAGCCCTTGAACAGCCTTGGCCTACCAAGTGGCCGCTGCTCAGCCCAAAGGCCTGCAGATTACGAAGTGTCGTGTGGTCAGCACGACGAATCCTCTTGGCCGTTATTCTTGGCTTTCTAGACCGGGGCCGCTATCTCACCGTCAGATAGCTCCTTAATTCTAATCACATAGGCTGAGTAGACCTGAACCAACCCTCAGGTCCAGGTAAGATTCCCTGACCTGGTGGGGAATCGAACCCGGGGCCTCCGGGTAAGAGGCAGGCACGCTACCCCTACACCACGGGGCCGGCGAAATTTAACTAGACACGAGAAAATATGAACTATCCTCTGAAATCAGTGATGTACTCTGCCTTATCTTGAGTTGTATGACATTCTTACCTAATTTCGGTAGGTAACTTATATAACATTAAAATTAAGAGATCTGTTCAGTTCATCGGTTGACTTCTGTGTTCAAGTCTTATTTACAGAGTTATACACTGTCCGACTCGTTGGCTGAATGGTCAGCATACTGGCCTTCGGTTCAGAGGGTCCCGGGTTCGATTCCCGGCTGGTTTGGGTATTTTAACCTTCACTGGTTAATTCCAATGGCCCGGGGGCTGGGTGTTTGTGCTGTCCCGAACATCCCTGCAACTCACACGTCACACATAACACTATCCTCCACCACAATAACACACAGTTACATGGCAGATGCCACCCACCTTCATCGGAGGGTCTGCCTTACAAGGGCTGCACTCGACTAGAAATGGCCACACAAAATTATTATTATAGTTATACACTTCATGATATATAAGTGAATGTATTGTTCAACTGAAGATGACCCTATGTGGGGGGTTGAAACTGGTACTGTAGCATAATAAGTGCAATAAATAAGTATTGGTAGGTGGAAATCCTTTCCTATTTCTAACTGTGTAGTTCGTCAATACAGATATGAAGATCATAGATTACGAAGCGCTAGCGTTCTTTAGTGATCAACTGACCTGCTATTTAGTGTCAGCTAGGCTGGCAGGCAGTGACTGAGGCCAATGGGGAGTGAGTACATAACTGTTTTCTACCCTTGTTTCTTTTACTTCCTTTCTACCTTTTTGTAATAGCTTTTATTTCTTTTCTAGACATTTTCACACTCATATAAAAATATCACACCTTTCACTGCCAGCATTTGAATCCTACTTAACATTCCATATAAACAAGAAGCTTTTCAAGACTTTTAATAATAATTATTAATTTTATTCATTTTACGTCCCACTAACTACTTCTGATGGTTCTCGGAGACACAGAGATGCCAGAATTTTGTCCTGCAGGAGTTCTTTTAGGTGCCTGTAAATCTACAGACACAAGGCTGATGTATTCGAGCAACTTCAAATAACACCAGACTGAGCTAGGATCGAAGCTGCCGAGTTGGGATCACAAGGCCAGCCCCTCAACTGTCTGAGCCACTTCAGCCTAGCTTCAAGGCTTTTCTGCATAAGGAGATTTCAACAAATCTGTTATATATAAGATTGTTTAACATGTTCTCGGCCAATGATGACTCGTGCATCGTGACTCCACTTTCACTCAGTGCTCATGACGACACATGCGTCACATTCCGAGCCAAATATTAAAGCTTATATTTCCGCCAGTACCAATATAAACAAGTGGACCTCTCGCTTGTGCATTGTTAATCTGTTGTTAAACATATTCTACATCTGGGCATCATATTAATTGTTAGTTATTATCTCTGTAGTCGTTACAATTCGGCATAATTTTCTGCAATGTCAATAGAGAGTTGTGAGGTTGCAGGGCCCTCTGAGGGGAAGAAACACCATCTTGTAGGCTCCCAAAATCTATCACTACAATTATAGGAATACATTTTGCTGGTAAATGTGTGGCTAAGGAGAAAGGGTGTAGATTGAAGAAGCCAAGCAGACATTGCTACGAAGAGGGGTGGCGCCGGACAGCATGCTCTATTGCAGCAAGTGTCCAGGATAGTCATGCTTGTGTCTGGAGCAACATTTCACAGAATTCCTCAAAAGACAGAAGTAACTGGCTCCAAACAATGCCATATCTAACTGTTTTTGTTGCAGTGCACAATTATATATATATTTTTTATGCTATTTGCTTTACGTCGCACCGAAACAGACAGGTCTTATGGCGACGATGGGACAGGAAAGGCCTAGGAATGGGAAGGAAGCGGCCATGGCCTTAATTAAGGTACAGCCCCAGCATTTTCCTGGTGTGAAAATAGGAAACCACAGAAAACCATCTTTGGAAATGTAGAGCTTCAGTGAGTCTGTTGATAATGGATATTGATATTTGTGATGGATTATGTGCAGACTGGTTATCATATGTACCGAGTGACAGTGAATTAGATATTTCTATTGATGTAATGATGATGCTTTTGTTTAAAGGGGCCTAACATCTAAGTCATCAGCCCCTAATGGTACGGAATGTGGCGAAATTTTATCAGAATTTAAAAGTCCATAATCCTCCCATGACCAGATTCGAGAACATGAGGACGAAGAAAGGAAGGATGGATATAAATTTAAAACAATCAGCGGATCCGACCCGCAATGCGCCACATTCCCAGAAACTAGCATTAAATAATAGTATTACTGACCAAGGGACTGCTTCTAAAGCACAATACTGAATCGATGATGCTTGTGGTCAAAATGGATCCAAAATATAGGTCATTGGCCCTTCATAATGGTACTTATCGCTAGGAAAACAGAACCATGCTACTTGTCATGTTGCGGTACTAATCAAAAGTAGCGTAGACTCACGGTATTCCACACATTATAGTATTATTCACAGGTAATGAAATTCGCACATGTAACACAGACCTAGGGTGTTTCGCACACTGCGGCACTATTTACAGGCAACACAAACCTATACAGGCAACGCAAACCTATGGCATTCCTCACATAAGTGGACTAACCACAGGGACCCCGCACTATCCCGTGGTGTTCCTCACATAGTGAGTACTAAGCGCAGGGAAGGCAGAACTATGGTGTCGCTCATCCCATGGTGTTGCTCATAAAGGGGTATGAATCACAGGTACCGGTACTGTAAAATGCATCCTGAGCCACAAACTATCGCTACTAATCACAAACCTATTTTGTAGCTAACATAGTGGTACTACGCGCAAGTAAAAGTGACCCATGGTGTTCCCCGTGTGGTGGTACCAATCCTAAGTAGTTCCATGGTTCTAATAAAATCATCCCTTGGTTGCCCCTTTTAGATGCCTCTTACGACAGGCAGGGGATACCGTGGGTGTATTCTTCGTCTGCGCCCCCCACACACAGGGGGTTCTATTGATGTAAATGGTTCGGAAAGTAATCTCAGTCCTTCTATTTCAAATTGTGAGCAACAATCTCGTGTGTTGGAATACAGCAGTGACTCGGATACAGCTGATGAAGACGTAAACATACGTTATGTAGTAGACATAGTAGTGTATTACACCGTACAGAAATACTAAGCAACCTGGCGAGTACACGGCCCAAGTTTGAGGTTGAAATCTTGAATACTTTTCGAGTTATAGTAGTTTGAGTGCAGCAGTGTACTGGAACAATGAATCAATCATCAATGATCTGCATTTAGGACTGTCGCCCAGGTGGCAGATTACCTATCAATTGTTTACCTAGCGTCGTCTTAAATGTTTTCGAAGCACTTGGAAATTATTGAATATTTCCCTTGATAGATTATTCCAATTCCTTACTCCTCATCCTATTGTCACAATTTGTCCTCTTGAATTTCAATTTTATCTTCACATCTTTCCTACCTTTTAAAAGCTCATTCAAAAGCTGTTCTTGCAGGCTTCAACTATCTGGTCGACAGCGGAAGCAGCCTCTGTTCAGAGCCTGTCATGAATGTGTTAATATAATGAGAAAGCAAGAATTGCATTATTTATATTTAAATCATTTAAAACAAGAACAGAGTCCCCGCCCCGTTAATCTTAGGCCCAGTTTATTCAACCTCAGTTAACATTTAACTGCGTGTTAAAAATAGTTTAACAGTGAACTTAGCATTTAATCAACACTGGTTAGGACTAACAATCTATTAAACTCGCAGTTAACTTAACTGTCCAGGTCCAAGCAGTTCAATTCTCTGTTAGCTCAAAATATGGCAGGTGCATTAGATGCAGAACTTCTGTATCTTGAATATTTGGAATATAATAGGCCTTTTCCAGAAAGAGTTAAAAACAGAAAAAATTATTTTCATACAGTTGTTTCAGTTGCTTGATCATACATTAGCTAACATCAGTATGCACACTGAATTAATTACTAATTTTCTGCCAAGTGTCACTTTTAGCTTTGAGCATGGATCCATTCGTTTGCTTACTTTCTATAATGGGTATATACTTGAAAATAATTTCCAAAAGGAGAGAAATTTGAACCACACATTCTCTTCTCTGCTTTCTTCATATTTCATATTAGCCTATTGAGCAACAGAAAATTCACGGTCAAGACAAAAATTTGCATGGTTCTGCCACCACCTTAGATTTCTCACTGATCGTAACTCTTGATAGAGAGAGAACACCGTGTTACCTAACACTTCCCAGGAAATGTTTGGATAAACGCAAGAATCTTAACATGCTGCTAAATTTTTAACGCTATGTTAACAAACAGTATGTTGGTGTTCTTTTAACTGAGATTGAATAAATCGGGTCTTACGAGTAACAAATTAGGATTGGCAAATTCCTATGGATACAATTTACATCATCGCTTAAAAACCAGTACTACGTAAGGACAAAACTCTACATCTATGCCAGAAGGCAAGAAACATATAAAACTATAAAAATAATCCAGAAGTCTTAGAAATTAGTCACTTACAATAAAATAGCTCAACTAAGTTTTAAAAGTAAGAGAAAAATCATCCTTTGTGTGCGTATTTGTCCATGTTAGTTATGCGATATCCACCTGCTACACTTGGCTGTATTTGGTAGCTACGCAGTGTTGTTTCTTAAACGGTGGTATACTCAAGGGTAAGGTCAGTCTGCTATGAAATATTTGGTCGAGTAGCCGTCCCAATATGTTCACTGACCGATCAAAGTCAAACCGACCTCTAATCCAAATGTTATGAGAGCAGTGTGCAAATGGGAAACGGTAGGTTCAAAAGGTTTTGAACAAAGAGAGCAACAAAGAGAGGAGTTCAATGTCTGCAAAACTCATCACACTCATGGATGTCATTAACAAGGAAATTAAAGCAGAGGATGCTGGTGATTTGAACGCATTTGTTAGTGCTAATATATAAGTAATAATAATAACAACGTAAACGTTTCCACCTTTTCAATACTAAAATATATTCACAAAATTATAAATTACACGGTACTAGTTTCGACCCATCTAGGGGTCATCATCAGCCGTATTGGAGCAAAGATCACTTTTGGCGAAATCCTAAGAAACATAACATCTCATTTCACTTGTTATTCTTTGAAATAACATTTTCTTAGGATTTCGCCAAAAGTGATCTTTGCTCCAATACGGCTGATGATGACCCCTAGATGGGTCGAAACTAGTACCGTGTAATTTATAATTTTGTGAATATATTTTAGTATTGAAAAGGTGGAAATGTTTACGTTGTTATTATTATTACTTATATATTATTCTCAGTTCAATACGGACCAAAAACATGAAATTCATAACCATTTGTTACTGCTGACGATGGTGCCATCTGGGGACAGATAATACAGGTGGTACAGATGACGTTGGATTGTTGGAGTGGCAAATTTAAAGAATGTAAGTTAACTTTGAGCAAGCAAAAGACAGTGGCAATGTAAATGACCAGAACATCCACGCTTCATGTAACCTTGAATCTGAGGGAGAGAGAATTGAATGTGTGAAAAACTTTAGCTATTTTGGAAATCTTGTCTCCAGTAATGGGAGTGATAAACTAGAAGAACAAAATAGTAGGTCCAAAGGATCCAACTTCTTCTAACAAGTGGAGAATCTAGTTTGAGAGAAGGTAATTCTTTTAAGAGAAAAGTGTTCAAATCACACTGTCTACCAAGCATGACGTATAACTTGGAGAGCTGTGTATTAAATGCAAGAGATATTAATAAATGACAAGCTCAGTTATGGAAAGGTTTGGACACGTAAAGCAAATGCAAGACATGTGGATTACCAGCAAGTACTTAGAAAGGACGGTGCTTCGTAAAAGACCAGACAGATGTCCGAGGAGGAGGTGGGTGAACCAAAATACGAATCAAATAAAATAAAGGGAGAGACATTGGAAGATGTTTACAAAGATAGAATGAGATGGAAATATATCATTCACACAAATTCTACCCAGTCCAATGGAAGGATTCACAGATGATGATGATCAAGAGGTATAACTCTGCCGCTAGGAGTACCGTATTTACGTGAATAATCCCCGCACGCCAACTTTAGGAAGGCTGATTTTGAAAAAAATAAAATGCCAAAATTGACTCAAATAAAACCCGCACCCCAATTTTTTTTTAATATGCAGGTATTATTTGTGTAAATACGGTATAGCCCACACATCATAACACCAGTCCCAAGCCTGAATAAAGGAGGAGGGTAGGTGTCAAACTAGTCAGCCGAGATTACAACACACCATCATGATTACAAGATATTAGAATCATTCCGTATTGACGGTTTTCACTTTACAATGGTGAAAAATGAGAGTATCCTCCTATTCAATACATCTATATTCCGTCATTAGACGGAGCAAACAAATTCAAACATGTTTCGGCTCGCTTGAGCCATCTTCAGCGAAAAAATTAGGGGGGGTTGGAATAATTTACATAATATAAGTTGAAAAAATGCTAAAAAACATAATGAAAGAGCAAATGAAAAAACAAACAAAAGAGAGCCTAGACGGAAAACAAAATTAGCACAAATATATAATATTTACATCAATATGCAGAGCAAAAAGCGACTTATTGCGATAAAATTCAGTGAAACAGGTGTTAATTTAAAATAATAATTGAAACTAAAAACTGCGTTAACCTAAGAAACAAGGGAATGAGAAAACAAATGATGCAGATGGAAATGAATAATAGTAGCACATGGTGAGGTTGTGGACCTCATAGTTTACAAATTATTGGTTTAGTAAAAATGACAAAACAGTTTGAAATTGCTGTCAAAATCATCCTAGTAGAAACCCATCACATCAAATTGGTCAGGAGGAGAGCGGGAACAAACATCTTTGAGAAACCAAGCCTGATATAACCTGCAGGCGAAAAGCCTGTGACAAGGAGAAAAAAACACCAATGAAATTTAAGGCTTTAGAAATAGCAGCATTCTCAATATCTTTTCAATCTAGCGGCCCCTTTCTTCATTATTGTTTCATAATGTTGGCTGGTGTCTTGCCTTATTATAAAGGGGTCGGAAGGGCCGCATATAAAAATTGAGAAGCTGTGTTAGGTAGAAGACTGATGCATAGTAAACTGTAAGTAATCTAGTGGAAACCATCAATGAAGTTCTAATCTGTAATGGAAAAAAATGAAGTTGTATGAGAAACATGGGTTGATAAGTAAAAAGTGTGGAATGGTTGTGAAGAAAGCTTAAACTTACGGTGTGCAGTAGGTGGTTGTCCTCTCTAATGGCCTGGCCTTCTCAAAGTAACAGTCTCGTTCGCGTGATCGAGTCTATTGTTGGTTCGGCTGTGTTTGCTAGGATGGAAGGAGCGGAGGGGGAAGGGGAGGTGCAGGGCTGGTTTGAGGAAGGGAGGGGTGGTGAGTTGGAGGGATGGAAGTGGGGTTTGTTTGGCAAATATAAGGAATGAATGTTTCAAGAGGATGTTAGTTTACTCGCTGACTTCTAAAGCTTGAATGGCGTGGCCTTCTCAATGTGATGGTCTCGGTCGCGTGATCGAGTCTATTGTTGGTTTGGCTGTGTTTGCTAGGATGGAAGGAGCGAAGGGGGAAGGGGTGGTGCAGGGCTGGTGTGAGGAGGGGGGAGTGGTGGTGAGTCAGGGAGATGGAGGTCCGATATGAAGTCAAACACAAGCTATCTTCCATCCTTAATCAACAACAAACCATTAAACCCAACACAGTGCACGTAGCTAAAGTAAACAAACTAAAGAAGAAAGTGAAACAAAACGACTTGATTATAACAAAAGCCGACAAAGGAAATGCTACCGTAATCATGGACAAAAGTGACTATGTTAATAAAGCACACACGTTTTTTGCATACAACAACTTCATAACCTCTAAAAAAGATCCAACTAATAAAATACAAAGAGACCTATAAACCATCATCAAGAACATTTCATTTCTGTTTAATGACCTTGAAAAATCCAAAATGATTATCATGAATCCAAAACTTCCCACAGCCAAAGCGCTACCCAAGAAAAAATAAAGCAGACATCCCCATATGACCCATTAACAATTTCAGAAACAGTCCGACCTATGAAGTATCTCGATTCATTCACAAATTCCTCAAGTCACACTATCGTTTTCAAGCCAAGACATCAGTAAAGAACTCCTTAGAATTCTGCAATAAGATCAAACACTTTAATTTATCCAAACACCACACTCTTCATTCTTTTGATATTACTAACATGTATGCTAATGTTCCCGTTAACAGCACCGTACAATTGATCAAGAACAATCTCTCCAAATTCAGCAATTTAAGTATAGGCGAAATAGATGAATTTATTCGAATTCTGGAATTTACTTTGAACAACAATTTCTTCACTTTCAATAATGTCATTTACCAACAGATAGGTCTTCCCATGGGGTCACCAGCTTCAGGAATCCTTGCAGATATCTACATTGATCATTTAGAGCATTCTCACATCATTGGCAAGATCAATGGCATTCAACACTGGACACGCTTTGTAGATGACACCTTTGTTATTTTAGACTCCCACGTTACTAACAGTAACACAGTACTTGGATTTCTCAACTCCATTGACCCACATATAAAATTCACCATAGAGTCAGAAAACAATAAAGCCCTTAATTACCTGGACTTAACCATTATGCGCAACAGCAACAACACTTTATCCTTCAATATATACAGGAAACCCACCCACACCATCAATACCATCCATCAGACCTCTGTGCACCCAGACATACATAAAAAAGCAGCTTACAATAGCATGGTCCTCAGAGCATTAACTATCCCTTTATCTCGCAAGAATTACAAAAAAGAAATTAATACCATCTACAACATTGCAGAACACAATGGCTTCAAGAGAACCTTCATCAACAGAATCATCAATAGATACAAAAGCAGACCCAAGACTACCCTAGTAAAAGATTCCGCTCCTAAAGAAAAATTTTCCACATTCACTTTCAATAATAGTAGCATTTACCAAATTTCTAATATTTTCAAGAAACACAACATCAAAATAGCTTACAGAACCTCTCACACCAACTCCAAACTCATTTTCAATCCACACACTGTCAACAATAACAATAGCAACATCTATCTATTTAGGTATTCTGCCTTATGGCAGGTCTTGTCATGGGATGAACCTCTTCCACTGTTGCCTGTCCTACGCCAAGTTTTTCATGTCCGAATATTTATTTCCTTGGATATTGTCCAACATTTGATATTTTTTCCTTCCTCTTCCTCGTTTGCCTTTCACCATTCCTTCTATTCCTTCTTTCAGTTAACAGTCCCTCCTCAATGTCCGATCCAGTTCATTTTTCTCCTTCTAATGGTTTGTAACATACTTCGTTCTTCTCCAACTCTTTGTAATACCTCCTCATTCCTTACCCGGTCTTCCCATTTCACTCATTCTATTCTCCTCCATACCCACATCTCTAGTGCCTCCAATCTTCTCTCATCTTTCTTTCTCAATGTCCAAGTCTCTGCGCCATACAGCAACAAATATTTGAACTCTGGAGTTTACAAATTAAAGTGCCAATCCTGTAATTCCAGCTACATAGGTCAAACAGGCCGCAATTTTGTCACAAGATACGCTGAACATCGCAACGCTCTCAAATATAATCGTTTTTCAGCTATGAGTGATCATCATAAAGCATCCAGCCACGAATACACTTCAATAGATAGACCTGAAGATCTTGCATTATGAGCGAAAAGGCACCTTGCTCAACGTTCTCGAGAGCATCCACATCGATTTAGATCAGTTTATGAACAAACTCACAATTTAAATGAAGTCAGCGAGAAAAAGAACATTCTACTTGAAACATTCATTCCATACATTTGTCAGAATTTCCATAACACAAACAAACCCCACCTCCATCTCTCCGACTCACCACCACTCCCCCCTCCTCACACCAGCCCTGCACCACCCCTTCCCCCTTCGCTCCTTCCATCCTAGCAAACACAGCCAAACCAACAATAGACTCGATCATGCGACCGAGACCATCACTTTGAGAAGGCCACGCCATTCAAGCTTTAGAAGTCAGCGAGTAAACTAACATCCTCTTGAAACATTCATTCCTTATATTTGCCAAACAAACCCCACTTCCATCTCTCCAACTCACCACCCCTCCCTTCCTCAAACCAGCCCTGCACCTCCCCTTCCCCCTCCGCTCCTTCCATCCTAGCAAACACAGCCGAACCAACAATAGACTCGATCATGCGAACGAGACTGTTACTTTGAGAAGGCCAGGCCATTAGAGAGGACAACCACCTACTGCACACCGTAAGTTTAAGCTTTCTTCACAACCATTCCACACTTTTTACTTATCAACCCATGTTTCTCATACAACTTCATTTTTTTCCATTACAGATTAGAACTTCATTCATGGTTTCCACTAGATTACTTACAGTTTACTATGCATCTGTCTTCTACCTAACACAGCTTCTCAATTTTTATATGTGGCCCTTCCGACCCCTTTATAATAAGGCAAGACACCAGCCAACATTATGAAACAATAATGAAGAAAGGGGCTGCTAGATTGAAAAGATATTGGGAATGCTGCTATTTCTAAAGCCTTAAATTTCATTGGTGTTTTTTCTCCTGTCACAGGCTTTTCGCCTGCAGGTTATATCAGGCTTGGTTTCTCAAAAATGTTTGCTCCCGCTCTCCTCCTGACCAATTTGATGTGATGGGTTTCTACTAGGATGATTTTGACAGCAGTTTCAAACTGTTTTGTCATTTTTACTAAACCAATAATTTGTAAACTTTGAGGTCCACAACCTTACCATGTGCTACTATTATTCATTTCCATCTGCATCATTTGTTTTCTCATTCCCTTGTTTCTTAGGTTAACGCAGGTTTTAGTTTCAATTATTATTTTAAATTAACACCTGTTTCACTGAATTTTGTCGCAATAAGTCGTTTTTTGCTCTGCATATTGATGTAAATATTGTATATTTGTGCTAATTTTGTTTTCCGTCTAGGCTATCTTTTGTTTGTTTTTTCATTTGCTCTTTCATGTTTTTTTAGCATTTTTTCAACTTATATTATGTAAATTATTTCAACCCCCTAATTTTTTCACTGAAGATAGCTCAAGCGAGCCGAAACATGTTTGAATTTGTTTGCTCCGTCTAATGACGGAATATAGATGTATTGAATAGGAGGATACTCTCATTTTTTGCCATTGTAAAGTAAAAACATCATCATGATAATATGCCTTTTCAAAACTCACCTGAGACAAATGCTAAGGTGTCCTCTGTAGAGATGCACACTGATATTGCCCGAACAAAATGAGAAAAATACAAGGGCTAGCTACTCAAGGACACAGGACTTAGTCCAACGTTTAAGACTAGTGACCATCAATGTCAGCACACTCACTAGTTGCAACCGTGAACTCGTTTCACTCCTGAAAAGCCAATGTATTGGCAATACCTGCATCCAGGAGACAGGAGCTAAAGTGAAGGAGAACGGCAAAGGACACAAGATATACATCTATGGTTGCAAATCAAACCAGAACGGTGTCACAATGACAGCACGAGACGCTTTGTAATGTCACTGAAGTTAACCAAATAACTGACTGGCTGCTCTCAGCTAAGATTTAGGATGGTTCCTCAGCTGTACTTCCTCTTACAATGATAGTCACTACCACCATGTCAGTCAAAATTGAGACCAACAATACAACCATTTGTATAGTCTCTGCCTATGCACCTCAAGGAAGCTGTCTGGATGATGAGAAAGAGGAATTCTGGGAGAGCATCCATGACCATTTAAGATTGACTGGCCTGGGTGAGCATCCGTTCATTGGCGGAGACCTGAACGGCCATGTAGGATCAATGCAGGAAGGACACCCATGTCGTGGTGACCAAGGATTTGGCACTCGTAACAACAAAGGCACCAAATCCTTGACTGAACAGTTGCCCATAATTTTCTTGTGACCAACACTTCTTCAAAAGGTGAACAGCCTACCCGATTATCTATTACAGTGGCAGATTAGTGGCTACGTCGGTTCAATGACCTAAAACTGGTATTGAATAAAAGTAATTCCAACAGACAATATCATCCCCCCCCCAATACCAACTCCTCATCCTGGACCACAAGCTTGGCCTTGGACAACAGATACCCAACATCACAGGTCTGGAATGAACCAAGTGATGGAAGCTGCCACAACATACCAGTGAGTTGCTGGCTGCCAATAGAAGACATATATGGAATGACATTCTGGGGTTACCACATGTGAAATATTACAAAAAACAAAGCCTGGACAACATTTCATCAATAAAGTGCTGGACTGGAACGGTATAGCCCGTGATAAAGAAGAACAAATTGGTCTACAAGACCTGGAAGGCATCACATTTCAATGACAATCTTGAACACCTTATAAAACCACATAGTCTGCAACAAAACAAGCTGTTTCATGAACCATGGCCCAGTGCTATGAACAGCCGGACATACCTCATGAAGTAAGGAAGGTATTCCACTATGCCAAATCACACAATCGCTCCATGGAAGAGACAGGCTACGTCATTCATATCAAAGATGAAACTTGCTGGGAGTCTACTGTCATCAATCAATAGAGCAGTTAGTTCAGAAAGATCAGTTCTAACAAGTTTCCCCGTGCACCATTTAATAGTGCTGAATGCATCCATCAACCAACTCCAGCCATCCCAATGGAAGAAGTCCAGCTGGCATTCAACAGGAAGAAGAATGAGGAGGCAACCAGCCCAGACGAAATTCCACCTGAAATCTGGAAGATGCTTGGTCAGCAAAGTGCTGAACTCGAGGCATCCTTGTTCAATCAAATTGTGGAGGAATACATAGTGCTGTAGGCCTCGACCTCAAGCACAATAACTATATGGATGGGCAAGGGACACATCAGTGAATGTACTAACTACTGCCCTATTCATTTGATGAGCTACAACAACACAAAGATTTTTGACAAGGTTCTTGATAATTGACTCCATAGCATATATGTAACACCTGATCAATGTGGTTTTACAAAGAAATATGTCACATCAGGTGCCATTCATGCCCCCAGATTGCTCCTGGAGAGGCATCGAGAGAAGAACAAGCAAGTTCACAGTACCTTCTTAGACCTAATTGGGTTCCTCATGAACTCATTTGGCATGCCCTCCGGTCTCACGATGTGCGAAAGTACATGTTCGTTGGACACAACTCCTTTACTGCAACTCCACTAGTGTGGTACGATGTCTCGCTGACTCTCACTTCCTTCCCTCATCGATGTTGGTGTCCATCAGAGCTCTGCTTTCTCGCCACTGCTCTTCATCTTCTGTATAGACATGGTGACAGGAGATACTCCTGTGCTGCATTCATTGACGTTTCGGTATGCCGAAGATTCTTTCCTGGCTAAAGAAGAATGGTAGCCTTGAGAAACAGGTCCAGGATTGGCTGAAAATTAATTCAGATTAAATGTTCAGAAAACACAATATATGGAGCACAGAATACAGATGTGTGGATCCCTCAAGGTCAACGACTGAAATTTATACAGAGCCGATCAATTCAAATATCCTGACTCAATCCTCTCTGCAGATGGTGACACACTTCCTGACGCCCAAGCACACATTAATGCAGCCACTGAAATGGAGGCAAATCACTGGAGTCCTGTAGACTGTCCACCAGAAGGCCAAGATCTACAAGAATGTCATATGTCCAGATGTCCTTTACAGAAGTGAATAATGGCCAGCTTCCATGAAACCACCCTGCATGTCATGGAGATGCTACCAAAGGGCACTTGGCCTCATGCACCAGGACCACATCAGAAGAGTCATGGGAATGTCAGCCACAAAGGACAAGATGCAAGAAGCTTGTCTGCATTGGTACATTTATGTTATGCACAGTGATGATCAGTCTGTGGCTGAAATGTACTTATACCTTCAACTGAAAAGAAACTGTCCCCATGGGAGAACTAAGATACAGTGACTGGACCAGCTGAGAGAGGACATGACTTCAAACAATGTGGTACCTAACAACGCCTAGGTTTGGAAAATATGGAGAACAGCATGTAGAAAAATGACTTTGCAGAGAGGGAAAAACGCTACAGAGGAGGAGCAGGACGAATGTACAGATAGTGTTTACCGTTATCCAGTGCACTGGTAAAAATTAACCGCAGTGCTTGCCGGTTAAACCAGCAGCTGTTCTAGGGTTAACGTATTTCATTGTATTTTCATGGTTTGTTTAAATAATTATTAACCATATTTACTCATGTATATCTTGACATCACATACATCTCACATCCTAATTTTTTATATGGAGCTAAGGGGGGAGGGAATAATTCCCGCTTATATCTCGAATAGGTTTTTCTTCTTGTGTCAGTATAAATACAACAAGGAACACCCTACGGCATGCATGCCTGCTCTCAGCTCAAGGTTGAACTGTCTCCCATAATCCTTCCCTTATCTTAGTCACAGCAGCACTCCCCTTTTTTGGTAAAAGGCAGTTAGGGAATTTCAGATCCTGGGGTATTTCCTAGCCTAATGAGCTAGATGAAATGTGACACTGTTGAATTGGCTGCAATGGAAATATACCAGCATACGATGCGTGCACGACATAAGGTACAAGATAGAATCCAGCGTACACTATTACGATACCGTAATTTGCTTTCCGGCATGACTTTGCATACAGATGAATTATGGAAAAGTGTTCAAGTTTTACGGCAAATTTAAAATTTCAAATGATTCAATTTTCAGAGAAACGCGGGAATCGTGCTGCAGGCCGAGAATGTAATGTGACAGAGTTGAATGTATACTTCTGGCAAAAACAGAAAATTTGTTTTTGAAAACACTAAATCAAGAAAAGCATTCTGGAGGCCAAAAAGTGGGAAATTTCCTAAGAGGATAAACGACAAGCACGGAAGCTCCGTGAAGCTCAGCCCTGCCCTCCTCCAGCCGTTCCATGTGATCCGTGTGTTTCATGCCAAGATTGGGTTACTAAGTCATATGAAACATATTCACAAACCATTGTGAGTGTGAAAATGTAAATAGCTGAAGAATATGTTTACTTGGATAAGAGTTGCAGCCGACAATGACAATGAATCCTTTCCAGTACTTATATTATCCTGTTGGGGTCCTTTTTTCCTTTTGTGTTTGTCCTGTGTTCCTATCTTTTACCACTTGCATTTATCCAGCTTTCTTCTTATACTACACTTTCCGCATCAACATTGAAGATCTATCATGATGGCCCCTCAATGAGTGTTCATACCTGCCCCTTGTCACACTGACCTGCCATTACAGGTATACTGTCCTATCTCTGTACATATGACTTGAACCCTTTACCAGAGTGTGCAAAAACTTGATCTCGAAGTGGTGGTGATGATAATTGTTTTAAAAGGAAGTACAACTAGGCAATCTGATCTGGAAGAAGAAGTGCCAAGGAAGTGTAAAGAGGTAATGTATGAGATGTATTATTATCCCATAATGACATATGGAAACTGACGAAAAGTCAGGAGAGTAAAATCTAGGCCAGTAAGATGAGATTTTTAATAATTATGAGAGGGGCAAACAAGAAAGGAAGGGAAGAGGATGTCAGGAAGAAAATTAGAATAGAAAAGCTTTCAGACACCATGGAGAGAAATAAACTAAGTGAGATGGTTAGGACATGTTAAGAGGATGACAGGGGGAAGGATAACATAGCAGATGAGGCGGCAAAGGGTGAAGAAAGGTATGGTAGTTGGACTCGCTCAAGAACAGCATAATGTTACAAATAAAACACTGTCCATTTTATTGATGGAATTTAATGTAGCATGACCTGATTAGTACATGTACATTAGGATATCCCTTATTTTCCGACTTCAACATTTTTGAATGCTCACCCTCCAATTTTGTTTGAATGATGCTAAAACATGCCTATACAAAATTTTGTTGAGATCGGAGCATTCTATCCCATGCCGACTTCAGCGCAAAGTCACATGAAGAACAAGTCCGGACCTGCTACCCAGCGCTGAGTCAAGCCTGAGCCTATCAGTACGTGCATTGTTATCCATCGTGTCACATGGTTTTTCGGGTCGCTAATCTAACATAATGTCACATCAATTACCCAGTGCCAGGGAATGTATATTTTTAATAGGAGATATAAAACACCAAATACCTGGACACAAATTACCACCAAACAGACAAGTAATTGGAGTTTTATTTTATAACATACCAGAGGTAAAATTAACTGCCAGTGTAAGTGCTGATCTTGTGGTTTGTGAGTGCATGATATTTTGTGAGAAAGTAAGAATTCCGACAAGAGCTAATCAGCATTGTTCACTAAAACTTATTAACTTGTATTCAGAGAGGAGGAAATTGCAAAAAAACTCAAACAATTGTGAAGATATTTTTAAGCATCGAGAAGAGGAGTTTGGAAATAGTTTGGACAATCTACTTGATACTGCACATGCGAATGCTCTTCAAATGATGAAGTTGGAAAAAGACAGGACATTTTTACTTTGGCAGAGAGAGCCAGGACGTAAGAGCTACCTCACAGGAGTAGACCAAAAATCCTGTGGTAAAGAAGAAAGGCTGAGGCAAAAAAATAACAAAATTACATCTCCTAATTCAATCTTATCTTCATTTCAGTGAAAACAATAGACAACTTTGTGTCAACGAAAAGCAGAGATCTGTTCTCTTGCCTGAAGATGGACATTAGTTTTATCCAAGACTGTCTTTCGATATGGATGAGCAACACTTCATACGTAGAAGCTCAAAGGATAGTTATGGACATGAAAGCTGTGAATGACTGTGCTGAGTGGGGTGTTAAATTAATGCAAGATTTTCATGGACTACTGACTGTAAATGAGGAGCAAAAGCAATTTGTATTGTATAAGTACCCAGATTGCAAGAAAGAAACACTGAACAGAAAGTATCCACAAGCATACTAAACACCATAATACAGTCTAAATAGTGAAAATGTATTAAACTGTAATACACAATTAGATATTAAACATGTATCAAAAGCTTTTCCACAAAACCTATAATTCCTAACATTCAAATTTCGTGCTCAAGTCGGAAAAATAAGGGACACACTAATGTACATACATGAACACAATTATATCTGAGAATGAATTATAACAGTTCCTTAATTACTGGCTATTTACAAAGTCTCAGTCCTCCTCACAGCTGGTAGTCCAGCTTGCTGGTAATGCCTGAGATGGATGATAATTCTGACTGACAGGCCTCACTTTCACTTGGCTCTACGCTCTCGGTTGCTTCACACGGCAGTTGCATGCAGACTGGTTCAAACACACAATCTGTTAGCGATCACGAGGCACGACGACTGTACCTTGATTCGACTCCAGACGACTCCAAAGACCAGCACAGTCAATTCAAATAACACACAGTCACTGTGACTGCTCCACACAGTGAACTACTTAACATGTATCACTAAACGACAGTGCTGGGCTGAGTGGCTCAGACGGTTGAGACGCTGGCCTTCTGACCCCAATTTGGCAGGTTCGATCCTGGATTAACCCGGTGGTATTTGAAGGTGTATAAATACGGCAGCCGTATGTCGGTAGATTTACTGGCATGTAAAAGAACTCCTGTGACTAATTTCAGGCACCTCGGCATCTCCAAAATACGTAAAAGTAGTTGGTGGGATGTAAAGCAAATAACGTTATTTATTATTAAACGGCATGGTGCAAACCAGTACTTCTCTCCAACATTACGACACTCACTATTCAAAACCCTGCCAACAATGACCACTAAACTGCAACCGCACAACAACTCCGACGACAGCCAGCACTACTGCTGTCCCACTCTAACTCCACTACTTACAGCTAGTCTCCTTTATATCGCTAGTGATGAAGTTCCAGACCTTTCAGAGTGCAACCAGAATGGGAATATTCTGGTTTACACCCTCCAGAAGATCAAAGAGAAACAAGATGAAGACAGCAATAGATGAGAGGTCATCACTATGCCCTCTGGCTAGTCCCTTCCAGGAAATTCTGAAGGGGGCTACAGACAGATGGCTGACATATAATAATAATAATTATTAGAAGGAACCTGATTGGATCAAAGTTGTGGAGCAGCAACAGATTGGACAGGGGAAGATGGAAAGGTGCCATCCAGACCTGGAAGAGGTGGATAAGCAAAACTTAATAATAATAATATTAATAAAATGCAATCCACGAAGGAGCTGTCCGTGGTCCTACAGAGGCCGTAACGCAAGAATAATAATAATAATAATAATAATAATAATAATAATAATAATAATAATAATAATAATAATAATAATAATATTTTTTACAAGGGATTGTGGAAAATTTTCAAAAGACACTTGTGAAGGGTCCGCACTCCACAAGTGTGTGGGATTCTTACCCACTAAAAACCACACACCCTTTTGCCACGATGTGTATCATCACCCCGGAACCGCTCTCGCATTACTTCAGGGTGATATCGTGCTTTGTCTTTCAGACATCTTCTTTCTTCATTTCTCCTTTACGAACGTTCGTATGCTTCCAAATCCTTCTTCTTCTGACGAAGGACGTTCTCCACGTACACTGCCACGCGATCCCAGGATTCCTGGTTTCGCAGCATCACCGAAATAATATTATCTGTTGTCAATTCTCCTAGTTCAGTTTCCACACATCTTCTCTGAATCGTCCAATGGCCGCATACAAAAAAGGTGTGAAATACGTCGTCAATGACATCACAGTATATGCATGCTGCGTCACTCGCTCTGCCCACTTTATGCAGGAATTTCCGGAAATATCCATGCCCTGTTAGAAGCTGCGTGAGGTAGTAATTTACTTCACCACGGGCCCTTTCAACCCAGATATCCAAGCATGGTATCAGTAGCTTGGTCCATTTGCCTCGAGGGTCACTTTCCCATCTGAGTTGCCATCGCCTCATCCGTTGACTGAAGGCACGCATCTTTGCACATTTCTTTCTCAGCTCTCCTTGGGTACGCCAGATTTCATGTAGCTCCAATGCAAGTAGGTCTATTGGGGCTATTGCTGCCACCGTGAGGATTGCAGGTTTGGAAACCGTGCGGTATGCACATGCAATACGTAAAGCCACTCTCCGTTGTACAGCTGCTATCCTTCTCCAATACCAAGCAAATCTCAAGGAATCAGCCCAGATTTCAGAGCCATATAGGAGCACTGACTGAACCGTCGACATGAGAAGACGTCGTTTACTGGATTTCGGACCTTTAATATTTCCCATTAGTCTGCTAAGTGCAGTCATATATTTTACTGCCTTGTCTGTCGCTCTCTGAATATGATTCCAGAATGTGAGCTTGGAGTCAAGTGTCACTCCTAGATATTTTGTGCTCGCAGATGTTTCAATCACTAACTCTCCAACAGTCATTGGTACAAGAGTTTCGATCCTTTTCCTCGTCAGAAGAACTATCTCCATTTTGTATTCGGCTAATGTTAGACTGTGGCTCATCATCCATTCTTTTATGCGCCGCATCACCTGGTTCAGTTTGATTTGAGCCATTTCAACATTACGAGCTACTATCAAGGCAGCCACATCATCAGCGTAGCCCACAAGCTTCGTGTCCTCTGGCATCTCCAAACGTAACAAGCCATCATACATTATGTTCCAAAGATCTGGACCAAGGATTGATCCCTGCGCTGCACCAGCCGTCAAGCGTTTTGTCTTTTCTCCATCTTCCGTATCATACAACAGAGTGCGATCTTTGAAGTAATCTCTCATTATGCGCGTAAGATATTGTGGTAGCTCAAGAGCTACCAACATGTCGCTTCATCTTGCCGAATAATAATAATAATAATAATAATAATAATAATAATAATAATAATAATAATAATAATAATAATAACAACAACAACAACAACAACAACAACACCACAGCCTTAGCTACCCTGTGTGCAGACATCTTGAAGAGATGGCATTCAGAAGCCTACATGTCAATTTGAACAATCCGATTTACACTACAAGATTATGGCAGAGAAACAAACTCTCCTCAGTGACCTAATGCTGAGTTTTTAAATAACATTTTATTAGATAAACGCACTGAATATTTCCTGGGCAGGGGCCCTGTCAGGTTATAGAATTGGAAGTATCTCCTTTTCTAGCTGCCATGATCACAATCAGACGACGCCTTTATGAAACAGCCCATTAACAAGGCCATAAGAAAATACAGTCCAAACATGTCTCTCATTGGTTATGCCAATCTAGAATAATGTGAGGTAGATTCTTTTCCAATTCCTGCAAGAAATTAGGACTGTCCTCAGCTCAAATACATTACTAGAATTTTTTAAATTTTGGTAAATTGTTCACATGTTACTGCAATTACGTTCCAAACAAAATCTTCATAGAAGTCGACTGGTCTCATATTATCAAGCAAAAGAATCCATTATCCAAATTCCTATAAGGTCAGGATCAGTGCCGGATTAAGGTGTTTGGGGGCCCTGGGCTATTTAAAAATGTGGGGCCCCTTCTTCGTAACAATACATAAGACTAGCATACTGAAGTCGTTATAGAACTACTTCCACTTAAATTGATGAACAGGGAAGTGTTGAAATAGACGACAATTTTTCTCTATTTTTCATGTTGAAATTTCATAAAGCCAAAACATCTTTTACATTTGTCTCATCATCACTATCAAATCAACATACAAAACAGAACTTACGTGTTTTGGCATCTCTAGGATATTTTCTATCCATTTTACAAGAACATTACAGTTGTAACTTATGAATGGTTCAATAATCAGAGGTGAACTGGAAGTTCTCTTCCTGATGCAAAGGTATAGTATAGCATGCGCATTCCACCGTGCTTTCCCTGTCCCCTCCCGCTCACTTCCTAGACCTCTTACCCCTTCCCCCTCTGCCCGTACTCGCAAGCTGCCAGATTTAAATTTTCATCAGCCATAACCTTTACAATAATTACAGTGCGTAAGTAGCGAGGATTTGTCTCTCCGGATGGTAATTGATTCTAGCAGTGATGAAATACTAACGCGGACAGCTGATAGGAAGGAAGGAAGGAAGGAAGAGTGCATGTTCGATATTTTGCGAGCGTAAATATTCATATACATGCACGAAGGTGGAGTAGCAGGCCTTTTTGTACAATTTTAGGTTCGGCCAAGGGCCGGGGCCCCTTAGCACGCGGGGCCCGGGGCTGCAGCCCCTTTAGCCCCCTGTTAATCCGGCCCTGGTCAGGATGACAATGTGCCTTGTGCATAACCTTCAGTATGGGATGCAAATTTCTTGGCTGACTTTGTGCATTTGCAGAACAAACTTCATTACAGCATCGTAAAAACACAAAATATCATTGTATTTTTCTATGCCTTCCACCTCACTTTCTTAAACATTAACACAGGCGAGTCATAAAATATTCAGTAACTCAAATTCAGTGGATCAGTAGTAGAGTGCCCAATTCACAAAGCTGACACCAGTTGAATTAGATGATTTCTGAACAGTGGTCAAAAATCTTGGCACTCCCTTGTCATTATTGCTGGCATGTTCAAGATCTCATGGCATACCCAGTGTCACCAGACAAACTAAAAATAATTAAATCATCCACAGGAACCATCCAGTTGAATTCCATTTTCATTGCTAGACAGCAGCACAATCATAATGTAAAAATACTGGTGGGCAGTCCGCCTAGATGACACCATCCTTACAGACGGTCAGTGTGTCTGTAGGTGGGGCCATAGATGTAGATGATAATGATTATGATGATGATGATGATGATGATTATTATTATTATTTATATACTAAAAGGGTTTACTGAAAACTGCTTTGGCAAATCCATCCATCCGTTCTAATGGACCAATTTGTTTCATTTTTGTTTTATTCTCTCCAGAATTACCTGCCGGTGAATCATGAGACATTGATAGGTCTGTAAGTTCAGCCAACTTTGAGTAATCATAAAATCAAATCACTCCAATAATTGCAGGTGAGGGATTACCCTAATCTGCAATACATTCCGTACTTAGCACGTTGCTAAGAGACTATGATATATGATTTTCATCCTTAGTAATGTCACTGCATGCAGTCATGTTTGATTACTACCTGTCAAGCCAGAGAGTATACACTTCCGCTGATCACGGAGGAATACTCCTACTCTTTGATTCTCTATCCTTTCCCACTTTCCCAGCTTCCAAATACATTCAACAGCCGGCAAAGCGGTTACATGCTGCTAAGAGAAAAAAGTCTACGTACAAACAGACCTCATCATAACATATGCCTTAGTTATCATCTGGGAATACCTATCGAAGGATAACCTAGTTACACTGAAAAGAGTAAAGGCCATGTATCTTAAAATCGTTCTCTGACTGGCAAGAAATGCTCTTTCGAGACTAACCTACGAACTAACAAAACAACTGTTCTATATAGAAGAACTGTGATTAAAAATACTATTGACACAATATCAAGTTTACATCAAGAACTGAAGGATAAAAAAGCGAATATATGGATAGATTTTTACCAAACAGACGGTGTGATGATGTTAGAATGGATAAATTCTGACTATGAACTGCAGCTTCTTATGAAGTGTTCATAAAACCACTGAAATGGGCAGCCAAAAAAGAATGATGAGACAGGCATATCAAGACGAGTTATCTGATCTATTAATAACGAATGCTGCGGAGCAGCTCGGTCCTCTAGTTATTACTATTATTCATGGATACTCCAGATAACTTATATTGACAGAATCAGGGAAAAACAATCTGGTAATACACAGGACACTATACACGACAGGACCGCATACAGAAACAATATCCAGAAACGGGTGATTGCTACAGTAAACATTTAAGAAATGGAGAAGAGAAAGTTCTCTGCTGAACAAAGATAGCAGATAAACCAGCGCATGACAACTTACTGGCAAAAATAAAGTCTGGTCCTAAGTAGGCTAAGAACTTATATACACACTGACATGCCGAAAGTCATGGGAGAGGGGGGTTTAGTATAGTGTAGGCCCTCCTCTAGCTCAACCAAAACCAGTAACTCATCATAGCATTGATTCCACAAGTGGAAGAAACACCTTTGGAGAGATTCTAACCCATGCCATTTGGATAGCTACCCACAGCTTCCTGCTATTTGTATGTGCAGGGTGTACAGTATGAATGGACCTCATCACCATGTCCCATAAGGGGTCGACAAAGTTCATATCAGGCGAACAAGGTGACTACAGCAGTCGTTAAAAACTCCAGAATGTTTCTCGAACCAGTTCTGAACAATTTGGGTCCAATGACATGGTACATTATCCTGCTGGAATATCTTATCGTTCAATGTAGCAGTCACTGGTTAACGGGTTCGGTTCCTGCCAGGGTCGGGAAATTTAACCATCTTTGGTTAATTTTGCTAACATGGGGACTGGGTGTATGTGTAGTCTTCATCACCATTTCATCCTCATCATGGGGCGCAGGTCACTTACGGGAGTCAAATCAAAAGACCTGCATCTGGCGAGTAGAACATGTCCTCGGACACTCCCGGCACTAAAAGCCATACGCCGTTTCATTTTTCAGCGACTTGTTCAGGGGGAAAAGCGGCCCATGCCACGTGAACACACCTCGTACCATTATGGAGCTACCACCAGTCTGTATGATGCCTTGTTCACAACCAGGGTCCATAGCTTCATGGGGCCTGCACCATGTCCAAACCCTACCATCAGCTCAAAAGAAGTGGAGCAGGGATTCATCAAACCAAGCTATATGTTGCCAGTCCTCCAGAGTCCAATTAGCAACATCCTGTACCCAGGTCGTCAGGCCCTGTGTCGTGGTGTTAAGGACACTCTGGTAGGGCTTCTGCTCCCATATCGCACCACCATTAAAGAAAGCTGCACTGACCTGCTGGATAGGCATCTGGTACCTCTTGCATGGAAAGTGGATATGTTAACATGGCTTTCATGGCCCATACTTGTAGACATGATATGGGCTATTTGGCTTATGCCGTGTCAAGAAAACAAGGTGAAACTCTTCACGTTTCACAGAGAACTTTGCACTGCGTCTTCAGAAGAAAACTCGACTGTTCACGAGGAAGTCTTCTACAATAATGAGGGTTTGAATTTAGGAATGCTTTACCATTGAGAACTGTAGTGGTACACTCTTTTGTCACCAGATGGCTCGCTGTATGCTGGCACAGCGCTCCAATTAAGATGTTCTACCACACCATGTGTGCTTGAGAAGCATCAGAGAAGACATCAGGCAAATCAGGGACGAATGTGGTAGAAGAAGATAGAAAATAATAAAATAAAATAAATGCAACGAAAGACACCAGGATTGAATAGAACAGAGCTGAAGAATGGAAAGAAAGTATTTGGGAAAACCAGAGCAGATTTTCTTCTGAAGATGCGAAGCAAAGTTCTCTGGGAAACGTAAAGAGTTTCACCTTGTGTTCTTGACATGGCAAAAGCCCAAAAGCCCACAATGTGGATATGATTTGAGCCAGTGTGGCTTATCTGTTGCCACAGACAATTCTAGCCAGATACTGCTAACTGTGATCATTAAGCATCCATAGTCAGCCACTGTGCTGTTCACTGTAGGTGGTAATGCCTTCCATGAGGTTTTCCCAATGCACACGTGACACCGTCGATTGATGAATGTTAAACCTAGCTCCCACTATCACACCCTGTCTGAAATAATTCACACTGCCTTGCCACTTGCCACGAGCAACACAGAAGGCGTCTACATTCACTCTCCAAATGTCAGATCACAGATGATACAAGGTTGGGTACCTACAAGACACCACGGTACGGAGGTGCTATCCCATGAATTTTGGCATGGCAGTGTAATCTTCATTATTAGTATTATTCAATCACATATTTACCTAAGCTAAGATGTTAAATATGTCTTGGACAACAGTTGCATGCTGATAAACTTACTTGATCAGTAATACCTGCAGTCCAACACCGATGGCAGTGAAGATGAAACAGAGGAACACAATCCATGTGTTTGACATCTTCTGAACACCTTTGATCCCATAATAAGGCCTATCATAGTATATGTTACTCTTGTCACGATTCTCCCAAAAGGATGGATCCCTGAAAGGTCTGTGAAGAGAGAGAGAGAGATTTTATCATCTTACAGTTTGTAACACTTATTTACCACAATATTAATAAAAAGACAACAAAAGCAAGTGGGTACCATTATTGTCTATGAGTTTGTTCCACTGCAACTCAGAAACTGCTGGAAATATTTCAATGAAGTTTGGTGTAAGTTTAAGCAGGGTGATCAGATGTCCAGTTTTTGGAGGACATATCCTCATATTTAGACCTTGTTTCCCTGTCTTCCAGGCGTTTAAAAATATAATATTACTATTGAAAACTGAACTTTTCGTTACATGCTATTCCTTAACCTCTGTGGGGAAAAAAATTGTCATTATTTTATATTTAGGTTGGTATGCTTGCCCCTGGACCCTTTTTATAGCAAATGTTGGCTGCCCTGTTAAACCTAGTTTCCTACTTAGAAGCCACTGGCAGTTTCATTCTTTTTGTCTCATGCACTGGTAGTGTCTTGTATTTGGTATAAGTCATTTATGTGTACGATAAAATCAAAAGGAATAAGTAAATTCACTGATAATAATTTGACATCTATGGATTCAAGCTTTGTTAAAGGACAATTTGAGCAAAAAGTATAAGTCAATGAAAAACAGATACATACCTTGTTCTCTTTTTGTACTGAAGTTGTTTGAAAATTAAACAATACCACAATAAAATGAAGACCTCTCCAGAATAAGGACCACAAATCAGAAATTTTTCTGGAGAGAGGAAAATTATTTTTGTTGTTTATTTTATGGTATACACTACTTGAACCAACTGCATATGCAGGTATGCAAATAGGTTCATCTATTATAAACAATATTTTATTGTTATAACTTAAAAGTTGTAAAAGTTATGTATAAATTGAAAGTGATACAGTGGAAAATAATCTACATGTATGTCTTACGTTTGTGTATAACAGAAGAGAAATCCTGTACATACACTCAGAACAAAAATTATGGCAAATAATATTAGTGTAATTGTAAAAATAACAATAAAAGGTCAAGAGGAAGATATTGGGATCCCAAAGAGCAGAGGATGGATCATACAGAAAGAAAGGAAACAAGAATTATATCTCAAGATGGAAAAGATCTCGAATATTATCCGGAAGAGGAGAGCAATGTTCTTCGGACATACGAAGCGTGTTTTTTAAGTAAGGGCCGTTTTGTTGTAGGCACTAGTATTTCGCGCGCGCACACGCGTTGCAATGAGCGCATGTCGTGTGCCGGCAAGCCTCGGGAATAACTGTCCTCAGTTGCAGCTATGTTGCTAACCTGTACGGTTCTGTTCTGTACTTGTTCAAATGCTCAAGATTATCAACTCGCCCGCACCGTGCGAGGTTCGGTCAGTGATACAGTTTTATCGGCAAAGAACCTGTCTGCTGCAGACATTCACCGACAGATTTGCAAAGTGTACGGTGCTGAGAAAGTCAGCCATAACATTATCTTTCCCTTTAATGTGACGTATCTTAAAATCATACTCACTTATGGCTAAAATCTGAGTCATACGATTACTAGTTAGTTTGTAAGTATTTAAGAAACCAAGGCCTGATGGTCAGTCCATATCTCGAATTTGTTACCTAAGACATACATTCTAAACTTACTTAATGAATACATGATTACAAGAAATTCAATCTCTGTAATCGTATATCTCTTTTCTGCCATACCGAGCTCACGACTCGCAGCTGTTTATTTACAACATACATTTACACTTGGAACTATAACATTTATTGTATTGAAAAGGTGGACCCTTTTAAGTTTCCTATCTTCCATTCTTAGATATGGGTTAGTTACAGAAAATTAATACATATTTGAGTCATTGGGTGCTCCAAATTAAAATGTAAATATTATAAAATGGTTTGTTTAAATGATATATCATACTTATGGTCAGTTATATGTGGCATTTAGTAGAGTTAATGGGATGTCAAAATTAAAATTGTAACTACACCATATCAGGATCAGTTCCCCGAAGTTGAAAAATATTTCACAAAAACCATAGTTTACAATGAAATACTAAAATCAGTCAATGAGTAGGACAGTCAAATGCAAATGAATATCCGTTCCTGGTACACCCTCAGACCATAAAAAACAGCTGTTCTTCCTCGGTGCAAACAGAGAGTGGTGCGGCCATCTTTACATCACAACAATGCAAGCTGTAATGATCTGATAACGCTGAAATCTACCAGAGATTTAGACAACGGTGCCATCTAGCAACTGGTGAGAATACAGCGCCATAGAAGCAACTTAAAGACAATTAGAGCAAAATTGCAGATACACACTGACTTTACACTGAATTTACAAGCAAAACAAGGCATATTGGTTGATTATAGTAAACTCCCCCATGCCAATTAAGCATAAGATCAGTCAACTGCAGAGATGGGTGAGGTTACACTTTACTGGAGAAAATCCTGCAAAAAATAATGTAAAACGATACCTTAAGTAGCAGAGAAGGGAGATCCTTCCTTATGCTTGCCAGGGACCCACCAACCCACCCCTAAAACTATTTTGACTCATATAAAAATATTAAAATAGAGAAGCGACTCTAACCTCGACACTTACATCCAATGGTCTTGTCACAAGCCAGTCCTAAGTCGGCAGCTTTGTCTGGTGTGTTATTATATTGTGTGAGTCGCACCATGTTGAATTCCTAACTTCCCTTTTGCATCCCCGTTAGTAACGCTTGGTGATAACATTGATGAGACATCCATCATTTCAGAGTTTTAAACCAAAATATAAAATGAAAGTACCAACAGATTAAACAGAACGCAGCTTTGTCCTTACCTCCGTGCTGTACTCAACACCATCTATATAAATAAAAATGAATCGCTAAATGTGTTGCTAAGCGCAAAACTCGGGAATGGCTGGACCAATTCGGCTAATTCTTTTCTTCAAATATTCGTTGCAGTCCGAGTAAGGCTTTTATGAAGAGAAAAATTGGAAAAAATGCCAGGAAAAACGTAAAACCCCATTTCTCTTTTTCCGTTCAAACTGTTCGTCTCTCTTTCCTTGTCCCACGTTTGCGCTTAGCGCTGTTCTCCTCTAATCCAGCGTGTTTGCCAAATGTCCGTAAATTTCAATGTTATCGGTCAAAATGGGTGAAAATCGGATTATGTACAAAATTTCAAGCCGCATTTGATGCCGTTAACAAAAAAAAAAAAAAAAGGTTACAAAATAATTGAGTGTGAAAATGTTAATATAAGGGAATGTTACCTCAAATGCAAAATCTTTATTGCATAGAACTTATCACGGCATAATTCCTATTTTATGTTCACTATATTTGTAATTTTTTCACTGCTGGTAAAGGAACATTTCAGCTTGACGTACATAAGTTTGTTTTTAAATTTAAATGATAAGAACATGCACTGTTTGTGTTTCTTTTCAGTCTTGTTCAGAGACTTTTATGTGCAGGCACGTAAATATCAGTCGCTGGCCAACTTCTTTGCTATTGAATTTGCATGGCAGGTCAGGGCGAGGCAAATGGTCTTCAGATATGGAAGTTGTTTTTAAAACAAACCCCAAGTTCTTATCTCGCTTCGTTCTTAGTTTGTGACAAGAAGAATGTCTCCTTGGGTTTTGGTTTCACGCGTACGCTCTCCAGACAGTCGCATGCAGTGTCGTGTTTTGTGATAGTTGGAGACCTTTGTCTACCCTGATTGTTTTTAAATAGTCGCTTCTCAACAAACAAGTTCATCAATTTCTTTGGTTGATTGGTTTATTTTGTGTGTGCTTCCATATACATTATACTCATTTCAAGATTCATGCCGCCTATAAGACGCGGGCAGAGCAACTTATAGAATCTTGCCATTCCGTCAAATCTATCAAATACATTTGTAAATATGTAACCAAAGGAAGTGACAAAGCTGTGATTGGACTTAGTGCAAATAATTCCAATGATGAAGTTAACAAATAGGCTGCTATGTTAGCAGTAATGAAGCAATTTGGCACAATTTTCCTTTTCCCATTCATGAAAGACACCCCACTGTTTTTCATTTAGCCATACATTTAGAAAATGGTCAAAGAGTATATTTCATGGCTCAGAGCACATTACGACAAGCTGTTGAACCACCATCTACAACCTTGGCAAGTTTTTTGAAATGTGTCAGAATGATGACTTCACCCGAACACTGCTATACTCCGAAATGCCAAAATATTATACTTGGAATCAATCGTCAAAGAAATTTCAATGACAGAAACAAGGAAAACCAGTTCCAGGTTACCCAAATGTATATTCCACCGATGCAATAGGCCGAATTTATTCAGTCCATCCAAGAAACGATGAATGCTTTTATTTGTGATTGCTGTTAGTCAATGTCGAGGCCCAACATCATTTCATCATTTACGAACTGTTAATGGTGAATTGTGTGGCCCTTACAGAGAAGCCTGTCTACATTTGCAACTGTTAGAAAATGACGCTCATTGGGATCAAACTCTCAACGATGCTGTAATTTCTTCACCTCATCAAATACGAACACTGTTTTTTATAATTATATCAACATGCTGCCCATCAAAACCAATTGATTTATGGATCAAATACAAAGATGATATGTGTGATGATATCTTGCATCAAATGCGCATCACAACAGGAAATCCAAATTTACAAATCAGTGAAGAAATGTACAATGAGGCATTGATATCAATTGAGAACATGTGCTTGATGATGTCAAACAAAGTATTATCTCAATTAGGCACGGCCGCGCCCAATCGCCCGATGCACAACGCTTTTAATCAAGAGTTGCAACGCGAGAAACTGTACGATCTTGATGCTTTAAATGAATCAGTTTGAATAAATCTTCCGCTGTTGAACCAACAACAAAAGTATGTATTTGATACTCTAATGAAAGTTGTAAATGATGGAGCTGGGGGAATTTACTTCTTGGATGCTCCCGGGAATACAGGAAAAACTTTCCTAATTTCATTGATTTTAGCAACAATTCGCTCACACAATGAAATTGCACTCGCACTTGCTTCACCAAGCATTGCAGCTACATTGTTGGAAGGCTGTTGAACAGCCTATTCAGCACTAAAATTGCCGCTGAATATGCAAAGCAACGAAACTCCGATCTGCAGCATATCGAAGAACTCTGCAATGTGAAAGGTGTTGCAGCAATGTTAATTGATAGTGTGGGATGAATGCACCATGGCACATAAAAAGTCTTTGGAGGCATTAGACCGAACCATGCAAGGTCTGCGGAACAATCAAAACCGATTTGGTGGAGCGATGATTTTTTTAGCAGGAGATTTTCATCAAACATTGCCAGTGATTCCACGGACAACGCCAGTTGATGAACTTAATGCATGTTTAAAGTCATCAGTTTTGTGGAAACACGTCAAGATACTAACTTTAAGCCAGAATATGCGTGTCGAGCTGGAGAGATATTGGCTGCCAAAAACATGGATGTAAATGAATTAAATTTCAAAATTCAAAACGAAATTGCCGGTGAATTGAGAACATACAAATAAGTTGATTCCACTACTAACCAAGATGACGTTGTCAACTATCTATCCGAATTTTTGAACTCGCTGGATTTGCCAGGAATTCCGCTTCACATTCTTCAATTAAAGGTCAGATCAATGGTCATAATGTTGCGAAATATCAACCAATCGCGTCTTTGTAATGACACATGCCTAGTGGTGAAAACATTACTGAAAAACGTGATCGAAGCAACCATTCTAACGGGGAAGTATAAAGGAGAAGACGGTTTTGATACCACGCATCCCTATGATTCCGACTGACATATCATTTGAATTTAAACAACTGCAGTTTCCAGTGCGGCTCGCTTTTGCTATGACTATAAATAAATCCCAGGGGCAGTCATTCAATGTTTGCGGCATCAATCTTGAAATCCCATGTTTCTCGCATGGCCAATTGTACTGTATGTTGCCTGTTACCATGTTGGAAAATCATCAACTTTGTTTGTTTATGCTCCAGTAATCAAACAAAAAATATCGTGTACCTTAAAGCTTTACAATGAAAAATATCTTCATAGTGTTCATTGGATCAGTGATTTCTATGATAGTTATTCCCTACGGAGAAATTACTTGATTTGCAATGGGGGATAATTATGGCTTGTGAGGGATTTGAAGACCTGTTGAACAGTTCCCATCTACGTTACAGTCAATCAGGGTAATTTCTGGGTAGTGATATGCTGTGAGCTATTTGAGCATTTCCTTATTCACAATCAAGATATTAATATTGCAGGTAATGAAAACACATTTTTCCAGTAGTTTGTTAGTAACTTTTGGTAGCAGTAGAAAGTTAACTCATTTGATGTTGATGATGTACTCATTTGCACTATTCTGATTTTTGCGTGCAGTACAACTGAATTTGAGTTCGTTCCATTGTCATTTATTTTAGACAGAACGACGTCTGTCAGGTCAGCTAGTTAATACTAAAATCAAATAAATACAGAATTGGTCAAAATCTGATCCTCAGTGTTCTTCCTAGGAACTTTTTAATGGGCGCACCACCCTGCCGTTTTTACAAACAACCCAACTAACGTAACCTAGATGTGTTTTAGTTTCATAATAATAATACAAATTTGAGACATTGAGTGTTCCAAATTAAAATGAAAATACTGTAAAACTGTTTATTTAAATTATAAACCTTCAATACTGTCAGTATAATTGTATCAATTACATCCGAGTTCAAATGTTTAGCTTGACTATCACGTAATATTGTGCGCAGCGGTGTCTGGATTAGCATGGAATCGCATGTGAGCACTAATTCCACATGACATCATAAACCCATATGACACTCCACAGCAACCAAGCGGTAAGTCCTGGTGTTACATTATTATGAACGAGCAGTAGAACACTAGAAGTTCAAAATATGCTGTTATGTCTTGTTCATAATAACTCTAAAATAGTAAAATTTTGCAGTAAATGTTTACCTGTCTGATATTCTTTTTAACGCCCTGGAGGGAATAAAATGTTGTCATATTAATTTTCCATGTAGTATTTCCCACCCGGCTACTCATTCCTGTTACCTGGCTGATGAAACTTTCTGGAGAGAACACTGGATTCCGATATTGAAAACCAAAAAACGAACAATATCAGAGAATTTCATTTAGCCTCCAGCAATATTACGTAAAATGGGCACATCTGGGATTCACCACAAGCTATTCATTTTGACCAACAGAGATATTTAAGTGATCACATACATACACCAAGTCTAACACCTTAATCTGAAGACCAATAATTTGAGATTTGCCATAAATTCACTGCCATATAGGTTTGATGACAGTGGTACCTAGCATTCATTTCAGCAATGAACTGGCGTACACAGTCCAAGAATTTACCAATAAATTATTTTGTGTTAAAAAAATATTTGCATGTCACTGCAGGTTATGCAAGGTTTATCCTGTAGGCCTACATGCAGTATTAGCATTTCACAAGATAACTCTCAATGTAGATCTCATTCATTTGTAATTATTCTTGGAACAAGGCCAGATTCTGCCAGCACAGCTATGATGACATACTTACAGGATCTCCTGGTTAGCAGTTGTTTTGGGTGGGGAGAAACTAAAAGTTACTGAAGAATTTTCCCCTTTTACTTTCCATCACTTTCCTTCTCCTCCCGCCTTTATCTCTACTTTACAAAGTATTTAAGCTACCATAGATAACATGCAATAAGTTAACATATACTTTTCAGTTCAAGTAGCAGTGGTACCTCCGTTGCCTACGCTATAATAGAAGGCCTTGAAATGCACTCATGGAAATGGGTGGCATCCTAGTTCACCATTCAGTCACTAGGATCGCATTCTTGCCCTCTTGTATTTGCATGGGCGTATATGTCAATACTTAAATTATATCCTAAATAAAAGGAACAATGTTTTTGCGAGTATTGACAGTATTTTATTTATACAGCGGTGCCTTTTTGGCTTGGATATGTCATTGAAGTTTCAACTTTCCTTTTGAGGGGCTTCTTATCAATTTTCAAAACTTTCTCTACCGGGCGAGTTGGCCGTGCGCGTAGAGGCGCGCGGCTGTGAGCTTGCATCCGGGAGATAGTAGGTTCGAATCCCACTATCGGCAGCCCTGAAAATGGTTTTCCGTGGTTTCCCATTTTCACACCAGGCAAATGCTGGGGCTGTACCTTAATTAAGGCCACGGCCGCTTCCTTCTTCCAACTCCTTGTCCTTTCCTATCCCATCGTCGCCATAAGACCTATCTGTGTCGGTGCGACGTAAAGCCCCTAGCAAAAAAAAAAAAAAAAAAAGAAAAAGAAAAAAAAAAAACAAAACTTTCTCTCTTCTACTTGAGTGGCTCGAAGCAATGTCGTCTAATAGAGGCCTCAAAAATGTTCATAGTAGAAAAAGAGGTGGTTTATCGGCTTTACACTTTCTAAACTTAATTTCACTGATGAACATGTCTTTCGGAAAAAAAAGTACACCTTTTAGTAACTCTCTTCGGGGCAACTACTGAGTAGCAAAGGTGATAAATTCCATCGTTCACTGCAGAAGTGCCACAGACTATGATTTTCTGTATCTGAGGGCTCCTCGATCTTGAAAAGACACAATGTTGGACTTTGAGTAGCTGGAGAAGAGATATGTTCTAAACAGCCTTCACAGTTCGTTTGTTCTGCCACACAAACCATAATGTCATTGTATTCCGCTTGGCGTCTTAGGTAGCTGAAGAAGAGCTCGATGTCATCACTTGTTAGGTTCCTCGTCAATGCATAATGCAAATGTATACTTATGATGTATTTTACACAGGCCACAGTGGATTGGGTAGTCAAGACCTAAGCCTGATATATTTCCCTCATAAATCTTTTTACTTTCTCTGAATGCAATTGAATTTTCTTAATATATGACAGGTAATCATTAATTAACCAACTGAGGCATTCATCTTCAGAACGGTACTAAAAGATGCTAGTTTGTTCTCATTCCTGGAATATGTTCCATGTGAGGTGTTGCACACGTCATGTGCATCAAACAATTTCATAAAATGCTCCATGAAACAAATGGTTTAATTTAAACTGTATTTAATGCTCTCGGGACAAACCACCTCCATACTTTATAAACCAGAGATTGTTTCAGGGGAAAATACAATACTTTTAGCTCTTGCTCATTCATTTTATCCAAATTTGTTGCACAAATTATTTTTCTGGTTGGTTCCCTAATTTAAGATTTCTGAGTTTGAAGAGGCCTCTCAAATGATTGCTGGTCACGGTAGCATTGTTTACAAAATTGTTTACAAAAAAGTACAGTGACAAATTTTGGGATCGCCCAATTCTTATAATGTAACTCGGATCAAAACTTAGGAACAGAGGCTTAATTTCATCAGCTGGAAGTTGCATCTCATGCGTAATACTTCCTCTGCATCATGTTTCAAACATTGAACATTCACTGGAAACTTGTGAAACGAAATTACACTACCTTTAATTTCTCGTGAATAAACCATATCTGGAACTGCGAATGTTTAACATCAGACAAATACATACATTCACAACCAACTCAATTAACAAACATGTTTAAAGGCGTGAAACTGGTAGACAGGGGGCAAGAAAGCAATCCTAACGGCCCGGCATTGAACTTCAGTGTGACCACTTCGATAGTCTTACGGGCTCTATTTCAAGGCCTTGTATTATAACGTACGCAACGGGTACCTCATAGTACTCTAATTAGATTTTTAAACATGCTTCTGAGTACGACTTACCAAGTGCTCATTAAATTGATACCAACCTTACTCTATGCGTAGCATACGTTGCGGTCGTCAAGACAGACGTGGCCCTATTAGGAATAAGGCTTAGATCATATTCTTTCCTTGATTCAGGGCGGCTTAGAACCGAGTAGGCTTCGTTCAAACGTACGAACAAAGCGTGCCTGTTGTCATCTTTTGTGTTCTTATCTGGGTGGTACTGAAGATACAATGAATAAAATTAAAATTAGAAAGTATAATTTCAATAAAATATATAGTTATGTGAACTTACTTCTTTCGAAAGCTTAATAAACGAGCTTCGGATTTCCTGCGGTGTGCAACTCCGTGGCAATTTTAAGACATCATAATGTGTTTGAAACAAACATCTGGAAGACAATAAAAAGAAACAATTAATTGTGAATAAGATATGGAGTTGAAAAACACCCTGCTTCACAAGTCTGTCTTTTAAGTACGTGTTACCTTCCAGTGTGAATGTTCCGTGAGAAAACATTTCTAATACTTGTTGACAGAAGGTTATAAATTAGACTTTGCATTACTAAATATATTTCAATGTAAATAAATTGTTACGTAAACAAGAATTTTGACATGCCAAATACGGAAGAGAATTCTGTGGAAAATGTTATGAGTAACTTAAATTTACAGGTTATTAATACAGATAACAATTTGAAAAATAAAAAGCCGGATAATTTTGAGTATTCCTAAACTTCAAAGGGCTCCATCGTTACTGCCGCCATATTCTCTTCACTATTATTCTAATAGACGAAATGATCAAATACCAATACAGCACTCTTGATGACATACACAATGAGCAGCATAGTCTGTGATATACAGTAAGAATATGATATATTTTATTACTTATTGAGTTTTAAAGACGTATAAAATTAACATTTTCTTCAACATCTGTTTGTAATGCAGAATAAAAGTAATTTGTGCTATTTACGTTTTGATGCTAGTTTTGGCTAACCTGATTTTTCGATTTTCAGTTGATTTTAACTTCCGTTTGTCAGCTGAACTGCTCTATAAAAATCAGATGTTCAATGACGTTTATGCACGCGAGGTACGAACTGTTTGTTGTTGTGTATACCGTAGAAATTTTTCTTTCATGCTCTAAGCAGCTGAGTGTTGTTATTACAGAAGACGAATATATACGTTGTCATCTCGTTGTTCCGGTCTTTCAGAGTAGTTTTGAAGATGACTGCCTTCGGGATAAAGAAGCCGTCATTGATAGTATTTGATTTAGATTTAACGTTGTGGTCCTTTAGACTTGACAAACATACCAAAAGCCCATTTAAGAGAAATGAACTTGGTCACATAGTTGATGCAAAACGTAGAAGGGTAGCTTGCTTTCCTGGAATACCGGAAATGTTGGCCGATTTGAAAGGAAAAGGTATGAAATTAGCAATTGCTTCTAGCATAGAAGACGTTGCTGGTGCATACCAATTATTAATTTTTTTCAATCTGAATTCATTTTTCGACTATAAAGAAATATATCCTGGTGCTAAAACAGCCCATTTTCAGCAGTTGAAGAGAAAAACAGGACTTGAATTTAGTGAAATGATTTTCTTTGACGACATGAAAACGAATATTCGTGATGTAGAAAAACTTGGTGTAGCATCATTTTTAGTTCCTGAAGGCGGCGTCAACTATGATTTTGTAAAAAAATCTGTGGCACTTTTTCAAGAAAGACAAAATAAGCCATAGTACTATTCAAAACGTGTGCACAAAGGAAAAAAATAGCGATGTATGAATTTTGTTTTATTTATTGTTTTGTATCATGAGTCCGACTCGTTGGCTGAATGGTCAGTGTACAGGCCTTCGGTTCAGAGGGTCCCGGGTTCGAGGTGTATGTGTCCGTCCCAACACTCATCATATTCAGACAACATACCACACTACCAACCTCCACAGAAACATGCAATAGTGATTACATCCCTGCATATAGGGTTGGCGTCAGGGCCAAATCCACATGTGCGACGCAGTTCGCACCCGCGACCCCGCAGGTGTGGGAAAAGCAGTAGCAAAAGAAGATTGCTTTGTATCATGAATTTGTAAATTATGACTTTTACCCATGTCACAGTCTTTTGGACTTGGTGCATACATTCTTTATTCTTTCTAAATAGGCTCACTGTGTAAAGCTTTCTCCTTTCCTGTACGTTTCAACGGACTCATCCACTAGACGTGTTTACTTTTGCTGTTTCCCCTTCCATCACCAATCAGTCAGTGGAAAGCTTTGTCTGTAAGCCTGTTCGTTCGCACTGTGCGCGACTCCTGGCATTGCCTTATGTATTACCCGGTCCTTTACACCGTGTGTGACTCCTGACAGTCGCCATCTGCGGTCTTTGTTTACAGTGTAGATGTATTTTTTAAGTTTCATGGATATATTTCTCATCAATAATACAATGCATTTTGCTACAAAAAATGGTATTTAGTTTCATGGATATGCTTTTCTTTAATGATACAGTGTGTTTTGCTACAAAAACTAGTATTTTATTTCATGCATATGCTTGTCCTTAATAATACCACGGGTTGTGCTGTGTATTTTGTTTCGGGGATATATATTTCATTAATAATACAATGTGTTTTGCCACAGAAACTGGTATTTTGTTCGCTCCGGTCAAATCGATCGAGCGTGACCCATCCCACAACTCTTTTGACGCGACCCCTCGCAGGTTAACAGAGCTCAGAAAGATCGCAGACAGATCTCTAGGTTGCTAATATACTGTTGTTTTGTTGTTTTGCTGTACCAGATCTGTATTTTAGCAGCAGTGTGATTACTGTATTCTTTTTTGGTTTCTTCACAGCAGTTCTTAAACTAATTGCAGACTGCTTCAACTTGCCTAGCTTCCATCGATCTGCAATACTAGATTTTTATTTTAGCAGCTGCAAGATTCTTCTTTCTAGTTTCTAGAGTTTGCAGACTGTCTTGAGTTTCTGGAAGAATAACCTTCAGTTCACTGAAGGCTGTACAAGCTGACTGAAAGTAAATATGTCAAGAACAGCATTTATATCTGGCATTCCAGAATTATGTAGTCTGCTGGAATCCTCCGCAGTTTGTGTGTATTTTGTTGAAGACGGACCAGATCTCTCCGTGTTCCTTTCTTCTTTGATGAATTTTGTAATTAAAAGGACAAAATCAGCATAGGGCCAAGAAATTCATAATAGCTGAAGTAACTGCATAGTTACAGGCTTCACACCGAGATGGTTGTGGTTCGAATCCCAGCAAATGCATGTGGGATTTTTTAAATGAGGAGTTGCATCCCTGTGCTTCAGATTCCCAAATAAAACTAGAAATTCCTGTGGCTGTGATCATTATATCGAGAGTCGCACAGAACTACAAGCTTGCTTGCCTTTATACTTTTTGTTTTTTATAACTGTTCAGTTCTTCAGTCTGCCAAAACTAATTTTGAATAATAAATTTATAAACTACCTGAAAAAGAAACAACTAACAACAACTAATACATATAAAGTAGAATTTGGATAATGAACTGGAACTGGTAAAAATGTTGTCAATTTGGTATCTTATATAGAAAGGGCTGTACAAGTCTGAGATATTTTATTTCTAATGATAGGAAGGATCTAAACGTCTGAAAATGAAAAGTCTCATTAGATTCTGTAGATCTAATGCAGTGGGAGTTTGACAAGAAGGAAATGGTTAATTTGATTTAGTAATCAAGACTTTCTGTGATATGATAATTTAATTTCAAAATTTTGTGGCTTGATGTAGAATTGGCTAGATATATAGGAAGATATTTTATCATTATTAAGAACGTTCTAAAGATTTTAGATTTTTGATATTCTCTTTGATATTGTTGATATAAATGTAAAACCAGTGTATGATAGTGTGTAATTAATGAGGGTGGAACATGTACCTATGATTAGCAGTTTAATAAATTCATATGAAAAGTATTGCGTGATTGATTAATTTAGCTTCCTAGAAATTTGTTAAGAAGGAAGCCATACTTAAATTTAACTCCAAAGCTTTTCAGTCTGTTGGACCGTTAAGTTAATATAAATATTCCACTTTAACATACCTGTAAAAAACAAAAAACACCACATTATTTAACAAGGAATACAGTAGATTATATATATATTTTTTTACAAGTATGTTATAGTGTAATATTTATATTGACTTGTGTGTTCAACAGATTGAAAATCTTTTAAGTTAAATTTATCCTTTAAATTTAACATTTTGTGCACAGATAAACCTCTAATTTGTTTTATTACTATTGTATAAATATGATAATACAATACCCTTATGTCTATGGGTTCGAGTATGAAGCGAGACGAATCTTCGTAGCAAGTTTTTATGACCATATACCCTTCCTGACGTCATCAGAGGAATTAACGAGATGGAACAAATGAGGTGATATGAGTAACTAAAACTGACTATATTTACTTTAATGTAGGCCTAAAAGTTGTGTTTGCCATTTATTGTCTTTTTACGTTTAGAAATGCTGCCTTCCTACGAAAATAGCCAGTATAACTCAAATACATTTTCATAAGTTTGCTAAAGAAGGTTTAGAATGTTACATGTATAATTTATAGTTCTTTATAACCTAGAAGCCGTGTTCACTGCACAAAATTTGAGGTTATCGCATATTGGACCCCACTTAATTTTTTTGGCTGTAAAAGTGAAAAAAGAAAAAAGGGGTCAAATTCACGAGTAAATATGGTATTTAAATTAGTCTCATTTTAAGCTTTACTGAAATGGAGCGATCCTTCCAAATATGAGACAGTTGAGTTATGATGTTCTTGACCATGGCATAGTGATGGTCAGTGCTCTCACTAGAGACCGTTTCTCCTGTGCTGCAATCTGTGCAACCTCCCAGTTACCACAAGTGTAAGCTTCATAGTGTATCATCATCAGTTATTGTGTGAAATGACGTTCTCGTATGGAAACCTGTGTGCCGATAAATTTTATCAAAAGCCTGGAAGAGTACTGCATATTCATCTGTGAGCCCCTTAATACTATTAACGAAAGTGAAAATAGAATTTCAGTATCTTAAACGGTTGATGAGGTTTTCGAAATGGACATTTTAGCTGAATAACCCTGTATAATTTAATAACTGTATGTAGGATATACACCTGCCTGGATACCTCACAGTTGTTTTCGACAGGGTAGCTTCTTGTGATACAGACCGGGCCAGAGGTGTTCTCTGCAATGACTCCCCTTAAATAATATTGTGTGCTTTTAAGTACCAGATCATCCCAGAAGTATTTCTGCTGATGTAGGCTACTTTACTTCTTTTGAACAAACAACACAGCGGGCTGTGCTGTGTTGCGTTTTGGACATCGTCTTAAAGTTGTCACGTACAATTGGAAACAATTACACATTGCACTGTCATATACCTAAGTACACAGTTATGACAAGAATACTCTAAACAGGGGTGCTCAATGTGCGGCTTTCGGGCCGAGTGCGGCATTTTATGTGGCCCTGGCAGAGTTTATATAATTTGTTTTTCGTAGATACTGGAAAAACTAGGTAATAAAAACTTCATTGTAATTTACGGTGAAAGGGGATAAAACCATAAGAAAAATCTCTGAATTATTCGTAGATTTTTCTTGACGTGTCTCTTACTGGGTTGTAGAAAAGTTCAGAGATGCATAAATATTCCTACTTAAACGCAGGTAAGGGTTAAACTTCATCCGTTCATTTCTTGGAATTACAGCTGCAGACTTGCCTGGAGAGTGAAAGGCCACCTGCATTCCAAGGGGGATTAAATAGATACAGTTTTCTTGGGACATCGACAGGAAACGGCCAGTTTATACCCAGAAAGTGCTTTGAGAGGTTCATTGTGGTTTACTGCTTTACTGTGAACTAGCTTTCTTACGAAATGTTGTCAATCAAAATAGTTCTAATAATTTATTTGTGAACAAAAATGTCCCTTTTGAAACTTAGAAAAATGGATAGTGAGTGCCGTGTTTTTAAAGAAAAATGGACTGACAACTATTTTTGTATTGAGAATAGTGGGAAAGTAATGTGTCTGATATGCAAGGAAAATATCTCAGTTTTTAAAGAATACATCAGGCATCATTATGATTCGAAGCACAAATCTGTATATAATAAATACAATGTGGTATTACGGAAGAAAAATATTTCAAATTTAGTGAAAGGGCTCACCACTCAAAAACAGATGTTCACAAAACAGATAGAGGAAACTATAGCTGCAGTCCGCGCTAGTTATAAAGTTGCACATTTGTTAGCCGTGAAAGGGAAACCATTTTCTGATGGAGATTTTGTGAAAAACTGTATACTTCCTGTAATAGAAGGAATGTGTCCTGAAAACAAACAACTGATAAATTCAGTCAGCTTATCACGGAGCATAATGACAAGAAGAACTCGGGCTAATTTGTGCTCACAACTATGCGAAAAATCTAAATCATTCGAGTGCTTTTTGTTGACTTTGGATGAAAGTAATGGTGTCCATGATACAGCACTACTTTTAATTTTTATTCGTGAATTGACATAGCATGTGAAATAAATGAGAAGGTGGCATCTTTAAGAAGCATCCATGGAACTACAACAGGCGAGGATTTGTTTCTCTAACTGAGTGAAACATTGAAGGATCTCGATTTAGGATGGGATGGATTGGCAGCTATAACAACAGATTGAGCAAGGAATATGAGTGATACAAAAACTGGATTGATTGGAAGAATAAGAAACAAATTTATTAACAGAAATACTGATATGCCTCTTGAATTACACTGCGTTTTTCATCAACAAGTGCTATGTGGAAAAGTATTAAATTTACAACATGTGATGAACACAGTGACATCTACAATTAATTATATCAGATTACATGGACTAAATCATTGGCAGTTCCAGTACTTTCTGGCTGAAATTGATTGTGATTATGGCAATGTAATTTATCATAGCAAGGTACGCTGGCTTAGTTGTGGTAATATATTGAAACGCTTAAGTCAGATCAGAATATATTCTGCTACCGTATGCGACAGTAGACTGAGACTGTCTGGAGACCGATAATAACCAGGCAAACTAAGGGAAACCAATAGCTGCGAGCAGAGGAGTTTTCCCTCAGAAGGTTGGATAAGATGAGACCTTTGTGCGGGAAATAGCACAAATTCATCAGCTGCTGCCTTGCAGTGAGGCAGGGGACTGCCGAAGGCTAAGGGAGACCACCCTGAAAGAAAATCCTCTAGTACGTTAGGCCTAGCAAGTCAGTACAGGAGTACAATGCAGTTGCTTTCAAAACGAAAACGAGCCTCGGAAAGAAACATATTCCGAATGTCGACGATGCTTCAAGTACTCTCGGAACTAATGACGACGTTATGTCTGATGTTCATTCAAGATGCACGAGAAGAACCGATCATTGAAACAAGCTTCGGAATGGAACCTTAAACGTTATGACTCCAACAGGAAAATGCAATGAAATCACGGATTTAATGAACTGCAGACATATTCACATCATAGGGCTTAGTGAAACCAGATGGAAAGGTTGCAACACAAGAATGTTACAGGACGGATATAAATTATACTGGAGTGGTAATCCTGCAGTGGCGAGGAATGGAATTGGTTTTATACTCCATAAAAACATTGATAGTGTAACAGATGTCTCATTCATCAATGAGAGATTGATCAAAGCTAAAATATGCCTAAATGGAGAAACTCAAACTGTGATCCAAGTTTATGCTCCCCAGCAGGGTTGTAGCGATGACCAAAAAGCAAGCTTCCTAGAAAAACTAGAGGACATCATTGATGAAGAGAACGTAATGGTAATTGGGGATTTTAATGCCCAGGTAGGAACTGATAAGTCAAGTTATGAAGGAATTATTGGTCCGTATGGATTTGCTAATAGGAATGAGGAGGGTGGCTTGATCTATGTACATAAAACCAACTTCTGGTGAAGAACTCATGGTTTCAGAAACGGGATAACCACGAGATAAAGCTGGGATGGTCAGTAGAGATCAGTGATGGACCTTATCACAGATAGGTCAAGTGGAGGAAGAGTGCATGAATAAAAATTGATACCTAGTGAGAGCCTTGATAGTGACCATAGACTCCTCATTGCAGACGTAAGAGTCACCAAACCTATTATTAAAGTAAGCAATCAGAGCTAAAATACCAATAACAGACACAAAGAAAGGTAATGAAGAATGGAATGATTTTAAGGCAAGTCTGGTTGGTAATATAGATAAAATATGTGAAAGAACAAGCAGAAGAGTTAGAGAGAAAAGAACATCTTGGTGGAATGATAAAGTGAAAGAAGCCATAATGAAAACAAATAAAGCCAAAAAAGTTCTTGATGTGGCTACGTCTGACAGAAGAATCAACAGCAATCAAATAGACAACAATAAATTGGAAGAGATGGCAAAAGAATATAGATACAGGAAGTTGGAAGTCAAGAGAATTGTACGGGAAGAAAAAGAGAAAATTTGGAAAGAATTTACAACTAAACTGGAAGAAGACAGTAAAGGGAATATGAAATGATATATGGAATAGTAAAAAGTAAAAGATCAGAAAGAAGCAATTACAGCCCTGGAGACAGCAGATGGGAATATAGTTCGCAGTATGAAAGATATCATGGATACAATGGGACAGTATTTTAACAAGCTCCTAAAATGCCCTGAGGATGTAGGACAGAAAACAATAGAGGAAGATATCCCAATTACATGGACAGAAGTAGAGCAAGTTCTTCATAGGATGTGAAGTGGTAAGTCAGCAGGAGCTGATGAAATTACAGCTGATATGATTAAAGCTGCTGGTCTGCCAGGAATACAGTGGCTGTACAGAGTTCTCAGAACAATATGGAAGGATAACAAAATACCTGAAGATTGGACAAAAGGGGTGATAGTTCCTATCTTTAAGAAAGGGAGTAGAAGGAAAAGTGAAAATTACACACGGCCTTAAAATTATGGAGAAGATAATTGAAGCCAGAGTAAGGGATATACTAGAGCCTATCTTGGAAGAGGAACAACATGGCTTTAGGGCTGGGAGAAGCACAACAGATCTGATCTTTGCTTTGAGGATGTTGGCAGAGAAACACTGGGAGAGAGGAAAAGACCTAATTATTGTGTTTATGGACCTTGAAAATGTTTGATAACGTTCCTAGATTGACTATTCTTCGAAAACTTGGTGTACCGGAGTACCTTATTAGGAAGATCCAAATGCTATATACTAATTGCAAAAGCTGTGTCAGTATTGGAGATGGTCACTCTGAATGGTTCAATACAACCAAAGGAGTACAACAGAAGTGCCTTATCACCTCTTCTATTCATAGCAGTTATGGATACCATTTTTTTTTTTTTTTTTTTTTGCTAGGGGCTTTACGTCGCACCGACACAGATAGGTCTTATGGCGACGATGGGATAGGAAAGGCCTAGGAGTTGGAAGGAAGCGGCCGTGGCCTTAATTAAGGTACAGCCCCAGCATTTGCCTGGCGTGAAAATGGGAAACCACGGAAAACCATCTTCAGGGCTGCCGATAGTGGGATTCGAACCTACTATCTCCCGGATGCAAGCTCAGGATACCATTTTAAAGGAATGAAAAGGTAATGAAGATCTTCAGGCTCTGGTGTTTGCAGATGATGTGGCAATATGGGATGAAACAGAGGAGGGAGTGCAAAATAATCTGAATTTATGTTGTAAGAAGTTTGATGATTATGGAATGAAATTGAATCCATCAAAAACAGTAGCATTGAAAATCAGCAGACATAATACAGAATGCAACATAAAAATACAGGACCACCAAGGTGAAATAGTACACCAATTCAGATATTTAGGAAGCGTAATGGCTAGTAATAACAGAGCTGAGATAGAAATAATAAGCAGAGTAACCAAAGGCTGTAACTTTTACAGTATTGTTAAGACACCTACTATGGGATAAGGTCTCACAGTGAACAAAAATGACCCTGTACAAGTCATATTTCATTCCCATCCTTACATATTCTCTGGAAACCTGCACACTAACATCAAAGGATTGTAGTAGGATTCAAGCCTGTGAAATGAAATTTCTTAGAACTGCCCTCCAAAAGACACTACTTGATCATGTGATGAGATCTGATCTAACCTAGGTCTAAATGAATTGATGGAGGAAAGACTTAGGTCATCTAGACTTAAATGGTTTGGGCATGTTAAACGAATAGCACAAGGTTACCATATGCTTATTTGGAAAAGAGAATAACAGATAGAAAACCAGCTGGAAGACCAAGAAGAAGATGGATGGACGAACTGAGGGAAGATGTGGAGAGAAGAGGATGGAATTGGGAGTCTGTCATCGACGACAATCTTTCTGAATAGGCAACTTTGGAAGATGCTCGTTTTCAAACACCCTACCCAGCTTGCTGGAAGGGCAAACCGATGATGATGAATATATTGAAATGCTAAATGATTCTTTCATCTTCATGAGTAAATAAACACATTTATGAACATGAAACAGAAGTGACAGAATTTGGGGACGAAAACTGGATGTGGGATTTAGCAATACTCGCAGATTTAATGCAACATTTAAATGTTTTGCAATAAGGGATTACAAGAGAAAGGCGTGCTTTTAAATGAAGTGTATAGTTACGTGTTAGCGTTCCAAAATAAATTGAAATTATTTCGACAGGAATTAGAGAAGGGCATGTTCCCACACTTTTCATTTTGTACTGAGCTTCCAGAAGCAAACTCAAACGGTTCAGTACCATATGATTGGTTTATTAAGTTGATTGATGTACTGAAGAATGAGTTTGAAACCAGATTTAAAGAACTTTTTGTGAAAGTGGAGGAAATTAATTTGTTCAAAAATCCATTTACAGCTGATCTCTGTGATGCACCTCTGCAACTACAGATTGAATTAATTGAACTTCAGTGTTGTTCCCAATTAAGGGACAAGTTCGCGGAAAGAAATCTTATTAACTTTTACAGGGCGCTTTGTAATAAATAATTTCCGGCTTTCTTAAAATTTGTGAGAAAATTCTTGTGTGCATTTGTGAGTACTTACATTTGTGAAGAAACATTTTCAAAAATGAAGTTTATAAAATCAAAACTACATCGCCGGATCAGTGATGAACACCTACACTCCATTCTGAGGGTGGCTGTGTCAAATCTATTTGCAGACATTTCAACACTGTCACTTCAAGCAATGGCCCAGGCCTCTTATTAATTGGTAAGTTTATCCCAAGTTACAGAGTATTGTTTACTTTTCTCAGTTTGTTTTGTATTGTGGTTCAGGTTATTGTTTATGTTGCCAAACAGTCGTGTGAGAGCTTGGTTGGTGATTGAAGGAGGGGGCATATGGGTGTGTGGATATATTTGTGTTAGGGAAGGTCGGGGGAGAGAAGGAGGACAATATGGCCCTCCCGGTATGTTTAGGAATCTGCCATTCGGCCTGACCGCAAATTAAGTTGAGCACCCCTTCTCTATAATATTGTAAGGAATTATTTCCTTCTTCGCCATAATGTCGGTAAACACGAGCATTGGTCAAATGGATATTGAATGTAGGGTCTGATAAAGTACGCTAACAATGTACACCTACAGCAGCCATCAGTTTCTGTACTTAATCTGCTCAGTGTACTAACTGCTGCATACAATTATTGATGGGCAACGCTCTCGCTCAAGACTCTCGAGACTGATGTCGCAAATCTCGAGACTCTCGCGAGAATTTAGCGACCGATCCTCCTATAGTGCAAGCTGTGCGACGTACCAGTAACTACGACTGTAAACTTGATAGTATATCATTGGCAGTTATTGCGTGAAGTAATGTTCTCATATGAAAACGTGTGAGGCAATACCTTTTTTCAAAAGCCTAGGAAAGCACTGCCTGTTGAACTATGAACTCCTTAATACCATTAACAAAAGTGAATACAGAATGCCAGTATCTTAAACTCTTCACGAGTTATGCCAGGTGGACTTCTTAGCTGAATAACCTGTATAATTTGTTATTAGGATGTAAACCTACCAGGATGCCTTACAATCATTGTCGGCAGGGTAGTTTCTTGTGATTCAGACCAGGCCGGAGGTGTTCTGTGGCGATTCCTCTTCATTGATAGGCCTATGCGTTTGTAAGTGACGGATCATCCCATAAGAATTTCCGCCAATGTATTTTACTTCTTTTGAATAACACAATGGGCTGTGCTATGTGACATCTCTTAAAAATAACCGACATCCACGACTTACGTTGCGTTTCGGACATCATCTTAAAGTTGTTGCGAACAACTAGACACATTTTTACATGGCACCGCCATATATCGAAGTACCTAATTATGACGTGAATATTCTAGGGCATTATAAGGAATTTTTCCCTTCATCACCAAAATATCGGTAAACACAAGCAGTGGTCATATGTTATTGAATCCGGGGTCTGATAACGATGTACACCTGTCTGTCGAAAGAATTGGAGCAAACTGAAGCATTTTAGATTACACATTCCACTCATGCGTAATGGTGGTTGCATATGCAACAAGGTGCATCTTACCTCGTCTCGAGTTCGAATAATGCATGCCTCTAGTATCCAGGTACGTGTACCTACAGTAGCCGTCAGGTTCTGTACTTAAACCACTCATTCGTGTACCTACCAGTGCATACAGTGCCAGAATGTGTATCCTTTATAATTATGTTATACTGCGTCAAAATAGACCTCAGTAGAAGTGAACACCCTAGTCGCTTGCTGACACGTATTTACGAAATTGAGAAGGCCCGTGGTTGGCTATTCACATACTCGGCACAAACATCATTCAGCTCCGACTACTTGTAAGCCCGAGAACATCTTCAGCTGTTGTTAAGCTTAGGTGAATCGCTAAGTTTCTGAATACATTATTTTCAGGTACATTGTTCCTCTTGAAGACTATTTGAATATAAACTAAATTAAAATGATGTTAAAACAATGTAGGGGGTTAACATCATTTTAATTTAGTTTATATTCAAATAGTCTTTAAGAGGAACAATGTACCTGATAATAATGTATTCAGAAACTTAGCGATTCACCTAAGCTTAACAATAGCTGAAGATGTTCTCAAGTGAGAATGAAACATGTACTGTTTATAATTAATAATTTGCTAAAAAGCAAATAAAAAGTATCAAGAAGGTGGAAGATTTTCAATTATTGTAAGTCTCTTTGATTAGAATTTGATACGGAAAATGAAGCCGATTACTTGCAATACTTGTAGGCCTACGACACGCTGCTCGCCGCATAATGCGGGGACAACGCTCTCGAGATCTCTCGAAATTTCTCGCGAGAAATAGTGCCTGCGCTAGTCCCGAGAAATCCCGAGAAATATTGAGACCTCGTCTCAGACTGCCCATCACTACATACAATGTTAGAATGCATATCCTTTATAATTATGTTGTACTGTGTCAAAATAGCTCAATACGTATGAAAGTAGTTGCTTGTTGATACGTATTTACGGAATGGAGAAGGCCCGTGGTTGGCTATTCACGTACTCGACACAAATAACATTCGGCTCCGTCTACCTGCAGGCCTAGGACACGCTTCTTAAAATTTCCTGTGAGAAACAGGTGGTTGTGGTAGTCTTGAGAAATCTCAAGACCCTGTCTCAGAGTGCCCTTCACTACCATGGCAATCCTCTTCCTGATTTCTGTATCACAACTGCTAGTTAAAGATACGCAACTGGAATTTAAACACCGATCATGAAAAATTTGTATTCGTCTCAGTGTATATCTTGCTGGAATGTGGGTGGAGTTTGGAGTTAGTGCTTGGATGTTTAATTGATACTCTCCAACATACAACAAAAAATACACCATTTATTTACTATACAAATATTTTATTCATAATTCAATAACAATAATAGCTATTTTACATCTGTAGACTGTACAAGAAGCATATACTTTATTTAATTAAGCGTATGTGTGAATATATATTTATACATCAGAGATATAATCTTTGAACAGAACTGTTATCAAGGCTGCTTAGAATGTAAAGACGATGTGCAGCTGAAAAAAAAAAAGCACTGTACAATAAACAGCAAACTGCTGTGAACATTTTGGTAGTTCTCTGATATCGCTCACAATCTGTTAAGCTGTACACAACCATATCAGTGCTCTTCTCAGCATTTCCTGTTTACTTGTGTTCATATTATCCCATATTAGAAGTGGTTTGTATTTTCTGCCTCAAAGCTCCGAGAAACATGCCATTAATATAAACGAGTGAATGTAATCTGCTGAATTAGGCCAAAACAGAGTGGCAAGTGGTAGGTATATATGTATAATTCTTAAACTGAAGTACAATCTCATCTGTACATAGTCTGCCTGTGTAGTATATCGGTTAGTATTGTTAGCTGCCGTCCTCGGGGGGACCCCAGTTCAATTCCCAATACTGTCAGAAATGTAAGAATGGCAGGAAGGCTGATATGTGGTTGAAATGTAGCTCACCTCCATTGGGGGTATGGTGACCAAGCATCCCGCATTACATAAGGTATTTTGTAAATCTCCCACAATTGTTTCGTTTTCTATCTGAATGAATTTTGTGTGTTATTGTCATCTGTATGAATTTTCACAATGCACAACTGCCCTATCATCTAGCTTCAATATGCATAGTGTAACCGTTGCTAACAGAAAGTGTGAAGGAACAAAGCCTTTCAACATCCGAGTTACCGTTAGCTCATGGCGTGGTGTGTGTGGCCATTCTGATTTTTTTTGCTTAAGGTCTCATGGCGATGATGGAATAGGGAAGGCCTAGGAGTGGAAAGAAAGTGGCCATGGACTTAATTAAGGTACAGCCCCAGCATTTGCCTGGTGTGAAAATGGGAAACTACAGAAAACTATCTTCAGGACTGGGATTCGAACCCACTATCTCCCAGATGCAAGCTCACAGCTGCGCGATTTTAACTGCATGGCCAACTCGCCCGGTGGCCATTCTGTAGCATGAAGCGCATCAACATAGATGTGTTGTGTTAACTTGCATTTTTCTTTTAAGTTTTTGTGATTTTTGAAATGGATTCGGCGTCAGATAGTGATGACTGTACTTCTACTTCATCATAAAAGGAAAAAAAGGAAGCCATAATTTAAACCCAAGAAGACAAAAGGGAAAAATAAATGCATCTGCATATAATGCAAATTGGGAAACTAACACGCCACACTTATCTCCTGATTGAAGTAATGTCCACAAGCCATTCTATAAACTTTACAAGATGATGTTCAGTTCTCATGAAAGATTCGACGACATGACAGGCCACAACAAAGGCAAAGAGCAATAAAGATGAGTGAAATCTATTTTTCTAGATTATCAATTCAACAAGAGTACTCTTGGTCAAAAGAGAGGGAAACTAGCGACACAGTGCTTTTGAAAATGTTAATGTTTTTGTTATTTTAAAATTACTGCTAAAAATGTAGCTGTGCTCCAAAATTGTGGAATGTCCCCCCTTTTTTGACCGTCTTGTCCCTTATTCCTACCTCCAACAGTCGGTTTCCGTAATTGGGATTGTGCCTGAAAAAGAGCTCTGGATGAAGAGAAGAGTTAGTTGATCTGAATATAGTGAAACAGGCTTGAGGTGGTGGAGTTTCGATGAGTAGTGTGTTAATATTATGCGGGTAGTGAACTTTTACGTACCAAGCTCACATAGTTGCCTAGCACTGGGTAAGGCAAGGAAAAACCGTGATGCAAACAGTAACATAATTATCATATTAACGCGAATAATACACGCATATTAAACCAAAAAAAAAGGCACGAAATTGGGGTGCGGATTTTATTTGCATCAATGTTGGCATTTTTTTTTTTCAAAATCAGCCTTCCTAAAGTTAGGATGCGGGGATTATTAATGTAAATACAGTATAGTGATTCATAGAGTAAGTTTAAGTCATATAGCATATTTAAAATATTTCCTGCTGAAATACAGCATTGTTATCGATGGCGAGTGTTTCAAGAGGAAAATATCATTATGTTGTCAGCTTTCCGTAACACTGAGGATATAATTTAAAGAAAGAGAACGGCCTTAGGCGTTGCAAACAAAATACTATCAGAATTGTTAAAGATTAAGAGGTGAGTACAGGAAGATGGACAAAAAGGATGAAGGTTAGGAGAAAGCAAGCCTGTTAAATGGGATGGACAGTGCTTTTGCATTTAGGGGATAGCAGGTTTGAACCTTGCTAACAGCAATCCAGAAGATGGTTTTTGGTGGTTTCATAATTTTCATACCAGGCAAAAGCTGATGCTACTGTAAACCTTAAAGCCAGTCTATGGCCTCTGCTACAGTGTGCAGGGATTTTAACTAGTCATTTAGGCTGTCTGCATGTCAATTTCAGTGATCCATTCTACTCAACTACATTGTAGACAAACCCAAACTATTCAATGGCCTACTGCTGAGTTTTGATTAATTTTGTTCGGTAAACACCAAGTGTATCACCAAAAATATTTCTTTACTTGGCTACAGTATAATATAAGACTTGAGTAACCAAATGGACCTTTTCTACACTCTTAGAAACCCCCACAGTAAACTCCTGATTATTTGTGCGTAGCTTAGTTGGTTTTCAGGTAATTCGTACGTATGTATAATAGGTATCCACAGCCTGTTTCCAGTCATCTAGTGGCGAGGATAGGAATTGTGCCAGCTGCCAAAGGCTGTTGCACTCTTCTTTTTTTTTTTTTTTTTTTTTTTTTTTTTTTTTTAATAGTTGTCGCACCGACACAGATAGGTCTTACGGCGACGATGGGACAGGAAAGGGCTAGGAGTGGGAAGGAAGCGGCCGTGGCCTTAATTAAGGTACAGCCCCAGCATTTGCCTGGTGTGAGAATGGGAAACCACGGAAAACCATTTTCAGGGCTGCCGACAGTGAGGTTCGAACCTACTATCTCCCGAATACTGGATACTGGCCGCACTTAAGCGACTGCAGCCATCGAGCTCGGTTTGCACTCTTCTGCGGCAATGATTAATGACTGGCAAATGAAATGATATTGGAGTGTGTTGCTGGAATCAAATATGACGGGAAAAAACGGAGTACCTGGAGAAAACTCAGGTAATTCATGCATATTAAAAATGTTCTTTTTAATAAATGTTATTATTTTTCCTGCTTTTGAACTAAGCTTTCTCAGAGTTTAGTTCTCAAGAAATATTGCTTTTGACAGCAATATATCCTTGTAACATAACCTTAGCAATATATCCTGTGCCATGTGACAATAGAGTAAAGTACATATTATCAGTCTAACATCTCTATTAAATTTGAACATTTCTGTTGTTAATCAGTATATATGGTCTTCAAGTTTATATCATCATGGCAGAAAAACTGTTTACACAAAAAGAAAAATGACAAGTGTGTTGGATGCTAGGGAGTAAAACACTGTTGGTGATTTTAAGAAAAGCTGGACAATTTTGGGGAGAACAGTGCTAGTGGAGGACCTTCAAAACAAAGGTTTAAAAGAATACACATGAAGAGTTAGATGTCTTGCTTCTACATTTGTTCGATAAAGAAAAAAAGCCACTTATCATCGCTGGACAACAAGTACAGAGAAACTCTTGTTATTCCATGAATGTTCACTGAACTGGATGATCCATGGTGTTAGATTTATTGTGCATGTTTCCCCTTCACCCCGCTCCCCCCTCTTCATTAGCTATATTCAGGCAAATGCTGGGGCTGCACCTAAATTAAGGACATTGCCGCTTCCTTCCCACTCCTAGGCCTTTCCTATTCCATCGTCGCCATAGGAACTATCTGTGTCGGTGCGACTTGAAGCCAAATTTAAAAGAAACAAACAAAAAAAAAAAAAAAATACTCAATTAACCAACATCTCTATGAAACTTGAACATTTCTGTTGTTAATCAGTATGTATAGTCTTCAAGTTTACATTGTCATAGCAGAAAAACTGTTTACATACTGTTCACACAATAAGGTCTGTCTCATGTGAACTTGTCAAGGATAGCATCTGAACTTTATCAGATGTATAAGAACATGGGCTGACAATCTATTTTATTCTTCAAACCAATAGCCACTGCCACAACTATCAGTTCATATGAAGTCCATCTACTCACATACTTGATGACAATCCGATATTACTTAATATGAACTCTAAAATAGAGTTTCAATTTTTTTTTCATTCGTTCACATCTGTCCACATAACTTAACAGGAAACATTCATATTAATTTTTCCACTGAATATATTACACAACTACTTCAATATGGGAATTGATCAACATAAGTGCAATATTATATTAAATAAATTGAGCAGATTTTTATTCTCTAAATAACCATGTTACCAGGAGATAAAAGAGGGAAACTAATCTTAACAAGAAATCAATCACACATTCCATGTTGTACCATACCACATACCACTTACATCTATTTACATACATTAAGAGATTCTGTGATTTGACTACCATCTCCTCTATAAAGTTTACTATACACACAATCATACAAAGAACAAAGAAATCAATCACAGTCTCACAAATCTATCAGTCTATATTTATAAATCTTTAAAATTCAACAAAAAACAAGATATCTTTATAAAAATTAAATATTTTACTAGTTCCAAATCAAAAGATACTCCATTGAAATTTTGTTGTAATAATTTAGATTTGCTGGGAAGATTCTGGAAATATCATGCTTTGCCACATCTTCCACAACCTCCCCAAACCACCCAGTTTAAACTTCCCTTAAAATTCCAAGTATCTTCGATTTGAAACTGTCATGAATCCATCAACAACATAAAAAAATAATGCCACCTTTGGAGCCAACATCTTGTAGTAACAATCATAGAGCAGAACCATCCATGATCAACAACCTGCACACATCATTGTGATGCTGATAGAGTGAAAAAAATTATCATGATATTCAACAAGAAATATTGAATTGTCATGTTACTTCTTCCACTCAATGTGATGCATTTGCCACAAAAATGGACTTTTACAATAAATGTCAATGCAATTGAATACATCCAGTGACTTCCTGTTCTTATACTTTAAGAGCTTGACTTTATAGGCTAATACGATACATTGAGAAGACCTGTCGACAAACTGGTTGGGTAGAAAATAGTAATAATGTTATTGGCTTTACATCTCACTAACTACTTTTACAGTTTTTGGAGACCCCGAGGTGCCAGAATTTAGTCCCACGGGAGTTCTGTTACGTGCCAGTAAATCTACCGTCATGAGGATGACGTATTTGAGCACCTTCAAATACCACCAGACTGAGCCAGGATCGAACCTGCCAAGTTGGGGTCAGAAAGCCAGCGCCTCAAATGTCTTAGCCACTCAGCCCAGCGGTAGAAAATAGAACGAGATCTACTTCTCAAAGTTGCCAATTTTTTAGGACAAGATACCACCAGTTCTTTTTAAATCATTGAAAATTATTTTTATAGTCATTTGAAAGGTATCCAAGAAACTAGTGTTAGGATCTGTATCAGTCCTTGAAATAAAGTAATATGTCAATGTTAGTGTCAAACTTTCATCCTATGTGATTTTACCATCTCACAATTTCATCTCATTATTACAAATAATGTGGGATTACTTCAAATTTGGCATTTTCTAGAGGTCGATAAGTACATACTTGCACAATAACTCGTATATCTCTGCCGTTTCAATAGATTTAACACTTGAATTCTTGTCACATGGCTACAAGAGGAGTAATAGTGTATGAAGCCACTACTGGTTACACCTAGCGGCAATATCATTGGATGTTCAATAACGAGAAATAAATCCTGAAACCATCAATAATGGAGCAAAAATTTGATGAGCATGCAAACTGTGTTAATGATTACTGAAAGAAATAATGTTTCTAAAGAGAATTGAGGTAGTTTTTTGAGGTAGCCTTGTAAAAAAAAACACCACACAGATCATGTGTGTACCACTGGTAGTACATACTCTGCTTTCCTGTAAGCTGTTTTATTCCACAGGCGGTTCACAATAAAAGCACGGAAAATACAATGTGAACGCTGTTAGGATGTATCTTTCTTGTTTCTTCCACAATATGGAAGAGAGAAAAATTCTATGTACTTCAGAGAGGAAGAAGAGTAATTTGGAACTCCCATCACGAATGTGTTAATTTAGTGTAGATGTACTCTTGACTCCTTTGTTTAATTCAATTTACCACTATTTATTCACTAATTATTCCTGAATTTGCTATTAAATCTTTTCCTTTACATTGGAGAAATTCTTCTAGATTCATTTCTGATAAGACCCCATTGAAACAAGTCATGAAAGTGTATTTTTACATATATGTCATGTAAAATAATGCCAACTGCTGGTAAACTAGACCTAGCTGAATTCAGAAAAGAGACTGCACTCAATAATGAAAATATTTTCACATACAGTATAATAATATTTTTGTTTTAACATCATTTAAGTTGCTTACATGTCAATTTCAACATTGTTGGGCAACGTATCCCCAAGTTTTCATTAATTTTGAGGAGAAAACACCAAATGTGTCATCAAGAAATCTTTTAATTCAGGCATCGCATGATGTGGGGTGTAAAAAGGACTTTTTTCTGCCCATCAAAAATCTGACATCTGCCAGGTTTGCATTTGCGATCTTGGGTTCCAGAGGCTGACACACTACCAGTGATAGGGAGAGCTTTTATATGCAATATAATGTACATCTGTGATATATCCGTCTATTGTATTAGTGACTATAAGTAGGTACAAAGCTCTATAAATTACATATTCTTATGTACAACAACTCTTCCATTAAGAAATGTTATTTCTGTGCACCAACACGAGACATGACAAGAAGATTAGAGGAAAATCAATCTGCACTGACAAAAATATATACCAATCTGTGCCAACATAACAATTAAGTGTAGAAAAATTACATTTATATACTTATATATCACATCTCTTTTAGAGGAAGCATAACGAGGAAGACTATTATGAACATGTTCAAATAATCAGGAAAAAACCTGCCATAGACTGCAACACAAACTAGACTGTATGAAATTAAATCAAGGAATAAAACTCCACTGAAATGGAGTCTTATACCCAGGGAAAAGAAAACTGATAAATGTCAGAAAGGTTTAGAGGAATTAAAATTAAATTTACTATTGAACAAAAATAAAGAAAATATTTTAAGAATTTCTGTACCTTAGAGGACAAGAATTGATTCTAACTCAAGTTTTAGTGATTTTGAGGTTCTGGTGTCATAAGGATTGTTAGATGAAAATTTACTTGAAGATATAGAGCCGTACCTCCCAGTTTTGTTCATTTCACTACAGCTTGTAAAAGTGAAGGCATTGCAAGTCCATTTTAAGATACAGTATAAGCAATATTGTAATTATACAAATATTATGTTGAGTAAAGTAACTAAAATATATTAGCCAGTGACTTATTCAAGTGCATTATTTGAATAATGTAAATGCACTTGTTGGATACATTTCGAAAATAGCTTTTACCGTGGCTTTTGAGAGATTTAAACTGATTGCATGCAGTAATGGGTCTTAGAATATTTTTTTGATGCGGAAAGGGTTGGCATTTCTGAATTACGAGTTGGCAATTAATTTGAAATCACGTAAATCTGAAGTCCGATTATTGCGTCCCAACGACTTTGAATTAACAAGGTTTTGCTGTAGCTACATGTAAACAATTCCTAACTATGCACCAGTAATAAGAACGCAGTGGTGCATTCAGATAGTTTTCCTCCTCCCCTGAAAAGTATGGGAATTTTTAGTTACTACTCTTGACTTCTCAGGTACAAATATATGAATATATTTAAGGTAACAAAATAATTACACCTAGGAGATATATATAATTTTTTAAATACATTTTTTGTATTGTGTTGACATCTCTTACCCTTTTCAACAGAAGCTCAGGAAATTCTTTCACTCACAATATTCTTCACTTTCTTAACTTAGAAAATATCCTGTACAAAACTGTTACTTATTTTGAAATGGAATCTTTGACAATGTCTAACTTATGTTCAAGTGGCAACATAAAATATTTGCTTTCTTTCCTTATAACCTTTATGGGATTTGCAAGGATAAAGAAAGAGCAAATACCGTTGTACTTGTACTTCCATTTTGTACGAGATTGTAGAAAATGTGCTTTGAGTTATGAGGAGATTCCAAGAGTATTCAGCTTGTTAGGCGATTGTTATCTACTGTATCCAAGACTGCATGATGGGATAACTAGACAACACTGAACACAAGAGTAGATTTATGGACATGTATTATTCAAAGTAATTTTTTTTTAAATAACTGTTGGGTTTTTCTGTCAGCCAAAACTAATTTTGATCAATATATTTATAAACTACAGTAAAACTTTGATGTATTCTTTTTTAAGGGGGAGGGGGAAAATGACGATGGATGCGGGAAAACGATAAATGTGAGAGGCATATATAGAGGGAAATCAAAATAATAAGATATGGGTAACGTATTTGGGCATTTTTCATTGTGTAAATAATAATTATAATAGTGCCATTAATGTTGCCATTAATGCTTTCACGGCCTGTACTTATAGACATTATATTGTATAGGCTTTTGAGCTTGTGCTATGTCATTAATAAATAATGATGGCGTGTGGTCTCCGAAACCGGGTGCAGATTTTTCGAGTTGTTGCGTGATAGACAATCTATGCGCTTATGAAAATGCGGGTCTACCTAAGATCAATTTTAATGCGTAATGAAAGTTAAAATCCCCGACCCAATCATGACCCCTTGAACGGAAGGCCAACACGTGCTAACCATTTAGCCATGGAGCCGGACATGCTCATACTATACATCAAAATATTGCTATCATGATATACATGATGAAAATAAAAACCGTGAGTTTACGCCGTTTCGTTTCATTTTTCCTTACATCTCGTAGAAATTGGAACACCTTTAAGGTCAGTTCTCTTATTCCAAATTAATGATATACGTGGCTATTAAGCCGATAACCTGTATTTTGGTAAAGATTCCGTAGACCCTTTGTGAACGACAGGTTAGAGATCTCACATGGCGCAGCTCAGACGATGTCACATCGGGCTAGGCGATGCTGCCAACTTACGAATTTGTTTCAAGACCAGGCTTGGTTAGGTCCGGCTTGTAACAAGACAACTGGGCAGGCGGCAACAAAATGGTCAACAGGCCTCTAGCATCCCACACACGTCTGAAAGTACGACGCGATTAATAACTGACTAATTAAAACGTACCCGGCGCACGCCGTGACTATTTTAAACTGCACGAATTTCTCATTTTCAACTAAGCTGGCAGCCCTAGCCAGCCAATAGCAACACAGAAAATGGTATCAAATTTGAGTTTTATGGTGCCTGCATTTTAACTCTTGTAAATAAGAATACTTCTAGGGCCAGTTAGCGGGTCGAGGAGAAGCGTTGGCACCAGAAGGCTCATAGTGAGGTTGCGCGTGAATAACCTGCACACAGCACTCCAGCCTAAGAGATCCTTGCTCAAGACTAGCAACTCGTAATTGCTCGTACATTCTCACGTAACAGATTGCCGCTATTATATGCTAGAGTATTCAGCCCTCTCTTTAAATTCAAAAAAACTTTTGCATGTATTTTTGTAGCATACAATTGATCCATGCAGGAAATTTCTGGCCGAGGACAAAAAAAATTTTACGATCGATGCGATAAAATGATAGTTCGAGGAAAGATAGATGCAGGGAAATTTAACATTGGTTTATATGGAACATTTTTGGGATCGAATAAATTGAACGACGGATACGGGAAAACGACAGTTCTGGGAACAATGCATCAAGGTTCTACTGTACATGAAAAAGAAAACATATGGTAACCATATTATACTTGAAAAAAAGAAACTATTGAAATTCAATTCTATTTTAATTAAGTTGTTTCCTTCTGCAAGTACAATTACTGTTACCTCTTTCAGGTAGTTAAGTTTATTAATCAAAATTAGTTTCAGCAGACTGAAGAACCTAACAGTTGTAAAATGAGTCGAAACTGAAAAGAGATGGCTTCAGATATTACAAATTATTCAAAGTAGCTCGGCATTTCTAAAGATCCTATCCCGTGCTTGATAACCTTTATCAAATTTTAATAATAAAAAACACAAGCTTGTGATTTTACCTGACTGTTGATATTGTCAGGCCTGTATTTATGCATAAATGAGGAAATTTTAACATTGATGAGAAAGAGAATAAGGTAGGAAAGGGTCCATCTTCCCTATCTTATTATGGTTAGTGTGATTAGCTGCCATCCCTGGAGGCCCAGGTTTGATTTCCGACTCTGCCACGAAGTTTAAAAAGCGATATGAGGACTGGAACAGGATCCATTCAGCCACAGGACATCAGCTGAGTAGAGGGGATTCGATTCCCACCTCAGCCATCCTCAAAGTGGTTTTCCGTGGTTTCCCCACTTTTTCTTCAGGTAAATGCAGGGATGGTAGCTAACTTAATGCCATTACTGCTTCCTTCCCTCTCCCCTCACCTATCCTTCCAGTCCTCTTATCCCCCACAAGGCCCCTGTTCAGTATAGCAGGCGAGGCTGCCTGGGCAAGGTACTAGTATTTTGCCACAATTGTATCCCCAACCAAATGTGTCACACTCCAAGACACTGCCCTTGAGGCGGTAGAGGAGGGATTCCTTGCTGAGTCCAAGGAAAAAACCAACCCTGTACAGTAAACTGACTAAGAAAGAAAGAGAATTCAAACTACTCTTAGAAGTTGTTGCAAAGTTCTGGAATTCAGCACCAAAACGTGGTTCTTTATTGTCTGTCATATTTAAGGTTTCTTAAACAATAAATTGCACCACAACAGCAACCTGCAAGCGAGTTGTCTACGCAGTATGGGCCGTGTACCTGTAAGTTACATTCCGATGATGGTGGGTTCAAAACCTACCATCTTATTTATTTATTTATTTATTTATTTATTTATTTATTTATTTATTTATTTATTTATTTATTTATTTACTTAGCATATGACCTGTTTTAGTCCTGGAAGTGTCCGAGGACATGTTCGTCTCACCTGGGGTATGACGCCCCATGGATGACCTGAACATCTGGGTGCAAGGAGATGATGTAGGGAGATGGTGAAACCTGGTGTTGGCATCTACTCCTGTGTAATAACACCAAAGGATGCGACAGAAGAATCACCACTCCCACTCTATATGAACACTGCAAAGAAGTTTGGAATTGAATCCAGGCTTATGGCACACAATTTAATGATTAAAATCTGCATACCACCACCTCTTCTCCTACCCTGCCGCCAACATTCTGATTATGAACATTTTTTCCACCATCAGAAGTGAAATTGGCGAACAGACAATACAGACTCAAGCCTTAATGATCATGGCCACCAGGCAAATGCTGGAGCTGTAGTTTAAGGCTATAGATGCTTCCTTCCCAGTGGCAGCCCTTTCCTAACTCCATCATTGCTGAAAACTTTCTCAATTTCATACAACATTTCAGTAGAAGACAGTAAAACTTCAATCTTGAACATGGAAGACAAGCAACTCGCTAACAAACCAACCATACTTCCCAAACATTCAAATACATGTCACAGAGTTCTGTACGTAGGATTGATTTAGATTACAGTACACCTGAACGGCAACTGAAAAAAAAAAGCAGCCCAACAAAGGCTGAAATACAATGCTTTCTAGACATTCAAAAGATTATGCAAATTTTTATCACTTTCTCATCTAGGTAAATCTTTACTGGTTTTTCAATTCTCTGAGCTAGACATTACAATGAATCATATTTCTAACAGAATGAAAAAATATTTTTACATCCTTGATTGGCATTAGCTGGAAGTTTGTATGTTACATGCAAGCTAAGCTTGATCAAATAGTGGCACAGAAATATTAATGATCTTATATTAACTCTGTATCCAGTAGAACCCTGGCCAGATCACCAATGGAAGAGTAACCGAGCTATTTCTTCTGTTTTGTTATTATTCTGGTCCAGATTTGTATTAATCCACTGAAAGATTCAGCACCAAATTTACTTTTTTAAGTGCTGGAACCTTCCTTTCCACAAATACACAGCACTGTGGCTTATCAACGGATATGGAACGGCCATATTTTTCTGTTCTACACTTCTGTAAGTTTCACATCCCTCAACAGCTAGTCAACTACAAGAGAATTCGTCTTATTTTTTCGTGGACGCTTCATTTCATACTTAATGGGTTTGCTGTGCAAGCATTAGAAGGTCTGCTTTCAGGATTCGCGATGTTGGGGCAGATACCGCCTGCCATATTCAATCTGAAAACCAGGACAATGCATTCAAAAATTATAGTAATAATAAGAACAATGTAAAGACAAAGCAAAAGTATGGAAAGTAATGAAACAGAAAGGATTTGGATAACAAATGACAGAATATGTGCAAGCAATGTACCAAAATTATTGCAGCAGTATCCAGGCACACATGGGTAGAACAGAATGGTTTTGGCACGAAAGTGGTCTACGACAAGGAAGTGTGCTGTCACCACTGTTATTCACAATAGCTATGAATGGAATTGTGAAAGGAACAATGTTTGTTTTGTTTTACGTCCTAACTACTATCTTTACCATTTTTTAAGGTGAAAGGGACAAAGGTAAAATACCCTGAAGGGGCAGGCAGGCTTCTTAGATGATAACGTCGTCTCTCAGGCCGGGAGATTTGTTATGGTAAAGGAGATGCACGGAGAAGATGAGGGGGTTAGTGGCCGTGGCCTATACTAGGAACTGTCCTGGCATTCACTTTAGTGCAAGAAAATGGAAAATCACGGAAAAATATTCTCAGGACAGCCGACAGTTGGGGCGAGCCGTGAGGCCCAGCCCTGTCCCGTCTCCTGAAAGCAAAGACGTAGAGCCACAGTAGAGCCGTGACCTCACCTCTGCTCGGTTGGCCGGTTGGAGTGTAGAGCTGTTGGACCACGGACCAGCTGTGGCCACTTGTGGGCTGAGTTTCACCCTGCATCCACCGACCCAGGTAAAATATGGGGACAGGGAGCAGAAAGTAATGCTGTTTGCAGATGATATTTTGGTGTGCAGAGCCAACAGAGAGGAACTACAAGGGTAACTCAATATATCGAGTAACACAGTAAAATATGCTTGAATTTCTTTGGTTTTATGACCTCTGCATAAGTTGTTACCATTTTCAATAAATACTAAATGTGAAATAGGCTAAAAGTGCAAAAAAATAAAATCCTTATAATTCCATAATCCTATAAGGACAAACTGCTGTTTTCTTATTGATAGAAAGAATGAAGCATATTCAATTAGGTTATTACAGATATTCCTATTTTCAATCGATTTCCAACAAAATGCAAAACTGAAAAGCTTAAATTCCAAATTGTCACAAGATTAAAAAAACAAAGTTTTGCATTTTAAAATGTTATAAACCACAAACTCTGATCACTAATATGCACATGAACTAAGAGTAATCCTGTAACTGTATTTAGTCTATATGGAATTACCGTATTTCACGGCATAATCGTCGCACTTTTTATACCAAAATTTTCGAAAAAATTGTAGGGTGCGACCATTATACGATGTATATTTAATACCAGTATTTGTATTACTCAAAAAAATGTATTTATAACTAAATTGTATTTGATACAAATTTAAGATGCATGTAATACTCGCGTTTATACATCAAAATAATTAAAATAGTCTAAAACAAAATTCATAATTTTTCGCAACAATTCGGCGAACGTTTTTCCAACCTGAAAATAAAAATGAACGTATTAAGTTAATTGTCATTAATTTGAGTATTAAAGTTAAAATATTACACTTGCAAACAGTTGTCGCTTTGTTGTGAAATGCGGACTTACCGGTACGCAATTTATTCCAAATCTTCGGTGTCGCTATCGCAGGTTTCGCTATCTGATGCGCCATCCTCGCCTCTGTTAATACCAGTATCAGATTCTTCGTCTCCCTGCCACACTGCGTCATCTTCGGAACCGTCTAGTGCATTGGAAATCCCAGTCCTTTTGAAGCTCTTGGAGACTAGTTCAGGTGGTATAAGATCCCAACTCTTCTTCACCCACGAGTATAACAAGTCCAAGGGTGGACGCCTGATATTTCCGGCGGGCGTCAATTGCTGATCGCCGCTCATCATCCACTCGTTGTAAAATCGACGTAAGTGGTCTTTAAAGGGTTTATTAACACATACGTCTAGTGGCTGCAAAGCAGATGTTAGGCCACCAGGAATGACTATCTGTCGTGTCTTATTTGTAGTGAGAATTTGCTTCACTTCGTTCACGAGGTGACCTCGGAAACTATCTAAAACAAGCAGAGCTGGTTGTTTTAGTAGTGCACCAGGTCTTCTATTCCACACAGTTTTAACCCAGTCCAGCATGACTTCTACGTCCATCCAACCCTTTGGTTGCACTCGTACATGAATTCCACGGGGAAACTGTATATTCTTAGGCATCGTTTTCCTCTAGAAAATGATGTAAGGCGGCAACTTTCTCCCGTCAGCTGTAATGGCTAGCATTGCCGTGCATCGCAACTTCTCACTACCGCTGGTTTTCAATTATACACTCCGTGATCCTTTTAGCGCAATAGTACTGTTGCGAGGCATATCAAAAAAGATTGGAGTCTGATCGGCATTACCGATTTGAGAAAGCAAGTACGAAGTTTCCTTGCGCAAACGTATGACAAATCGGTGAAAATTTACAATCTTGTCCGTGTAATCAGCAGGCAACTTTTGGCTTAGTGTTGTTCTCCTTCGCACTGACAGATTGTGTCGTCGCATGAACCCCTTAATACACCCACGAGTCGCCTTAAACTGAGTTACCGGTATGTTGTGTTTGCTCGCTACCTCCTGTCCCTTAATTTGTAACATTTCATACGATACACTGCAGCCATTGTTACGTATTTCACTAATGTACCTAAACACTTCTTCGTCAATTATAGGAAACTTCCCTGTTTTAGGACCTCTAAACGCGCGTCTAGAAGGGTTTGTGCTTTTTAGCTTGTTTTTTTACTTTCCGCCAGTCACGCACCAACTTTTCACTCGCTGAAAATTTTCTTTCTGCAGCTCTGTTCCCGTGCTGTTCAGCGAAGGCAATTAGACTTAGCTTGAAGCCCGCGGAATAGTTTCTATATTTACCCATAATCGCTTATAAATGCTTCACACGTTAATGTTTTGCGATATAAATGACTTTCCGTAATTGTTCACTATTAAAACAAATTCTTTCTGCAAACACCCCAAACACAAATTAAAAACTTAAATTCTCACGCACACATGTCTACAGTAATCATGTAAATCTGAAACAAATAAATGCATCTGTGATCTGTCCATTCCAGAGCAGCCAATACTGTTAGGCAGCAAGGAAGCATGCAGCAATTTATCAGTTTAGCTCGCTGGTTGCAACACTCTACTGCGCTTGCGCAAAGCTCGCAAATCGGAGCTCTAGCTAGCGCGGTGTAGATCTACTGTATAGTTGACTGTATTCCGAGAAGTCAGTAACAAACATTCATTTTTTTCAATTTCTTTTAAACATACGGTAATTAGGTTAATATTTCTTCCCAGTTATTGATGATTTTACATTACAGTACTGACAAGTTTATAAAATAAAACTTTAATAGCATTGGATAATAATTATCTTGACTGCTTGGATAAAAGTTTTCATCCCATGCCCGGACACTTATGACGTAGTAGTAAGATAAGAGTCTAGCGATGACAACTGAGACATCGTAAATAATTCGGCTGACCGTGAGCTGAATAATTCCGTGGAAATCTGCGTTATCATCTTGGATTTCACTTCGTGCGCAATAACACAGGAGCCGGCCCCATGGTGTAGGGGTAGCGTGCTTGCCTCTTACACGGAGGCCTCGTGTTCAATTCACGGCCGGGTCAGGGAATTTTACCTGTATCTGAGGGCTGGTTCGAGGTCCACTCAACCTACCTACCCGGTATTTCCTGGCGACGTTGCCGATAAGCGATAACTTACAGCCTTACGTATTTCAAATGGGAACTCATAATATGTAGGTGGTGAATAAATAGTACACTGTCTCGCGACCACGTTGTCAAACTGCCGATAGCCAACCGCTAAGCCATGCGTCGTACATATACCGGTATTATTTATTTATATTCTGTGCAACATGTCGCAAACGTGACTGTGTTGCCAAATTGCCCATAAACCATACACGTATTTAAATTGCGCATTCATGTGCAACTTACGTTGCAGTTCCATTTACCTTTTAACCAGATTAGTGAACAAAATTTGGACGTGCGACGATTATGTAATTAAAGGTTTAAAGTCCGATTTTTATATTGAAAATAAAGGATGCGACGATTACGCGGTGGCGACGATTATGCCGTGAAATACGGTACTTTCCTTTTCGTCAAACAACTTACTGTATTTCTCCGACCAAGACTAACCCCACTTTTTCCTTCAAAAAAGTTAAATCAAGATTAAAAAGTGCCTTGTGAAATCATATGAATGCCTTTCTTGTACAGTATACATTTTTAGACTATCTTTGTCTTCACACCAACGCTGAACTTAAGTTACACTGTATTTTCTTGCAGCTGCACAATTATTCTTTATTTCTGCGAGTTTAATAACCATTAACTTAAAATTGGCATCATAATATCGACGTGAACCTGTTGAAAATTTGCTGGCAATACCTGTTCTACGTGTCTTTACAATACGACTATCCATCACGAAAATATTCCTGGTGTCTGTAAAACTGTTAATTTTACGAAGTGTCGGGTACTCTGAGAAATATAGTAATAAACATTTTGAGATTACAGTAAACCCTGCCATCATGATACCTACCAGAACATTACTTTTCCCCTTCCTCTTCCTCAATGACCATCAGGAGGTCATCACCCTCAAGTTTCATCTTCGGTGCTATTTCCATAGACTTGACGACGCCCGATACTGGTGCCTGGACCACCATCTCCATCTTCATTGCCGAAAGTACCACAAGAGCTGCTCCCTTGTCGACCTTGTCTCCGACAGCCACTCGGATGTCGATCACTTCTCCGGGCATTGGTGCACCAACCTCACCTTTCACTCCCTTCTGGGCTTTGGGATGAATGTGGATCTCCTAGGAAAAATATATAAATGATCTCGGTAATGGCCAGTTGCATCTGCAATATCTACAAAACTTTGATGTGAATGCATATAGAGTAAACACAATGATATGTCAAGTCATTTATAGAAGGGGGAGATGAAAATCAATCAAATCATCACTGAGGTAGCAGATTACCTACCAATTGTTTACCTAGCTTTTTCTTAAAGGATTTCGAAGAACTTCAAAATTTATCAAACATTTCCCTTGCTAAATTATTCTATTCCCTTATTCCTCTCCCTATAAATGGATATTTGCCCCAATTTGTCCTTCAAGGTGCACATAATAAGATGAACCAAATGTCAAGACAGTTTGGAAAGAGGGGGTAACTGAAAGAGGACACAAGGGTAAAGGTGAAAACACAAAAGAAGAAGATATTCTCACCTTCACAGCCTCCTTGTCCTTAATGAACACCGATCGCAGCTGACCATTGAGCTCAAAGAACACTTCCCGCTCTCCACTAGGTGTCAGATCTTCTGCCATAGCTAATGTCTTAATACCTAGCGTCTTGCCTCGTTCAATGGTGACCTAAACAGACACACACATAAATTGCAAAGTTAGTTAATTAATTATTTAATTAACTTATTTATTTGTGTCAACAACATCGCAACTAATATAACTTCATAAAATAATGATTACACACAATGCAGAGTTTATGGTATTTTTTCATTCACTGAAGTGCAGATAATATGGATCTTGAATTAGTTCATCTTAACAAGTTTTCACTCATGCCTTTCTACCAGTGTGTATCAGTGCTATAAAAGAAGACCTTGTATTCATCTTATTTTGTACCAATATTAACTTATAGACTTTGACAGAGACAAACAAAATTATAATTAAAGTACCTAAGGAGCATACAAGGAAAGAGCCATCGTCATCAGGTGATCCTCATATCAAGAGTATTCATATTTCTCCTGAAATTCTTTCAATAGTTTAATTCAAGGATGCAGATGCCTTTGATGGCTAAGGAAACCAATCCTGGGATGAAACACACAACCTCATTAGAGAATGGATGTTATGGTTGAGCCTGGCGTTTTTTATGCCTCTGACATTTTTCGGCCTCCTGGCTATGATGATCACACTGAAATCGTGCAACGGCAGCTGCAGCATTTGCGTGTCAGCGAGTGTGGTCCTCTGCAATGACACACCAAGCAGTCAGTGCTCTTGAAGGTCGCCTTAATCTGATCTTTATAGCGCTTCAGAAGGGCACCATGGGGTCTCCTGCCTGTACTGATTTCACTATACAGAATTTTTCGAGTCTCATCTCATCTATAATATAATGGTACTTGAAGCCACCAGCAGTGCCAATGCACTATGAGAGCTATGTCTCATTTTCAAAAATTGATGCTTGGCCATCAAATGATATAGATGCAGCCTATGCAGTGGCCTCCACGGTATGCACTAGCCTTGCGTCTTGGGAGGTTTGCTAAGTCCCAACTGATGAGCCCAACTTAGCACCCGAGGGCGAAACGCAGGCAACCAAGAATGAGTTAGCTGGAAAATTTATAATGTCCAATAACGGACCATTATATTGGTATTATAAATTTACTCATTCAGGACAAATATTTTAAGTTCCCTATGGGAATCAACATCTATATCATCAAAGTCTCATCTTTCATGCGCTGGACATGTCCAGTCCATCTGAATTGGTGACCAATGATGGTGGTCTTTATACTGTTCATCTTTGCCCTCCCTAGAACTGTCCTGTTTGGAATGCAGTCATCCTGTTTGATGTTCATTTTATATTATATATTGTAACAGTAACGCCCGTACTTCAGTTTATCGGAGAGCATGAGGAACGACAAGGCGTGTACGGCCCATGCTAAGAGAGTAAGAGAGAAGGGTAGTGAAAGAAAAATTCATGATTAAGTGGATCTTTCAGTTTATTCGATAAATAGGCAAATAATTATGTCACCTTTTATAGCTGAATTGTAGATTTGTCCCTGAGGGCGTGAAGAGGACGCTGTCCAGCGGCGGCTGCGTCGTCTTGCGGTCGGCGTCGGCGTTGTCTTCCGTCGTTGGTGTTTGTATTAGTGTTGATGACTCGAACCAGAGGCAGGAACGGGGAAATGTGGAGCTTCCACATTTGACGTCATGGGGTACTGGTGTGACACTTCCCTATGGCGAAGCACGCCGAAATAGTTCCCACAGTAGCAAGGATAAAGTTAGAGTCACAGTTCGTATTTGGAATAATACGCAAATGAAACAATCTAGAACCTTCCGAGGTGCGGTGATCAAGCACTTCATAAAGAAAATTACATTTATCGAGTACAGTCTCTGCACTGTACTCCACCAGCATAATACATTTGTTGAAATAAATGACAGTCCAAATTCCCGTGCGTCGTGATTTTCAGATTAACACTGGCACTTAAGATCATAATGCAACACAGTTCAACGGATAGACATAGTCTTTAAATGAAATTGAGGCTGGCTAGAAATACTACCGCTGCTTTCACACAGTCTTTGAACGAAATCAATGCTGGCACAGTTAATGCAAGAACACAGTCTTTAAATGAAATAAAGCTGACACAATTAATGCGAGAACACAGTTTTTAAACGAATTCAAAGCTGACACCGTTTATGTGAGAACACAGTCTTTAAATGAATTCAAGCTGGCAAGAACACAGTCTTTAAACGAATTCAAAGCTGACACAATTAATGCAAGGACACAGTCTTTAAACGAATTCAAAGCTGGCACAATTAATGCAAGAACACAGTCTTTAAACGAATTCAAAGCTGGCACAGTTTATGTGAGAACACAGTCTTTAAATGAATTCAAATATACAGCCGGATCGAGAGACGAATTATGCCGCGACGGCTTACTTGCACACACTCGCTGATTCACGGCTTACTGCCGACTCACTCCACTCTCTGCCTTCAACACACTGCCGTCGCATACCGCGCACTCCCTCTGCTTTACTGCAGGCTCTCTGCTTACATTCTGCCTTACCCCAGGCTGGCGACTCGCTTATATTTCGTTCATGCAGCAATGGAACACGAAGGAACCTTCTGCGTGACGTCGCTTGTCCTTGGCCGGTGTTCTGGAACGTCGCGAACTTGCTCGCAGTTCCCATTATGCCTGTGCGCTCGGCGCAAGTTTTAAAGGCTTACGGCCGGGTGTTAGCGAGCTTCTCTTAATAAAAGAATGAAACGTGAATGCTCGTAGGGTGTTACCGTTTCATCTCCCCCCCTGCTCGGGAAAAAGAAAATTGCTGAGCGATTTTCTTTCACTCATCTCCTAGTAAAGTATTTCAAAAACTCCAACAGTCTTCTCACTATAGCCAGAGGATTAATGTAAAGTGTGACGCATTTTGATATGATTCCATCATTCTCCATCTGTTTAATGATGACCCGTGCTTCTTCCAAGTACTTCATGGGTATCGGATAAGGCCGTTTCTTATAAGGTGATGTGTCAGTAACATCTAAGTGGTGCTTGAAACCCTTTATGACTCCAGGTTTCTCGGAAAATACATCTGGAAACTTCTTGAAAAGCTCTTGGATTGCCTTTATTACTTCATCATCATCGTAATCTGGGCTTTCAGCTACATTGGCGTAAAGCGTGAAGTTGTAGTGGTCCTCGTTAAACTCATCATCGATAATGGACGCCATCTGGTCCTCTACGGGTCCCACTTCCTCGGGTCGCCCCTCTTCGTGGACGCTTTCTTCGACAGGCGGAGCCTCGCTCATCTTGCCTTCTACTATGTCCACCGGGGTCTCACATTCCGGATTCTTCACGTCATTATAAGTAACCAACTGTAGCCCTACAGATTCGACGTGAAAAAATTTAATCACATTAGCGGGATAATCAATGATTCCCCCATGTTGAATGAGAAAGTCTGATCCAAGAATTAAGTCAAATTTCATTTGCGTCAAAATCAAAAATAGATGTTGGAACTTAACACCACCAATTTCTAACTCAAGAAACGCCTGGAATTTGCATTTAATAGCTTTGTCAGGAACTATGCCTTTAACCTTAACTTGAGCAACCAGCAAGATGGAGATGTAGGACGTCTCCTGCGCCACATCTATTCATTTCTGCGAAATTAGTGAGGCTTGCGATCCCGAGTCTACTAGAGAGTGGACAATCATATTGCCTAACTTAGTAATAATGATCGGTAAGCCGCGTTGTATCTGAGGCTGTCGTGGTGTTGAATCCTCATATAGTAAATCTGCATCCTCTAAATACCAATGGTTAATGAGTGCGCTACATACTACTTCTCCTCCCTCCGGGTTTTCAGGCAGTCTCTTTATTGCTTCGACAAAGTTTTTTTTTTGGTACCCGTAGCTCTTGGATCCATTTCCGTTCTCTCATTTCTTCTCTGCATCTCTGCCTGGTATTCCAAAGAAGCTGCTCCAGGTAAGCCCTCTTCCCTGTTCTTATTCCTTACATATTCCGTAGTCTCTCTCCAACGTTTCTCTAATTCTTCCCGCTGGGAGTTCCTATTATCATTGGGTTGGTTAGCTGCCTGCCTCCATGAAGGTCCAGGTTGAAACTTAGCCCTCCCTTCATAGGGACGATTCCTAGATCTTCTGTACCGAAACGGAATATCTCGGCGAGTTTCTCTTTCTTCTCGCGGTTCTGAATTTACTTGAACCGGAGTCTTCATTTCCGTAAAGTTGGTTGTAGTTTCTTTGGTTCGACCTGCTTTTGCTGCGCTCTGAGTGTGCGCAGTATCGAGTTTCCTCAGGACATCATCGAGCTGCTCCAAGTCCTGGACGTTTGCTGCCACCAATATTTCCTGAACATTTGGTGGAAATTGCAGCGTTATGACCTGAATAAGTTCTTGCTCCGGTAAAGGAGGATCGAAAAACTGCATCTTTTTAAGCTGAGATATAAGATAATCCGAATATCGCGAGGAATTGACGGACGTGTTATACTTTCTAGAGTATAATTGAAGTTTTATCAGGTGCTGAGCCTCAGCACTCCAAAATCGTCTAAGTAAGGCCTCCTTAAATTCTTCGTAAGTGTTAATACTGAATTTAAAAGCGGTAAACCACATTAACGCCTTGCCTTCTAACAATCGAGATGCTATTCGTAAACGACGGTCGGTCTTAACGTGATTTTCTTGAAAGAATTCTTCGAGGTTGAGGAGAAACTCCTTAGCAGTATACTCCTCTTTCCCCGAAAATTTGGCTGGTTTTTCCTCAGTTATTTTAAAAATTGTGGAAACATTCATGGATTCTCCACTAGTGTTGTGAAGGCTAGATAATGAAACATCCTGTTCGATTTGCGATACTTTGCTGTTGAGAGCTTCTATACCCCCTTGGAGTTCAAGTTTTAGGGTTTTAATTTTCCCCTGTACGGAATTCTCAATTTCCTTGACCTCCTTCTCTATGTCGGTCTTGACTTCTGCTACATCGCGACAGATACGAGTAATCTGCGTGTGAGCATTATCTAACTGAGTCTTGACACGTTTATCGGCCTCCTCTTGCTGACTTTTCAGAAGAGTAATTTCGTTTCCCAACTTCATGAAATTATTTTTAACAGATTCATGAAGTTTGTCTTGAATAGACGCGATTTTAGTTTGCGCAAGAGATAATTGAGCATGGGACTCTTGAAATTCTTCCTTTAAGCTTTCTACTTCCTTAAGGACTTCCTGAGAAGAAGACGGGAAAGCAAGTTTTAAGTCCTCCGCCACTTGTGATTTTATATCTTGCTTAATGGTTTCTAAGTCACGTGTTAATCTTTCATTTATTTCCGTAAACTTAGAATCCATCCTTTTGTTAGATTCTTTAAATCTTTTTTCAATTTCGGCACCTGCACTATTGAGCCTACGTTCCAAATTATTATTAACTTCTGCAAATTTTTGATCAACAGATTCTGTCAATTTTACAATGTTGGCATCATTAGCCTCCCTAAGTTGACCTATACTAGCCTTAGTGGCTTCCATACGACTTTCCAAGGCCGCGTTAGATTCTTTAAGTTGAGCTCCTAAAGTATTATTAGATTCAGCAATCCTACGCCCGAGATTAGTGTTACTTTCCGTAATCCTGTCATTTAGACTGATTTTTAAAGCCTCAATGGCAGCTAGTATATTTTCCATATTAATGTAGTTATTTTCACAAAATGCAGAAAATACAATCATTCACCTCATACGTAAAATCACCATTATTGTCCAACGGTAAAGTTCAAAATTTCACCAACACAAAATATCAAACACTTGTACATAAAATCAAATATCACCATTATTGTCCAATGGTAAAGTTCAAAATTTCACCAACATAAATATATAAGCCTGTGCATGAACATTATGCCTGAAATGTTTTACATAGCAAAAGAGAAAAAAAAAAAAATCACTTGTGCCATAAATTTGATCAGAGTTCTGTGCCAAAAGTTGAAAATTTCGTCAAAGTCATTGAATTGAACTTCGTAAAATTTTAACACATTCACTGAACTGGAATTAACGTACGTACTATGCACTTTTATTTGAATTGGTAAGTTAAGATATCACTGATTTCAAAGTTAATTTTTATCACTTTACTCTCTTTAATCTGGCCCCAACGTCACGGGTGCCACTATTCACTCTCTTTAATCGGGCCCCAACGTCATGGGTGCCACTATTCACTACCTTCTCTCTGTAACAGTAACGCCCGTACTTCAGTTTATCGGAGAGCATGAGGAACGACAAGGCGTGTACGGCCCATGCTAAGAGAGTAAGAGAGAAGGGTAGTGAAAGAAAAATTCATGATTAAGTGGATCTTTCAGTTTATTCGATAAATAGGCAAATAATTATGTCACCTTTTATAGCTGAATTGTAGATTTGTCCCTGAGGGCGTGAAGAGGACGTTGTCCCGCGGCGGCTGCGTCGTCTTGCGGTCGGCGTCGGCGTTGTCTTCCGTCGTTGGTGTTTGTATTAGTGTTGATGACTCGAACCAGAGGCAGGAACGGGGAAATGTGGAGCTTCCACATTTGACGTCATGGGGTACTGGTGTGACACTTCCCTATGGCGAAGCACACCGAAATAGTTCCCACAGTAGCAAGGATAAAGTTAGAGTCACAGTTCGTATTTGGAATAATACGCAAATGAAACAATCTAGAACCTTCCGAGGTGCGGTGATCAAGTACTTCATAAAGAAAATTACATTTATCGAGTACAGTCTCTGCACTGTACTCCACCAGCATAATACATTTGTTGAAATAAATGACAGTCCAAATTCCCGTGCGTCGTGATTTTCAGATTAACACTGGCACTTAAGATCATAATGCAACACAGTTCAACGGATAGACATAGTCTTTAAATGAAATTGAGGCTGGCTAGAAATACTACCGCTGCTTTCACACAGTCTTTGAACGAAATCAATGCTGGCACAGTTAATGCAAGAACACAGTCTTTAAATGAAATAAAGCTGACACAATTAATGCGAGAACACAGTTTTTAAACGAATTCAAAGCTGACACCGTTTATGTGAGAACACAGTCTTTAAACGAATTCAAGCTGGCGAGAACACAGTCTTTAAACGAATTCAAAGCTGACACAATTAATGCAAGGACACAGTCTTTAAACGAATTCAAAGCTGGCACAATTAATGCAAGAACACAGTCTTTAAACGAATTCAAAGCTGGCACAGTTTATGTGAGAACACAGTCTTTAAATGAATTCAAGCTGGCGAGAACACAGTCTTTAAACGAATTCAAAGCTGACACAATTAATGCAAGAACACAGTCTTTAAACGAATTCAAAGCTGGCACAGTTTATGTGAGAACACAGTCTTTAAATGAATTCAAATATACAGCCGGATCGAGAGACGAATTATGCCGCGACGGCTTACTTGCACACACTCGCTGATTCACGGCTTACTGCCGACTCACTCCACTCTCTGCCTTCAACACACTGCCGTCGCATACCGCGCACTCCCTCTGCTTTACTGCAGGCTCTCTGCTTACATTCTGCCTTACCCCAGGCTGGCGACTCGCTTATATTTCGTTCATGCAGCAATGGAACACGAAGGAACCTTCTGCGTGACGTCGCTTGTCCTTGGCCGGTGTTCTGGAACGTCGCGAACTTGCTCGCAGTTCCCATTATGCCTGTGCGCTCGGCGCAAGTTTTAAAGGCTTACGGCCGGGTGTTAGCGAGCTTCTCTTAATAAAAGAATGAAACGTGAATGCTCGTAGGGTGTTACCGTTTCAATATATATATATATATATATATATATATATATATATTATATATGGAAGCGTTCTAGTTTCTTCATATTATGGTGATATAATAGAGTCCAGGTTTCACATCCATAAAGCAGGGCGGAGATGACAACTGCTCGATATATCATCAATTTTGTATATATTCTTAGATCTTTATTCCAGAGGACCCAATGTGTAAGACGTCTGAAAGCTGTGTGGGCAGCACATATTCTGTTCTTCATGTCCTTCTCTGTTAAAGCAGTTACTACAGCGAATACTTCCTAGATAGGGGAAGTGATCTACTTGTTAAAGAGTCATACTGGAGATAGATGATATAATGTCCAATAATGGACCATTTATATTGGTTCTGGAGAGAAACACTGAAATATGGAATGGCAATCACAGGAGCTGGCTGTGCAAGTATCTTTGTTTTAGGGGTGTTGATGATTAAGCAAAATCATTGGAGAAGTGGTGTTGTCTGAATATTGCAGTTCAGTTACATGGGTGAGACTAGTGAGGTTTTCTGATCAGAGTCTGGCCTGATTGAATAGCCCTCCATCAAGCCTATACGTAAGTCCCACACCTGTGTTGTTCTTAGACAACTAGGAAAGAGTACATGGGAGATAATATAAAACGAAGAGGTAAGGAAAAGAGTAGGTGTTCTTACATTGCAAGAAAGAACTGACAGAGTAAAAATAAGATGGTACGGACACCCAATACAAATGTCAAATGAGAGGATTGTGACAAAAACTTTCTAGGAAACGATCACTAGAAAGAGAGTTACAGGACGACATCGTATGAGATGGAGGGACTCTGTAGCAGAATGTATCGAAACAAGAGGTGTACACAGCAGCACAGTGATCAAAGAAGAATGGTGGAAAGATAAAATAAAGAGGAGGGCTTTGGTACATAACCCCACTCGGTATGTGTGTCTAAAAATGGAAATGAAGAAGAATGCGGGCCACGTCCGTGAAAGCATCTTCCACAGCTGTGGCAGAATAACACTCACGATATTCCCTGCCTGTCATAATAGGTGACTAAAAGGAGCCCTGGGTGCTCTGAAATTGGGAGCGTGGGTTGGCAACCATGAGACCCTTAGCTGAGTGGTAGCATTGCTTTCACTTACTTGAGCCAGGCTCCTCACTTTCATCTACCTTATGTGACCTACCTTGGTCAACTCTTGTTCTTTTATGACCCTGATGGTATTAGGTTGCAAGGCCTAGGGAGCATTACATGCCGTTCGTGGCCCTTGTTTTTCTTTGACTGATACCTTCATGTTTCTAAGTGGCGGATCCATTCCATTTTCTCTCCCTCATTAGTGTTATATAGAAGATGGTTTCCCAGTTGTACTTCCTCTTAAAACAGTAAACACCACCACCACCCTTCCACAGCTGCTTGCAACTCTTGCAACTTCTTTGGGAATCTCTCTGTGACAAATCTCCAGGTGTTCCAAGGTCAGGCTAAGGGAGCTGGATAATCTTCAGAACTTCTTCCAATCCACTGATCAGGGAAGTTCATATTCAGGTAAGGCACTAAGCATATCCTGGTAGACAGGTCCAGTAATGAAGCTCTAAAAAAAAAAAAAAAAAAAGGCCAAAATGTGTGTTGTGAGTTTCTTTTGTGTTCTTCATAAAAATGCAGATTTTTCTTTAGCCCAAAGAATGTTGTTTTGAGAGCATGTGTTACAATATATAGCACACTCATCTGTGAAGAGCTGCTTATATTCAGAACGTTGAGAATGGAACGCTATTAAGAAGTGCTTTTCCACAACAACTTCTTCTTCTTCTTCTTCTTCTTCTTCTTCTTCTTCTTCTTCTTCTTCTTCTTCTTCTTCTTCTTCTTCTTCTTCTTCTTCTTCTTCTTCTTCTTCTTCTTCTTCTTCTTCTTCTTCTTCTTCTTCTTCTTCTTCTTCTTCTTCTTCTTCTTCTTCTTCTTCTTCTTCTTCTTCTTCTTCTTCTTCTTCTTCTTCTTCTTCTTCTTCTTCTTCTTCTTCTTCTTCTTCTTCTTCTTCTTCTTCTTCTTCTTCTTCTTCTTCTTCTTCTTCTTCTTCTTCTTCTTCTTCTTCTTCTTCTTCTTCTTCTTCTTCTTCTTCTTCTTCTTCTTCTTCTTCTTCTTCTTCTTCTTCTTCTTCTTCTTCTTCTTCTTCTTCTTCTTCTTCTTCTTCTTCTTCTTCTTCTTCTTCTTCTTCTTCTTCTTCTTCTTCTTCTTCTTCTTCTTCTTCTTCTTCTTCCAAAGGTGGGCAATCCAATTCATTATGATAACTCTCGAAACCGCAGCTCGAAAGATTTTGATGGAAGATCGTCCGTACCAATGGCGTAGGTCTTTAAGTCACTAATCTCTGCTCAATGGTAAACATATTCTGATCAGGCAGGTTTGTTTCTTACTCCCTCATGCTAACTTACTGCACACTGCATGGTTACCAACACTTCAGCACAAATCAATGTGAAATAAAAGGGCATATTCCTACTTTGTGGGCACCCTGTAAATTCCATCTACAGCGATATCATTAAGGATACTCACCTCAAACTCCTCACCAACTTTGGGTCCGATGAGGAAAATTCTGGTATCCAACTTATCTACTGGACCAAACTCATCACGGAATGTCAAGAAGTCCTCTGTTACTTGTGGGTAGAGAGCTGCACTCATTACATCACGGTCCGTAACATCTGGATGTCGTCCCTCAAGATCCTCCTTCAGAAGGGCAAAATCGAATGGTGGTAGGCTGGCACCAGGTCTACCAGACACTCTAGGCATAGCCTTGAGGACCTGAAAAGAACACAACAGTAGACATTAAGAGTAGCTACACGAGAAGGATAGCTCATTATTAAGTTAAGAATATTTCTGTTTCCAAAAATGCCTATTTTTGTAACTGATAATCATGCAGGGTGAAGTTAAAAATATGTTTTAGGTTAAACTATGATGAATAAAAATTTATTAGAGTTTATAAATTTCTGTTTTGACCATTATCGCATTATCATCATCATCATCATCATCATCATCATCATACGGGCTGGAATTTCTATGCAAATACGTACAGAGGGGTCGGAAACAACGTCAACCAGGTATATGAGCATTAGAGGGTTGGTCATACTGATAAATAATATTTTTAATATAATTTGATACCTTTCGCCATTGTCATTTTATTAGCTGCTGAAGTTAGCCAATCGGATCATTTCATGGGCGAATTCAAATGGGCTTTACGAGGTGGTGTTGCTAAATCTGCACATCCGTAAGACCAGCTCGAGATATATTCTGAGAAATCGGCATCATACACAAACACGCCATGGGTTTCAGCTGGTGTCACGGTAATGTACTTGCTACGGCACGATCGTGTGAGCTCAGAGGTCTGTGTACAAATCCCTTCCAGGGCAAAGATTTTTTCTTCGATTGGTGCTCTCAAGTCAGTCTTAAGCCACGTACATATTTAGCAACACAGTCTCGTAAAGCCCATATGAATTTGCTCGCAAAACAATCTCATAGGCTAACTTCAGCAGTGGATGAAGTGACAACGGCACGAGATATCAAATTATTTTTATCAAGTTATTTATCAGTATGACCAACACTCTAACGCTCATATACTCAGTTCGCGTTGTTTCTGACTACCCTGTATTTGATTTTCCATTAGCTACAGTGAAAATGTCATATTTTTATGAATTAGGATATTTGGTGCAATTTATACATATTTCAATTTGCACATTTCTCCATATTTCCACCTTTAGTATATGTTTTTACGTATTTGAGGAAAACTGACACAATTTCACGTCTTATTTTAAATATCTTCCATGTTTTATGGTTCCAAAGTTGTTCTTTCCCAAAATTAATTTTATTAGCATCATTAATTCTACAGAGACTGGTACAGTATTTCTATGAAATATGGAAAGAGAGAGTTCTGTTCTATGCACATTCTTTCTTGTTGACTTTGACCTTGTCACCCAATCTGATTCTTTATGACCCTGTGGAATGATTTAGCTGGAATCGTGGATTTACTCCTTTGGGAGAAATATTTCAAGTTCTCTATGGGAATCAAAATCCAAGTAATTATGCAATACTCGCAAATAAAAACAAATATTTTGTTCATAATTAGGTAATGTACTTGTGTGTGTTAAGATCATCTGCTTTTTCCACATTCTGCTGGGATTGCAGGTGTAAATAATGTGTTGCACATGGGGTCTTGGACCTTTGGGTGCCCTTCCTGTAGCTAACCTTATGTGGAAGGATATATGCATTATTACGTGTTTCTCTAGTGACTTTTAGTGTGATTTGTTATGGTTATATGGACAGGAGTGTACTGAGGCAAACACAGAAGCCCAGTTGCTGGGTTAGAAAAATAAATCAGATGCAGCCAAAATCCCTGATCTGGCCAGAAATCAACTGAAAGCCTTGACACTGACTTCATTTTGGTGGGGGGATAATATTTAAAGCCACTTCTTTTCAGTTTTGAGTCAGTTAATTTTTAACTGTTAGGTTCCTCAGTCTGTCAAAACTAATTTATGTATTTATTTACATTTTATGACCTTCATTGGACCACTCTAGCCAACTTTATAGAAAGAATTCTTCAGTTTCCTGTCAGCCCAGTACTTCTTCATTCTCTCGGATCTTATCTTTCTTTCTTCAACGTAAATTACCCTTCCTATTGTCTCTTTGTTGATTCTGGTTTGCAGTCTAGTTTGTCTGTGAATTTCCTGATTTTATCAGTTCTGTTTCTTAGGTCTTCCACTGTTCTTTGTACTTCATCCATATCTTCCTTGATTTCTGTAATCCACTTAATGCTGCACTTAGTATTCCATAATTTTTCTATTATTTACCTCATGATCCTTTTCTCTGCTGTCCTAATTAGATGTCTAAAAAATGAAATGCATTTCCTCCTGATTGTGCTCATTACCAGTTCTATTTCCTTGTAGACTGTTTCATTAGAAGCTACTCTCCAGTGTCCATCTTTTTGGTATGATTTGTTGATGCACGTTCTAATGATTCTTCCCTCTATCTTGAGTATTTTGTCTATTTGTGCAGTGTTAGTTGTTTTGAAGATAGTTTCACTTGCGTATGTTATTTTTGGTAGAGTGAGTGTTTTATAAATAAATTTATAAATAAATAAAATTTAGGAATGACCAAAAAAAATTATAAACTGACCGTTCAGCCATGGAGCTAGACTAAGGTATGTACTAACATACACAGCAATATAATATTTACAGACTGGAACAATACAAACCACATTCTAACACTAACAATCCCATAAACCCCACCTACCAACTTCTATTTACTGTAAGTAACAAACCCTACATCAAATTAATAATACATTTTTCTGTTGCTTTACAGCAAGATGGAAACAAGACCTTAAGGTCAGTGCAGACAGTGTTGCAGCTATAATAAAGGTTAATATAATGTTACTGGTTTCACGTTCCACTAATTAATTTGACAGTTATTGAAGATACCAAGGTTCCTGAATTGTGTTACACAGCAGTTTTTTTTTTAATTTTTTAATATCAGTAAATCTACTGACACAAGGCTGATGTGCTTGAGCAACTTCAAATACCGCTGTCTGAGTTAGGATCAAACTCAGTACCTTGAGATCAGAAGGCAAATGCTTTACTGTCTGAGCTACTCAATCCACCTTAAGGTTAATGTCTGCATAGCATTTTGCTTCTTGAGAAGTTAGCAGGATTGCCAAGTGTCCCTTATTTTGCGATTTATCAGGATGAAATAAATTATAACAAAATATCAGAGGAGAACTGTCTGTTAAGAGTTCCATCATGAGAAACAATTGAATTGTAGATCCCTACAACAATGACTGCAGATGACTTAAAATTATCTAAATAAATTTCTCTAAATGCCATTAAGACTAAATTCAACAATCATATTTACGTACTTACCTTGGAACGGAAGGGTTCTGGGAATCCTCCGTAGGGTTCACCGATTGAACCTTGAAGGAACTCTACCACAGACTTGGGGAAACTCAGTTCCTCGGCCTTAGCTTCCACTTCAGCAGCAGTGAGCTTGTTCTGCACCATGAACTGCGCAAGGTCTCCAACCACCTTCGACGAAGGGGTCACCTGAGGGACACAACAAGGAGATACTTTAGAAGTACAAAATTTCCAGTGTTTTATGAGTACTAGAAATTTCTATGTCAACCCTAAGGGAACAATATGAAATGAAATAAGCAATGGAAAAAAAAAAACAACACACACACAATTGACTGTATTCATTTTCTTGCGTTTAACTTTTCAACAATTCTCACATTTAGTCTGGAGATCTGCAAACAAGCTCCTGAAAAATGTGTTGATGCCTGCCCTCCCAATGAAGCTGGAAGTAGAAATGGATGTTAAAGAAAATGTCACTGGTGAGGAGAGAGCAAACCTTTGCAAAGATGGCAGTGAACAGGGCGCCATATGCACTATGTTTTGCTTGATGAATAGCACATGCAAACTAAGTTGCAAGCTTAGGTGTTTTTTTTTTTTTTTTTTTTTTTTACTATTTGTTTTATGTCACACCGACACAGATAGGTGTTGTGATGACGATGGGATGGGAAAGGCCTAGGAGTGGGAAGGAAGCAGCCGTGGTCTTAATTAAGGTGCTGTGCCTGGTGTGAAAATGGGAAACCACAGAAAACCATCTTCAAGGCTACCGACAGTGGGATTGGAACCCACTATCTACGGGATGCAAGCTCACAGCTGCCCACCCCTAACTGCACAGCCAACTCGCCTGGTTTAGACAGAATATGAAGACTGGCATACATCATTCGATTTTTACCACAGTCTCATTTGTTCTGTAGGCTTGAATGGAAACATGTCAACGATCTTTTGTACAGTTGCTCAAAAAATAAATGAGTGCATTGCATTGTATAAATTCACAGATTTCCTTTGAAAAACGAGAAAAAATAAAAAATTCAATTGTTAGTTTCTTAAAAATTCCTCTTTTTCAAAAGAATTTTGCTTATAATATACCATCAATATGGGCCATTGTGAACATGAGATTCATAAACTGTAGTTGTATAAGTACGTCACAGTTTCACTTTTCTCAGAAACTGAACCTAAATGTTTGTTGTGGGTATTCACAGGGTTTGTATCTACATGTGAGGTGATAAAATATTAAATGCAAGGAACATACAACACCAAGCGCTCATTCTTGTTTGATTGGATTTTTTTTTTTTTGGTTTTTTTTGTTTGTTTTTTTAACATGGATATGTTTTTGGGCTGGTCTGGGGGTTCCATCTAAAATTAGCGTGGACAGTTTTGCATCAACAATTTTCCGACACTACGGTAACTATGGCAACCACTGTACATCATCTTTGTATTTAAAAAAAATTATTTTACACCCACATTTTAATCAATCGTATTTCTTAAAATACGTGAAATAATTTATGAAGTGTTAGAGAGTGTATTTTCAGCACTAAGAATGACAAAGTCTTGCAGGACCGAGTAGTCAACCTGCCGCAATGCTACCTTGTTCATTGCACAGCCAGCACGGGGTCAAGGACAGGTTGCATCATACGCTATGGAAACATCCATGCAAGAAATTTGTTATCTTCTAAAGCAACTGGGGTATTAATTCAGAAACAACGGCAACCTATAGAACACATTTTGAACGTGTCCTCGTGTTAATTTTTCCAAAATCGATCCAGGGATTACTTCAGTTCACACCGTCAACACAATGATGTTGGTTCACCACATGGTACAGAGTTGGTCTGCAGGGCGAGATTATGTCCAAGTGACGTGAGAATTGAGGAAAATTGAATAATTCTGGCATTACGGTACTTATAAACTTTCAGTAAGTAGAATTCCATTGAGGAACTTATAAATATTGAAGAGTGCAATTCTAAGACTTGTATAACCAACATTTACATGTGTGCTAGAAGTTAGAATAGTTTCCAAGTGAACTTGACTTAACTTTAACATTACAATGTGAATAGCAGAATACTCAGATATTCAGATACTTTAATTTTTGTCCTACAAGTGTTAAATAATTCACTTAGACATTATATCAAATATGATAGCTGAAAGTGATATGTTTTTTCTGCAAACAGGCTTTTCATAACAACAATAAATGCTTCACACTGAATGCAGTAGTTAAGAATGCTAGTGATTTTTCCAAGTGATTTACACTTCATAAATAGACACAAGTGCATTCATAGACATTAGTGTAAAATGCAAGTGAAATTTCCAAGTGAACTGTGCTTTTAGTAGGTCGCTACCAACATTCAGTTTCTTTAGAATTACAAATACAGTAGACTTCTGATATAAGAAATACAGCTTATAACGAGAACTCCGTTATAATGGCAATTTTTGTCTGTTCCTTCAAAATTCCTATATTAAACTCTGTATTATCCTTCGGTTACAGCGAGAGTCCTATCACTGACGCATCGGTTATTATGAGCAATTAAGCGCGTGCAATTTTTTCTTTACTGTTATTTATGCACCCGAACGATTATGTTGCATGTGATCGATCACCTTCGGTATAGTTTCCTCGCTATATCCTCTAGCGAGTTCTCTAGTCGATATTTGAAGGCGACTTCAGAGTCGATTAGTATTAACCGTCGACTGTTGTAATAAATGAGTGGCCGATAGCAGTTGTTACAAAACCCAAACAAAGACCCATGGCACAGCAGCCCCAAAGGGCCATAGCCTACCAAGCGACCGCTGCTCAGCCGGGAGGCCTGCAGATTATGAGGTGTCGTGTGGTCAGCAAAACAAATCCTCTTGGCGGTTATTCTTTGCTTCCTAGACTGGGGCCGCCATCTCACCGTCAGACAGCTCCTCAATTGCAATCACGTAGGCTGAGTGGACCTCGAACCAGCCCTCAGATCTGGGTAAAAATCCCTGGCATGGCTGGGAATCAAACCTGGGGCCTCCAAGAAAGAGGCAGGCACGCTACCCCTACACCGCAAGGCCGGCGATAGCAGCTGTTAACTCGTTAAAAATAAAGGTTGAAGTAAACGATCTCTCAATTTTAATGTTATATACTGAAATTAAGTAAGAATGTGATACACCTCAACATTTCGCAGAGTACATCATTGATTTCGCGTCTAGTTAAATTTCGGAAAGGAGGTCATCATTTCCCTACATGCATCTGAAATATGTTTTCATGATACATATATGGTTAGGTTAGATAACATCGTTTGAAGAAGAAAACTGAAATGTTTGCCAGGAGCCTCGTGAGTGATACCATTCGTTGACAATAAACAACCACCTCTTTATTATATATCGCTAGCCATGGCAACCGGTTGTACAGTGCCTCTGTGTAATGTCACTGGATCTCTAAAAATAGTGAAAAGAGAATGACGTTCTATTAGCCTCTTCAAAAACATTTCTCAAATCTGCAGAACGGCATCAAAACATGCGAACCTTTGAATAATTAGAAAGCCCGTGGATACTCGGTGGCAGAGTTATAACGCGTCTAGTGTACCTAACGCTTAGTAAAATTAAGTTTTATAGACAGCAAGAATATTTTCGTGTTGGATAGTCTATTGTGAAGAAAGATACGTGGAACAGGTATAGCCGGCAAATTTTCAGCGGGTTCTCGTCGATATTATTGTGCAAATTTTAAGTTAATGGTTATTAAACATTCGGAAATTTAGAATAATTGTGCAGCCGCAAGAAAATATGGCACAGGCCTAACTAAAGCCAATATTTGGCATTAGCATGAAGACAAAGATAGCCAATAAATGCGCACTGTACAAAAAATGCATTCAGTGGTTCGCAACAAGGACGCTTTAAAGAAGTGGAAGATGAAACTGTGAGGTATGTGCACGAAAAGCGCAAGGGTGGAATGGGCATACCATGACACGATAAACTTGTTCGTTGACCATCAACGTCCGCGATTAGGCCTATACTTCGCTAGCTGCTGAAGTTGGCCGAACACGGCAAGCGAGACGTGAGTGTAGCGGTAGCCGGTTATATCTAATGCTGAGTAAAAGTAACAGTTTTATAAACGCAAGAATATTTTCCTGATGGATCATCGCACTGTAGAGATGCATGGAATAGATGTTGCCGTCAAATTTTCAACAGGTTCTCTTCGGTATTATGGTGCCAATTTTAAGTTAATGGTCATTAAACCAACAGAAATAAAGAAAAATTGTGCAGCTGCAAAAAATATGGCATAACGAAAGCTAATGATTGGAGTCTAAAAATGGTCTTTAAAATGCACACTGACAACAAAGGCATTCATATGATTTTACAAAGCACATTTAAAAACTGATTTAAATTTTTTGAAGGAAAAAGTGGGGATCGTCTTGGGTCCAGAGAAATAAGGTAGTATATTTTTTCAGAATGTAATTAAATATACACTTTCATGTAGTATCGGATTTCGAAAAATAACAAACAAGTAAACCGCAATGTGGAAATCATCCATGGAAATGCAAGTTTTGAGCAAACTGGTTGCTGTTTCATATCGATTTAATGTGTATGGGGGTTTTCCCGACTTTTATACAAAAATCAGATATAACGACAATCCGCTACAGCAAGTAAAATTTTTGCTGTTATGAATTCTCACTGTAATGGACTTTTACTGTAATTCTAAGATTGCAGTTATTCCATCAGATGTTTTATTTCTCAACGCAAATAAGAATAAACTGATGAGTTTCAATGAACAGTGAAAATTTTAATTTGGTAGAAAGATTCTACACAAGTGATAGAATTGTTTTTTTTTTTTTTTTTAACCTGTGGAAAGCCACCACAAATCTCACAAGTGGAACTTATTTTTCAAATCTTATGTTTTGGGCTCTAAGTCAGAACAGAGTCAACGATTGCAGTTCACAAAGGGCTGTGGTTCATGTGAATCATTGTAGAGACGCGTGGAATGTGTATTGCTGGCAAACTTTCAACGAGTTCCCTTTGATATTATGGGGGGGCAGTTAAATGTGGACACTCATGTAAAAAACAGCGAGTGGTTACCCCATGCTGAGACCTTCAAGAATCGACAACCCATTGCTCCCTACAAGGGATCATGGTTCCATGGTTGGTAGCTGCCCAGAAGAGATCGTGTTTCCATGGTTGGGTCGCTGTCCATCAAGGAGGATCTATGGAAACAACCTCACTATAACTAGCACAATTGTAAGGTAAACCTTATTTGAATAAATAGAGTTGAAAGAATTTGGAACTCATTGTAGTTAGGACCTCTCTCTGTACCCACTTCCAGGTGTACACCCAGAGCGCCCTGCGATAAGATATCATTACTCTCCAAAATATCTAGCCGTGCCTTATTATCAAATAATTTCCAGGTAATATATATACAGTAGAAGTCCGTTATAGCGAGAATTCATAACGGCGAAAAATTTACTCGCTATAGCGGATTGTCGTTTATATCCGATTTTTTTGTAAAAGTCGGAAAAACCCCCATGAACATTAAAATCAGTATGAAATAGCAATCAGTTTGCTCAAAACTTGCGTTTTCGCGGATAATATCGTCCCCCCCTGGCAAACTAGCGAAAGTGACAAACTAGGGAATCTGTACTTCTGAAGTTTTGGTGTAGATTTTATTCGTTAAATATTGTCTACCCTCTGACAAAGTCTCACATCTGCAACTCGTTCTTTATGCCTAACACATGAAACCAATCATTAAATATAAAAATTGATTTGACATGAGTAATCACAACTTCTTTCAGCTCCTCTAAACTTTTGACAATTTGCAGATTCGCTAGTTTGCCAGTGTAGGGACGATATCCACACTACGGCTTACTTGTGTGTTTTTCGAAATCTGATACTACGTGAAAGCGTGTGTTTAATTTCATTCTGAAAAATATATATTACCGCATTTCTCCAAATCTAAGATGACCCCCACTTTTTCCTTCAAAAAATTTTAATCAGGCTTAAAAAGTGCTTTGTAAAATCATATAAATGTCTTTCTTATACAGTACGCATTTTAGACTATTTGTAAACGCCAAGCATTGGCTTTAGTTATGCCGTATTTTGTTGTGGCCGTACAATTATGCTTTATTTCAGCGGGTTTAATAACCGTTAACTTAAAATTGGCATCATAATATCAAAGGGAACTCGTTGAAAGTTTGCCTGCAATACACATTCCACGCGTCTCTACAATACCACGATCCATCAGGAGAATATTCTTGCTTACTATAAAACTGTTACTTTCACTCTGGCGCTACATGCACGTCTTGCTTGCCGGTTTCGGCCAACTTCAGCAGCTAACGATGTACAAATAGGTCTTAATCGCAGACTTTGAAAGTCAACGAACGAGTTTATTGCGCCGCGGTATGACAATTCTGCCCTTGCATTTTTGTGCGCATACCTCACAATTTTATTTTCGACTTCTTTAAAGCGTCCTTGTTGCGGGCCACTGAATACATTTTTTATGCAGTATGCATTTTTAAGCTATCTTTGTCTTCACAGCAATGCCGAATATTGGCTTTAGTTAGGCCTATGCTGTATTTTCTTGCGGCTGCACAATTATTATACATTTCCAAGTGTTTAATAGCCATTAACTTAAAATTGGCATCATAAATATCAACGAGAACCCGTTGAAAATTTGCCGGCAATACCTGTTCCACGTATCTTCACAATATGACAATTCATCACGAAAATATTCCTGCTGTCTATAAAAATTTTAGTAAGCGTCAGGTACAGCAGATGCGTTATAACTCTGCTAGTGAGTAGCCGTGGCCTTTCTAAGAATTCGAAGTCTCGCATGTTTTGATGCCATTCTGCAGATTTGAGAAACCTTTTTTTTTTTTTTTTTTTTAGGACAATAGAATGTCATTCTCTCTTCACTATTTCGTTACACAAAGGCATTGTACAACCGGTCGCCACGGCTAGCGATGTGATGTATGATAAAGAGGTGGTCGTTTATTGTCAACGAGTTTTTGGTGCGCGCGGGGGGGTGAAGAAAAAACAGCATGGTTACTGCGGTATCATAGTTGCCAGTGGTGTTCATTACTATCAGGCCGTGAATGCAAAGCAAACCTTGCTTGATTTTTCACCCGAGATTCTGAGAAAAAAAGTCGTCTTGGATTCGGAGAAATACGGTATCACTCCAGAGGCTTCTGTGGCAAACATTTCAGTTTACTTCTTCAAACGGCATCACGTAACTTAAACGTATATGTATCATGAAAACCTATTAGAAACGCATATACAGAAATGATAATCTCCTCGCTAAAAATTGACATGCGAATAGCTTTCTGAAATTTAATTAGACGCGAAGAAATATAAATTATCCTCTGAAATCAGTGATGTACCCTGCCATATCTTGAGGTGTATCACATTCTTACTTAATTTCAGTATACGGTATACCATTAAAATTAAGCGATCGTTTGCTTCAGACTTTATTTTTAACAACAACTGCTATCGGCCGCGTTATTTACGCATTTATTACGAAAACGTGTTATCCTCTTTCATTTCGAATTTTCTTTAGAGAACAGCAGTCGACGGGTATTACTAATCGAGTCTAATATCGCCTTCGAATGTTGACGAGAGAGCTCGCAAATTATACCGTACCGAAGATGATGCAATTGCATTTTGTGGCAAATGTTTCAGTTTTGTTATTTAAATATCGTCACCTGTCCTAACTTATCTGTACTGTATGTATGATGAAAACATACTTCAAGCACCAGTAGAGAAACTATAACCTTCTCGCTATAAATTGACATGATGATAGCCTTTCTGTAATTTATGGGACGCGAGAAAATATAAACTAACCTCGTAATCAACGACGCACTCTGCCATATCTTTAGGTGTAGGCCTATCACATTCTTACGTAATTGCAGTATTTAGCATTAAAATTAAGCGATCGTTTATACAGCGTTTATCTTTAACGAGTTAACAGCGGTTACCAGACACGTTATTTACGCATTTATACGAAAACATGTTCTCTTCTATCACTTTCTTTGCGTAAGAGCAGTCGACGGGTATTACTAATAGACTCCGACGTTGCCTTCGAATGTCAACGAGAGAGCTCGCTGGTGGGCATAGCGAGAAAACGATTTGGTATCGAAGATGATCGATTGCATGCAGTACAATGACTGTGTGCATAAATATCGGCAACGGAAAATATCGAGCGCACAAAATCGCTCGTAATAACGGATGCGTCAACGATTGGGCTCTCGCTGTAACCGAAGGATAATACACAGTTTCATATAGGAATTTTGAAGGGACGGACAAAAGTTACCATTATAATGGGGTTCTCGTTATATGCCGTACTCGCTATAGCGGACTTCTACTGTATATATCTTCATTTTCACTTATTCCTATTCAATGCTCAAATGAACGTGCATGTGTGCTTACCTTGATAATGTCACCTAGTAGCATATTAGCCTCCCTGTAGGCCTTCTTGACATCTTCAAAGTGATCACCAAGTCCCAGAGAGTACGCTTGGAATTGTAGGTTGGTGTACTGACCACCAGGGATTTCATTCAGGTACACATCAGCATTACCAGATTTCATGGTTGTGGCGCATTCGAACGGAGCATAGAGGGTGCGAGTTTGCTCCCAATAGGCTGAGTACTCGCTGACATTGCTCAATTGGAAACCTGTTAAACAAAGATTAAAGAAGTAAGTAAACCCTTCTCCAACTATTCCAGACAGACTGGATTCTGCTTGAGATTTTACTTTCAAGATTGCCTTTGTCATTTACGTAGAGCCAAGGTATTTAATCACCTCGCTGGTATCCTTGCTACTTTTAAGGTTATAAATTAACAAAAATTTTCCTTCCTTTAATGGAAAATCATTGCTTTCCCACCAATTCAATACTTAACAATTTTACTCTAATTAATGAGGAGTCATAAATGTAGCACATGCATCAGTCTATGCAACCTTCATCAGTTACAAAACACATAATTAGCATTGAATAAGTTACACATTCCAATTGGAATGTTGTGGCTGTGTAGAATAATGAAAATAGATATGGACTGACGGAGAGATCTCAGATGATTGAAACAAGGCCAATTATTGTACCTTGTTTTAATAAAAAGGTAACAATTCAATTTGTGAGAACTAGAGAGGAATAGCATTACTGTGCCACTCCATGAAGATTTATGAAAAATCAAGAACAAGAATTTATACCTGGAAGATCAACTACAGCTAGACAAGTAGCAGAAAAGAAATCAGAATTTGGGAAAGACATCACAGTTGCATTCATGAGATATACAAAAGGCATATGACATGGTTGGAAGAGAGAAGAGGTCTGTATAGAATGGGATTGTCAAGAGAAATGTCTGAACTGTGGCAAAAAATCAGAATGGTTTAGAACAGACAAAGGAATTTAACAAGGAAGTGTACTTTAACCAGTGATCTTTAATATCGTGATGGACAATATCAAATCAAATCAAAATCTCTATTTGCAAATGAGGTGTCTACCTCTGTGGCAAATGATACACTAAAATACATTACTGTCAAGCACTAAATTTTAAATTAACAAGAGAAGAAGAAAATTTTCCTAGAATACAATATTATACAATTTACGCTAACATTTTTTTCTATTAAACACACAGCTCATCCGTAATAAATTTATATTGTTTACAAAATTCCACTTATAATAATATCTCCTGTACTTACATAAAACCAAACCAAACCAAATCCCATGGCACTACAGCCCTTAAAGGGCCTTGGCCTACCAAGCGACCGCTGCTCAGCACGAAGGCCTGCAGATTACGAGGTGTCGTGTGGTCAGCACGATGAATCCTCTCGGCCGTTATTCTTGGCTTTCTAGACCGGGGCTGCCATCTCACCGTCAGATAGCTCTTCAATTCTAATCACGTAGGCTGAGTGGACCTCGAACCAGCCCTCAGGTCCAGGTAAAAATCCCCGACCTGGCCGGGAATCGAACCCGGGGCCTCCGGGTAAGAGGCAGGCACGCTACCCCTACACCACGGGGCCGGCCCTGTACTTACATAGTCAACTCATATACAGTATGTGGAATTACTTCAAATAATACTATACAACTGGTATAAGATTAAAATTTACATTGCATTTATTTACTGATTTATTTTTTTACCCATTTTGGAACCTAAGTAGGAAAGTTCACCAAGGGTCAACAGCAAATGATATGAAAGTCATAGCATATGCAGATGATGTGACAATACGGGAAGAAAATGAACAAAAATTGGGAGAACAACTAAATACCTGGCAGAAGGCAATTGTAAAGGTAGGCATGAAATTTTAACGGAAAGTGAGATAATGAAAATCAGTAGAGAGAACAGAAAAATGAAGGATGTTAGGTGTAATGGAAAAATTCTTAAAGAAGTAGATGCTTTTAAATACCTAGGAAGTAAGCTAACTGGGAAAGGAAACATCAAGGAAGAAATTTCAGAGAGGATAGGAAATTGCTCAAAATTTTACTACTGTGTATCAGACATTATTAGAAATTGGAACTTAACCTACCAAAGCAAAAATCATGATATATAAATCATATTATTTGTCAATACTGACCTATGAATCAGAATGTCTGACTTGGACAAAAAAAAAGACCTGAGTAGATTACATGCGACAGGTGCGCTTTCTGCGAGGGATCTTGAGTAAAACGAGGACGGACAAGACAAGAAATGAAACATTATGAAACACACATAGATCAACCCCCTAAAAGAAGCTATGGAGAAAAATAGGTTGAAATGGTTTGGCCGTGTCAAAAGAAGGGGTAAAGAAAGATTACCAAGAAGAGCTCTGGAATCTGGAAGAACATCAATTGGAAGACCACGAAGATGGAGGGACCAGGTGGAGGATGACGTAAATCAGAGAGGACTACAATGGGAGACAGTGATGAACGATAGACTGTGGGGAAAAAAAGAGAAGATTGGAAGAGGATCTGTGAACGACCTGCATAAGCAGAAACGTGTCTAGAAGAAAAAGAGAAGAAGTTACACAAAATAGTCATGAGCACTGAAGTTTTAAAAAAATTGTTTAACAAAGTTCAAAGATATGAAAACCATGTTTTACAAGTCATAAAGGAATTGAATAATCAGTCTTAAGAAACATGTATAAATTTTGGGAAGTTCTTTGGTACTATTTAACTGTTAGTATTACTCTTGATAACGGCCAAATGGAATGTACGAGTTATACAAAAATACTATTTTACAAGTCATATGAAATTTAACTGTCCAACTTTGAGCAACATATATAAAATTCAGAAAGTTCATTGGTGGCTATTTGACTGTTTGCATCCCTCTTAGTGATGGATGACTAAAATATGTTGATAAATTACACGGGAAAATTATATTTTGCAAGTCATTTAAAATGAATCATCAATCTACAGTAGCATATAGGTATAAAAAATCTAGAGGGCTCTTTAGTATTGTTGAATGTTTGAAATCACTCTTGAATAATGGTTGAATAAAATATATGACCAAGTTCCACTTTTGAATTAACATTATTAATTAAATTTATTAATTGTAGGTTATACGTCGGCAGTAACTTTCTACATTCTGTGAAGAATGGAAATGGGAAGTAACAGCAGATCAACAACTTAAAGTAGGTAATAAAGATGTGCTGTTCTGTTTAACTCACCAGTGTCATGAGCAGATCCCTGCAGAGAAGCAACGATTGCACCCATGCTTGGCTGCGATGTCATACCGGACATGGAGTCTACCGCTACATCTACAACATCGGCTCCAGCTTCAGCGCAGGCCAGCATGGCTGCTACACCAGCCCCAGCAGTATCGTGAGTGTGAATGTGGATGGGGATGTCAGGGTGCTTGTCTCTTAGAGCCGTCACCAGGAGACGGGCAGCAGTGGGCTTAAGGAGACCAGCCATGTCCTAGAGTAATGATTAAACGTGTGAAAGAAATTTAATACAGTTAAATCTTTCCCATATTCTTCCCAGTGAGTTTCTGAAGCTCAGTTTTCTAACGTTTAGTAATCATTACTAAAATAGATAGGAAGTAAGTAAAGGGGATAATAACAAATGCTAGGATAAACATGATAAATAAAATAAATAAATAAATCTGTATACAGTATATAAAAGAACATGTCCTGACTGACTGACTCATTCATTATTGCCGAGCCAAAACTACTGGACTAAAAGAAATGAAATTTTTAGGATACATTTATATTACACTGTTGGTGCTCGCTAAAGGATTTTTGGATATTCCGTCGCTAAGGGGGTAAAAAGGAGGGTGAATTTTTAAAAAGAGTGTATCTATATCTCAAAACTTTAAAAGTTTACAGATGTAAAAGTTTGCATTTAGATTCTCCTTTAAAAATAAAGAAACACAAATTTTTTGTTGTTTTCGGAAAATCCTACTAGGGGTTAAAAAGGTGTTGAATGCCTTTAATATACTTATAATCTCAGAAACTGAAGATATTACAGACCTGAAAATTGGTATTTGGAATCTCCTTTAAAAATAAAGAAATACGTATTTTTTGTTTTCGGAAATCCACTTGGGGGGGGGGGGGGGGAATTAAAAATTAGTTGAATTTATTGTATGAAGATACTATTATCTCAGAAATGAAAGATGTTGCAGGCATGAAAATTGGTATTTGGAATCTGCTTTAAAAGTAAAGAAACATGTATCGCTTTGATTTTGGAAAATCCAATAAAGAAGGCGGGGGGGGGGGGGGAAGGGGTGAAAGAATTGAAAAATTAATGTAATTAATTGTGAGGATACTTGCATCTAATAAAAACTGAAGTTTTTACAGACTTGAAAATTGGTATTTGGATCTCCTTTATAAACAAAGAAAAATGCATTTTGGTGGGAAAATCATCTTGGGGAGCAGGGGTGAAAAGGAGTTGAATTCCTTTTATGAGGACACATATCTCAAAAACTTAAGATGTTACAGTCATGATAATTGGCATTTAGAAGGTCCCTTACTAAAAAAGAAACAAGTATTTTTTCCCGAAAAATTCACTTAACGGGGGGGGGGGAGTGTGAAAGGAAGTGAAAAAAAAGTGAATCCTTTTTATGGGGATACTTGTATCTCAAAACTGAAGGTTACAGGCGTGAACATTGGTATTTGGAATCTGCTTTAAACATAAAGAAACATGCCTTTTGGGGGGCGGGCACTTAACAGCAGTGGGGTGAAAAAGGAGTTGAGACCAATTTATATTACTGTTCAGTTTATGATCAGAATCAAGTACATTATGATCATTTTTAATCTTTCCTGGGTTCGTTTTCAAGAGCCATCTTTTCCTTTGGAGATGACAGTAGATTCTCCTGGTATATAAATAAAAATTTAAACACATTTGAAATAAACTATAGGAATGATATTGACCGTGCAATTGTTCACCTCTATAATAAGGTCAATAACGCACGGAAGTATATCATTCGTATCGCCAGAAATCCTGCGTACTTGCCTACACGGGACAATGGTGCTGGTCACATTGTCAGCAATGACAATGGTAGCAGATGTAATTTACCGCCAAGTAGCATCTTGCATCTTGCGGCGGGGTCGAGAACATTAATAATAATAATAATAATAATAATAATAATAATAATAATAATAATAATAATAATAATAATAATAATAACCTAAATTCAACTAATATCACCCACCCTAATAATAATGATGTTCTGGACAGTCGTCAAAATGTGCGGACCGCGCTGGAAATGGATCCTGGCCGGGTAATGACTACGAATGCAGTCTGGCCGCGGGTTCAGTACCGCCAAGGCACCCAAGACGACACCATGCTGGATCTCCTCAACGATTTGATCCATATTTAAAATGTTTATGGAAAAGATGGCAAAGATTTAGGGACCCAACTGACTGGGCAGAATACCTGGACCTAGCCCGGGAAGTACAAAATTGATTGCTGTAAAGAAAGATTGAAAAATGGGAGGAACTTTGCCGTAAACTTTCAGAAAATGAGTCAGATTGCAAATTTCGGCAATTATATATAAAACGTTACGCATTCAATTATAAATTTCAGTATAATACCGTAGTAAAGCATGGGTATCTTGCTAGTAAATAAATAAATAACTCATCTAAGTGATACCAAGTAATACAAAACAGAAACTGAAAAACTGGAAATTAAAATCACAAGAATTAAAAGCAAGAACGGAGAATTTTCAGAAAAATATATGGCCCGACACAAGAAAATGGAATCTAAATCAGCAGGAGAATTGTAGGTTCAACTTGGTCTTATTCTCCTTTATACAGGATTATCAGAACTATACAGAAAAAAAAGTAAGTAAGTAAGTACCCACGAGGTATAGCCGAGAACTCTATATTATGTTAAGGACAATGGTGCTATCTGATTGGTGGAGAAAATTTTTGTTTTCGAGGAAATTAGGTTACTCTGTTACTTCCGGGCGTGCGATTCAAATTGACGAACTTGCCGTATCTGCTAAGCCAGAGAGCCAGCCGCTGGCTGTTGCTGTGCGTCAGAGAAGGGCAAGGAAGGGAGGGGAAGTGGGAAATGGGAGACAGAGATAATACTGTGCGAATGCACAAGTTTCTCGTTTGTTTTGTACAGTCACTTCCCATCCCCAGTAGACAGTGTACAGTTTGTTCTGCACAAACTGACTACTATGCGAAGCCCATAGAAAGAGAAGATGAACTTCTACCAATAATTCAGGCAGCTTTTCCGGTTGTTCACGACACACCACACATCCTGAACAGAGTTCAAAGGTCACTACTACACCGTAGTGAACTGTGCATCGAATTAGGAGGGGGGGGGCATATTTAACATCTACTGTAATGAAACCATTGGGCATATTGTTCTCTTTGTTCAGTATTTCACTCCAATGTTGTGAATGAAGGAATATACAACTGTGGAGCGGCAGCATTGTATCTTCGAGCATGTTAAATAATAAAGAATGTTCTGTGTCCAACAGACGAGAGAGAAATGATCTGGTGCATTCCTTGACAGAGAAGTGTCTCTTAATTACACTGTATTCTTGTACTGTGTGTGCAGTTACAGCTGTTTAATGAGTAAATTGTGGATATTGCCTATAAGAGACAAGGACAATCCCACACCAGTCGAAAGAGGAAACTTGTGCCTACATGCAGAGCATTATCTCTGTCTCCATCAAACACCCCACTTCTTCTCCCTCCCTTTCTCTTCCCTGGAGCACGGCAGCAGCTTGTGCCCTGGCATAGGAAATACAGCAAGTTTTTCTATTTGAATCACGCAACCGGAAGTAACATAGTAACCTCATTTTCTCGAAAACAAAAATTTTCTCCGCCAATCCGACTGCACCATCGTTCTTAACATAGCATTAAGAGCAACACTGACTTTTTTTGGTCAGTGTAGTTCTTATACACCATGTACAGACCAAATATCTTCATATCAGTCTTCCTTTTCTCCTCTTACTAGGCACAGCCATGTCTATTATCCTGTACCTCTCCTTGATCTACCTGTGACCTTGATCTTTATTACAGGTTAACAGACAAGTTCAATAATATCCAATGCAAGAGATGCTCTAACCTATGGACATGTCCATTATGGACCACAACAGACTTATTATATGTAAAATTATAAACTCAGAGAATACTGGCTAGAATAAATAACCAAAGACCTACACAAACTGAACATCATAGAAGACATTAAAATACATTGTGGAACCTTGGAAACATGACAAATTTACACAGAAACCTAAATTAAGAAAACTTGTAAGAAATAGTCAGAAGAACACAAGAAACAACAAAGAAAATTTGTGAAAGAGATTTTGAGAGGACAAGAAGGTAAAAGCCACCAAGTCAAGTAACAGGTTCCAATACTTCCTTTGAATTGATAAACCAAATGAAACCAGATGGTGCAACAGTCCCAAAGTGCCTTGGCCTACCAAGCAACTGCTGCTTAGACAGACAGCCTGCAGATTACGAGGTGTCGTATGACCGGCACAAAGAATCCTCTTGGCTTTACCGAGCTCGATAGCTCCAGTCGCTTAAGTGCGGCCAGTATCCAGTAATCTCGAGATAGTAGGTTCGAACCCCACTCTCGGCAGCCCTTAAAATGGTTTCCCATGGTTTCCCATTTTCACACCAGGCAAATGCTGGGGCTGTACCACGGCCGGTTCCTTCCCACTCCTAGCCCTTTCCTGTCCCTTCGTAGCCATAAGACTTATCTGTGTCAGAGTGATGTAAAGCAAGAAAAAAAACAACTTGGCTTTCTAGACCGGTTGAATGGGCAAAACCAATAATAATATTAGCCTTTTCACTTTGGCGTACTGAGAGGGGAAGTGCAGCCTTGACAATGAGCCTGGTGCACCTGGCTTTGCCCGTTGTATTGGATACTTCCTGCTCTCCGCTTTCTCGATCACATCCTTTTGTTTAAACAATATCTGTATTTTCCAGGCTTGTAGGCCGTTGTCCAGGTTCTGACATTTCACCAAAAACTGCGTTCAACATTTTCAGGTGTTCTGAATGATTCTGATGGCTTCGAAACTCTCAGTGAAATGGAGCAGTCTCTAATTAGTTGCCGTCTCCCAGCTCCAGTCAAGACTTTTGGCGTGTTCCATGACGGACCACTATTTACACCAACTGCGACCGCAGATGTTATTAAAAGAGCACTGGCAAAGCCGCAAGTGGAGCCAAAAGCAGACAAAGCTTCACCTTTCGAAAGAAGGGTTCCACCTCCATATTTTATTAAATACAGTTACATTCATCAGCTCTCCGTGCTGACGGGAAGGGTATCAAAGGTATACAACAAATAGTGCAAATAGTTTTTTTTTTTTTTTTTAAAGCAAGGAAAATGTCCATTCGGCACTCTATGCTGTATTATGTTGACATGTAAGAGATCTTTGGTGTACCATTTAGTGTTTGCCCAACAAGATTAATTAAAACTTGGTCAAAGCTTGCTGGACAGATCAGTTTCTCTGCTAACTGGTAGGTAAAGTGGAATTCTTAAAAAGATACAAAAGCAGCTCATAGAGTGCCAAATTAAGATACCTATACAGGATGTCTTTGAAAAAGGTTTCAGTACTTACAGAAGAGGCAGCACGCAATAAACCAAGGAAAAAAGGTTCCAATAATTTTTGGAAGGTCGTATGCAACAAAAGACAGAAATACGCTCCTACCTTTAAAAATTATCGTAAACCTACTAGCGTGTTTTGATATGGTCTTATTATGTAGAAGGGGCATATCTTGCACTCCCGAGCACTGTCATGAAACAAATTTGAAACCATTGTAAATAGACAACTGATGCAGTACATTGTGCGTGTGCGATGTAGGGTGGAAGGCTGCATTGCAATGGACGCCGGTCACATCGAGTACGTATTGTGAAGAGTAGATCAAAGACATGGTAGTGGACGGACCATAACTCTGTGAAGATATTGGGTCTGCGACCAATGTTTATAGGACATTATTTGTTGACCTCCTCTGTACATTTTGGAACCTTTTACATGGACACACTGTATATGGTAGCTAATTCTATACATTTTTTATTATTATTATTACTATGTAAATGTATTTGGTTTCCATCAGAGTACTTCTTACCTTGATGCTGAGAATGTGTGTTCCTGCCCTAACTAGTTCGTCGGCAAGTTTTGTGTAATACTTGAGGTCATATTTTGTTCGTGTTGGATCGGACACATCTCCGGTGTACGAGATGGCTGCCTCTACGACACCACCAGCTTTTCCTGCTGCCTCCATACCGAGGATCAGGTTTGGCAGGTAGTTGAGCGAGTCGAACACTCTGAAGATGTCCATTCCGCACTGTACCGACAGATCACAGAACCTGTTGCAAAACATAGAAACACAGTCAAACTCCAGTCAAAATAGCTATTTCATATCATTTAGAAGTCATACTGTGGCAGAATTAATCAATGATACAAACATACATACATCTTCATTACAGACTATTACTAGGGTGACCAACCGTCCGGCAAAATGTCCTTTTATAATACTTGCCCTCTGTCCGGCAGGCATTTATTATTTGCTAGTAAACATCTGGCTTTTTGTATTTCGTGTTCTTAGTTATTCAGTTTCCTATCGTTTTCTCTGTTGCAGAGCTATTTTTTTTTTTAATTCCTCTATTTCAGTCCATATTCTGGATACCTCTGTCAGAATAAGTAATTTACTTGCTTGGTTATTTGACTGAAAAGAAAGAAGCTGTAAGCAAGAAAATGAAGGTATTCTGGCGCCAAAGAAAACTGAAATCGTGATGAATGAAACTATGATTTCGTCAGTCATAAATCTTACAATGCAATCACAAATTGCACCAATCCATTCATGTTCTCCCTCCCTACCCCAGTTTTCAGATGAACTTAGATGGGTATTCACCAAAATAAGCTTTTATGATATGATGGAAAATAAATTTATGCCTCTTAAAGTCAAACTGTTCCTGGTTTTTATGAAATGTGCATTTAATATCTATTAAAGTAGAGTAACCCTATGATGGAAGAATTGAAGTGTTTCCAATGGATGAAGCTTCATAGTATGAAAAACATTCAGTTTGAAGATGTTCTACCTTGTCTCAAGTATTTGCAATCTAAAGGTGCAATAACCTAAACTTTTTGACCAATTTTGCAATGTTCAGAATTAAACTAGGAGTTCCAAAACTGATAAACATACATTAGATAAGCAGCGATGTGAGTTTTCCAAATGTAGCCCTGACATTGAAACATTTATTGAGCTGGTTAAAATTTGACAGTAGCAGAGCAATTGTTAAAAGAGTATTTTCCCTGATCAATACTCTGTGGTCAGAAGAAAGAAACCGTTTGCGGACTGAGTTGGTTAAGGGTATTTTAATCGTAAAGTACAACTTTAAGATCATGCCATGTGGAGAGTTTTACTATTATTTATTACAAGAAAACAATTCATCTTTGCTGTTGAAAGTGGGTGCAGATTATAAGTATCAGCAAAAAATAGCTACAACTTCAGCTCTTCATCAACATAACAATAATAATGTATGTAATACTAAACTTTGTATTTAATATTTAAAATTCCATTTGTCCTCCATTCCTATGAAAAGTCCTTTTATTAAGAGTCTGTCTTCCATTTGAAAATTTCGAGTTGGTCACCCTAACTATTACGGTATGCCTTTTCACATCCACTCTGCAAGCCTCTGTGAATTAACTACATGTCTCCACAATCCTCTATGGCCTTCTTTAGTTCCTCACCTCTTATCTTTCAATTGTTAAAAACGAAGTCTATGCTTTGGTGTTCCTTTGCTTTTCTTACCCTCCATGACAGAGTTCCTAATTTTCCTAGGTAACCTATCCTCTTCCATTCGGCACACAAGACTCCACCACCAAAGTCAGTTGATACACACAGGTTCATCCATCTAGGTCATTCCTAATTTAGCCTGTACTTGGCCGTAGCGACTATCCTTGTCCTTGTTCACATTCTTGCTTGTTTTATTCCTTCAAGCTTATGAATAAGATATCCTGGGTCAACCCAGCTTTTGCTCCCATGCAGCAGAGTTGGTTTGATTTTTCTATTTTAACGAGTTGCTTTACTTTATAATTGTTAGGCTCCTCAGTCTGCCGAAACTCAACACGACTCGACTCTACTTCATCCATTCACTTTTCCAGATTCTCTCTGGGTAGGGTAGTGTACCAAAGCCCTCCACCTTACTCGATCCTTCCACCATTCCTTCTCTAGTACTTCAATGCCATCGACTCCTCTATTTGCAATACAGTCCACAACGAAAGCTTCTCCACATCATTCTAGGCCATCCCCTAGACCTCTTTCCAGTCACTGCATCCATGAATATTCTCTTTGGTACTCTCTCTCCAGGCATTCTCATCATGTGTCCAAACCATTTTAGCTTTGCTATATCAATCTCTTCTTGAAGTTTACACATTCCCACGCTTCTCTTTATTTCCTCATTTCGTATTCTATCTTGTCTTGTCTTTCCCTGTATGCTCCTCAAGAACCTCATTTCAGCTGCTTTTATCTTACTTTGATTCCACTTAGTCAACGTCCAAATTGCTGAAGCATAGGTCAGTATAGGTTTATAATAGGACGAGTATAAAACCTTCTTGCACTTCAATGGCACATCCTTGATCCATACAATGTCTTTCACACACTGGTAGAAACTTGCAGACCATTATATTCTTAAATCGATTTCTCCATCCAAATTTCCATCTTTTGACATCACGCTGCCCAAATATTAAAATTTTTTCACAACTTCAAGAGGTTCATTTCTTATTTTTATCACTCCCCTGGATTTTCTTTTATTTCTCGTCATGATCAAGGACTTGGTTTCCGCAGTACTAATCTTCATTCCAAAATTTCTTATCTCTTCATTCCATAAATCAACTTGTGTCTGAATTTCCTCTTCATTATCTTCCCAAATTACAATGTCATCAGCAAAGAGCATAGACTTTACTTGCTCACCCATAATCTTCTCCTTGATATTATGTAGAATTCTATCCATGATGATAATGAAGAGTAAGGGAGATAATACACTCCCCTGTCTTAAGCCTGTCTCAACTCTGAACCATTCAGTTTGACGCACTTTGGTTCTAACACAGCTTTTGCAATTTTGATACAATGCTATTACCATCTGCATTGTTTCATTCCCAATCTGTGCCTCTGTCAATGTTTTCCATACCAAATTCCTTTTCAATATCTATAAACGTTACTACCAATGTCCTTTCCATGACAAGTGTACTGAAGCCTGCAGAAACTAACTTTGATTAAATGAATTTATAAACTACCTTAAAGAGAAAACATATGGTAACAATATTACACCTGAAAAAGCCATCCAAAGCTCTTTACAGAGTTGCAGCTCTGTCTGTGTTTCAATATTATTTTTCACTGGATTCTTCAAAATTATTATATTAGTTATAAAACCATCTACTTACTTGTGAACCACATTGTCCGGGTAATTGGTGTACCCCACGGCATTCGCACCACGGAGCAACATCTGGAATGGTATGTTAGGGATGAGCTTGCGCATGTCTTCTAGCCGCTCCCAGGGGCACTCATGGAGGAAGCGCAGTGCGACATCGAAGGTCGCTCCACCCCAGTTCTCCAGAGCAAACAGCTGGTTGAAGTTATGCGCTACATACGGGGAGATACGGAGTAGGTCGTGGGATCGAACTCGAGTGGCCAAGAGGGACTGGTGAGCATCACGGAACGTCGTATCCATGAGCAGCAGTCCCTTGTGGTTTCTGACGGCTTTTGCAAAACCAGAAGGTCCTTCGGTTTTCAGTATATGCCGCAAGCCTTGAGGTGGTTCCAGGCCTGGAAACAAAAACAGAATGAAGGAAATATGGCAACACTAGACAATCTAAATGGAATTTAGTAATGAAGAAAGAACAACTCAAGAACAGATTATAACCTAATAATACAAACATACTTAATGTTAATTTTCAATTTGAATACAACAGGCCCTGTTTATCCAAATTTCTTTAATCTGGATATCTGGTTTACCCCAACCAAGTATGCAGGTAATACTGTATTTTTACATTAAACTTGCTCTACAAAATAACTGTTTTAAATCCAAGATGAATGATCTTTTACATGTTTAAGAAGAGTTCATTGACAAAACAAAATTTCTGTTAATTCTAAGATTAGTATGAAATACTATGAAATACTTTGAAAAGATTTTCAGTTGAAATTAAAATTATTTTGTTGTTGTTTGTCAAATTCTTTTCATGTGAATCATTCTGAGAGTGTTACTTTGTTATGCTTGTTTATGAAAAATAAGCCTGGGTTTGTAACCCTGAATTTACTTTCAAACAAAATAACATTTTCTCTTTTTGGAAAACCTTTGGACCGAATAAGTTTTTGTCAGGGCAGAGGTTCCATTGGTGTAGACAAGGGTTCCCCTTGTCCACTGTTTTATTGACTGAAATGATGTACAGCACTCTATAAATATACAGGTGTAGAAAAACTTTCTTTCATAAATAAAAATTAATTTATGAAAAGTTTTTCCGCACCCTGCACTGCATGGACCGTATGTACATCAATTGTTAAATTAAGATAAGCTCTTTGCTTTGTGCTGTTAATAGCATTCTAAAAATATAATAAAATGTGTATACAGTGTTATTTTAGCTGTTAGCCAAAAAATCAATCAATCAATCAATCAATCAATCAATCAATCAAAACTGATATGGATTTAGGGCAGTTGCCAAGGTGGCATTTTCCCTATCTGTTGTTTACCTAGATTTTTCTTAAAAAATTGCAAAGAATTTGAAAATTTATCGAACACTTCCCTTGGTAAATTATTCCAATCCTCTTCAATTCCAGCTTTATCTTCATATTGTGATCTTTCCTATTTTTAAAGACACCATTCAAACTTATTCATCTACTAATGTCATTCCACGCCATCTCTCCACCTCGTCTTCTTTCTCGCAAGTCTTCCCAGCCCAAACTTTGCAATATTTTCATAACGCTACTCTTTTGTCAGAAATCACCCAGAACAAATAGAGCTGTTTTCCTTTGGAATTTTTCCAGTTTTTGAATCAAGTAATCTTGGTGAGGGTCCCATCCACCATAACCATGCTCTAGTTGGGGTCTTACTAGAGAATTATATGCCCTTTCCTTTACATCCTTACTACAAATCCTAAACATCCTCATAACCATGTCCAGATATGTACCCTTTATTTACAATACCATTTATGTGACAAACCCAATGAAGATCTTTTGTTATGTTAACACCTAGGACTTATGGTGATTCCCATGAGGAACTTTCATCCTATCAATGCTGTAAATAAAATGGAGAGGACTTTTCCTATTCGTGACAGTCACAACCTGACTTTTGACCCTCTTTATCATCATACCATTCATTGCCTGCCGTCAATCCCACAACTTTGTCGAGGTCTTTTTGCAGTCTTTTTCTGGAGATCTTTTCCGAGGCCTTATTCCGGATTAGCCTGATTTTTGGCCTTCCAGATCACTGTCCTATTTGAGCTGGATAAATAGGACTCTATTGTGCCACAACAAAATCATGCATTAATTGGTGCAGTTTTTATAAATTAAGAAAACTGAGGAATTTGGTGAGTTGAATATAAAAAGAGAGAAAAAATGGATAAAATAAACAAAGAATTCAATTACCGTAGTTTCCACAATCTGATTTTTGTGTCTTTCCTCTGACATTCTTGAAAAGTGTGTATTTCTCCTCATGAGACAATTTCATACAGGGTTAACCACAATGTGGCTCAGAATAGTGCTGATAGAGACGTGCATGGACTGTTTTACGGATTGTCTAATTTCCTTCTTCTAAAAAAAACTTTGAAACCAATACATAACAAATTGGATGGTAATTTGAATAGCTCGTAACTACTAAGAGCGAGAATGCAAAGCTTCCATCTTTCTCTATCATGCTCAGCTCTTTCATACTTAATTTCTGCAGAAAGTGAATGTGCTGGACAAAATTTAGGAGATAAAAAGATTCATCACAGTAAAACAAAGCACCACTACAATGTTTGAACTTTTTTTTTTAAGTGCCAGGGCGTGAACACACAACTCTACAACTGGTTTCACTACCTTACAACATGCCTCTATTCTAGATATTAACATTCAACATTGCAGTCCATAACAACAGACAGGCAAAACATATTCATACCTGTAAATGAATGGCTCAGAGAGGAGCTGGCTGAATAGAGGAGCTTTGCTTCTATGCTTAAGGCTGTGGAATTGAAACCCAGCATGGCCAGTTGGCATTTAAATGTACTTAAATTTGAGAGGCTTATGTTCAGTAGGTTTATTAGGATATTAAAGAAACCTGACCAGGGTAACTTGGGCTTATATTAAGACTGAAGGAATTTGAAGAAACATTAAACACTGATATTCATTCATAATCGATTCTGGCAAACTGTGGACCACGTAAATAATTCGTCATGATTTCAGTTTTCTTTGGCGCCAGAATACCTTTTTCTCTTGCTTACAGCTTCTTTATTTTCAGTCGTCCAGTGTTGTTTCTCCCTGGTCTCTATTTCTGGCTCTAGAAACCTCTCAAATGTGTGTATTTTGTTTCTGAAAGTGGTTCTGTTGTGGATGTCTTAATCCATGATGTTCATTTCTTGCAGGTCCTTCTTGCTGTTAACAAACCATTTGTGATAAGAATTGCCTTTCTTATTGGACTTGTTGAAATGGTTAAAAATGTTCTTAGCAAGTCTGTCATCTGGCATGTTTGAAATACGTCCAAAGAATTTAACCCTTCGTTTGCATACTGTATCTGGAATCTTGTTCCATGTTTTGTATACTTCTTTGTTACTGCATAGTCAGTATGTATCAGCACATTTATTATTATTATTATTATTATTATTATTATTCATCATTTTACAGTTCCAGTTTCCCGGGTACTGTTGGCGAGCCTCTTCCACTCTGTCTTATTGAGATACGTTCTGTTGTTAATGACGCCCTCCAGTGTCCTTCCCCGATCTGCATTGTCCAACTTTACTGTGTCCATCTAGTGGGTTCTTGGTCATCCCACCAACCGTTTTCCTGCCACACGTCTCTCCAGTCCTTGTTGGCTCCATCCTCATTACATCCCTAAAGCACCTCAATCTGGACATGCTGACCCGACCTAAGAATGATGCCTCAATCCCAGCTTCCTTTCTAACCATGTCATTCCTTAACTTTTCCAGTTTTGTATTTTTGAATTGTGGATCTCAGGAACTTCATCTCAGATGCCTGCAACCTTGATGGGTCATTCTTAGTAAGGTTGCAGGTTTTGATACCATAGATTAATATCTGAATGAAGTACTGACCGAACATCACCAGCTTTTGATTTTGATGGTACTTTGGGATCCCAGACGAGTGTTTGTACTTGCTAGTAAAGTGGGAGCTCTTCTGCCCTCTATTTGCTACCTCCTTTGTGGCTAGTGTGTCTCCAGATACCAGTACCAGTATTTGTAAAGTTTTCCACACTTTCCAGTAGATGGTTTCCTAGCATAATGTTCACTGGTCTTCCCTCTCTGTTCATTGCCATCTCTATTGTTTTGGGTTCGCTTATCTTGAAATTGAATTCTTGGAACTTAACCTTCCATTCATTGAGTCTCAACTGTACTTGTACATCAGTTTCTCCCAAATCATATATCATCATCATATATCATCATCATCATCATCATCATCATCATCATGTCTCTCGAGTCCTTATTGGCTCCATCCTCATTAAATGCCCAAACCACCTCAATCTGAACATGCTGACCCAATCTAACAACAATGTCTCAATCCCTCCTACATGAACTTCTATCTTGTTACCACTTATCTTCCATTTCTTCTCCCATTTTGAACTCTCCCTATTCAAGTCTTTTTCTATCTGCTTTATCCAGCGATCTCTAGGTCTGCCTTGATGTTTTTTCCTTCATCATTCTTTCAAGACAAGTCTTGGGGTTTCTTATGAATTCCATTCTCATCATTCTCATAATGTGGTCAAATATTTCAGTCTTGATTCTTCAAGAACATCAAGCACACTCTGTTGTAGCCCTGGCTGGAGGTGGCCTGATTTGTTTTAGATTGTTCCCCTTCTGGTCTTCTACAGGATGTATCAAAATTATACTGACCAAAAAGAAAAACTCTGGGATACCCTTCGTGTTATACAAAGAACAATGGCACAATCAAATTGGCAGAGAAAGTTTTTCTTTTCCCAGAAAATAAGGTTATATTGTTACTTCTGGGTGCGCAGTTCACATTGACGAACTCGCCATATTTGCTGTGCCAGAGTGCAAATTGCTGCCCACTGCTGTGCTTTAGGGATGTATGATAGGCTGATAGAGATAGAATGCTCTGCACGAATGCACAAGTTTGTTCGTACGACTCATACAAGCAACATCCACAGTTTGTTCATTAAGCAGCCATAATTGCACACACAGTACAAGAAAACACAGTAATTAAGACACACATGTCAGTCAAGGAATACACCCGATCATTTCTCGTCTCACCTGCTGGTCTCTGTAACGTTTTTTTAAATTATTTAATATGTGCAAAAATGCACGACTGCCACCACATGATCGTACATTCCATTACTCACAGTATTGCAAAAAGAATTAAATACTGAACAAAAGAAACAATATGCCCAATGGTCTGATTACAATAAATCTTCAATACTGTTGCCCTCCAGCCTTCTACTTCAATCTTCACATAACAAGTGAAGTCCATGGTAGTTAAATCGGCTAAGCATGGAGGCCATTTAACTGGTCCACCACGGCATACCCAAATAGTGATCATTTAAGTGCTGTGTGTCACAGCGAGTGAAATGCGGTGGAGCTCCACTATGACACAGCCATATTCGCTGCCGAATACCCAGAGGAACATCTTTGAATAATCCAGGCAGTGCAGTGATTCAACCGAGAAATGGTAGGATTCCTCAACATTCCGGCGAGGAGGAAGGACATGCGGCCCAAGTAAATAGTCGCCAACAATGCCAACCCAAATATGGAATGTTGGAATGTGAGCGCTGCTGTCACATGAGGGTTTTCTTCCACCCTCTTTCATGCAGTTGCCTGACAATGGACACGAAGGTTGAATGATGAGGTTGGCAGTGATTAAGATGCCGGATGCCGGCTTCTCTCCCGTTGCCATTTGCTGCACCATAGAAGAAATGGCTTTTCTTTTTTTTTTTTTTTTTTCTTTTTTTTTTTTGTATAATTAAGATACAGCCTCTATATGGTTGACCTACAGAACTTCATTTCTGTTTCTTTTTGCTGACTTGCTCCTACTGGTCAGGGTTACAGCTTCTAGACCACATGCCAGAATGAGTAGCAACTAGATTTTATAAAGTTTCACTCTTTTTTTCGGGGGGGGGGGAGCTTTTGTCTCATACTAACGGGAAAATAGAACTGTAGAAGGTTACAGCTGCTTTAATCCTGCTGCTAATTTAATTTATAACTCTACTGTCAAATGACAGAACATATCCAAGGTATCTGAAGTGCTGAGCAATTTTAAGCTCATACTGTCCAAGTCTTGTCAGTCGTTCTGCTTGGTCTCAGTTTTTTTTTTTTTTTTAATGAGAGAAAAGAGTAGTATATTTGTGCAAAAATGTTATATCTTGATTACATGCCAAGAAAGTGTAATTTTCAACACTACTGTGATTTAAGACATCATGAAGGCTTCTTTCGAGGCATTTGGGCTACAGACCATCTCAAAAACAAAATTACATTACTTTCCTCATTTGAATCTCAATGAAAATTGCAAGTTAGAGTGTTGATTCCTATCTTTATTGTAACTGTCCTCATTCCCTTTATTACAGTCTGTTGTGATAGAATAGTATTCTTTATGCACCTATATATGCACAGCAGTGAACCTTTTTACTGACAATGAGTATTACCAGGTGGGTTGGCTGTGCGGTTAGGGACGCGCAGCTGTGAGCTCACATCCGGGAGATAGTGGGTTCGAATCCCACTGTCCACAGCCCTGAAGATGGTTTTCCGTGGTTTCCCATTTTCACACCAGGCAAATGCTGCGGCTGTACCTTAATTAAGGGCACGGCCGCTTCCTTCCCATTCCTAGGCCTTTCCTGTCCCATTGTCGCCAAAAGACCTATCTGTGTCGGTGCGACGTAAAGCAAAAAAAAAAAAAAAAAAAAGACAATGAGTAGATAAACTGGTGTGTGTTAACTAGCTAAGAAACATCTACGTTAATGTGCTCCTTCCTTTTGGATGTCCTTGAATTTGGGAGATTTAGAAAAAAATTTAGTCAGGCTTGACCTTGATGCGTGATCCTTTAAAACAACAATCATAGTTAACAAAGTTTCAAGCAATCTCTTTTTAGGGTCAGGAAGTGCATCTTCTCCATGACAACATTCTTAAGCATCGGTGCCTGCTGGTCTCAAAGTTAAGCAACAAGCACGGAACTTCTGTAATCCAACATCCTCCTCATTTACCTGACATAGCTCCTGTATTTTTTACCTCTTTCAAAATATGAAAGGAAATTTCTGAAGAAGAATTTTGCAGAGGCAATTATGGAGAGTTACAAAATAGGACTTCCAACAGCATTTCTGGAAGCTGACGAACTGTGTTGTCACCCAGGGAATAACTTTGAATGTGATTATGTATTGGTGTTTTAAACTACGGTACCCATTGTAACGAACTGTGTGCCAAGTCCATAAACTTCTGGATACTACCTCCTATGCTAACCTATTCTGAAAATATAATATGAGGTACATTATCTAAAGTATTATTTTTAAATTTTAATGTGTCAGGCAATGCTGCTCAAAGGATCTATTCTACACTATTACTACTATAACAGTAATTATCATAGCAGTCAATCCAAAAGCCTTATGCCAAATTCTATTCAAGGAGACTTGCTTAGAGTACTACAGTGTAAGCATTTTCTTTAAAAAGAAAAAAGAAAAAAAAAAAAACAGCTACAGGTACCATGAACAGAAATAATATAGTTATTATATAATAATATACATACTGCATATCATTCCATTCTTCTCCATGAAACAGAAGAAGGTATGAACACAATATAACCATTAATAACATAAAATTATGAGCAAGGATAATTTAAAACATAGTCCATGAACTTAAATGTATAAATGAGGAAACAAAACAAAAACTTTATCACTATATACAAGAGGGAAAAGTGGACAGGAAAGCCACTTCATCTTCCAATAGCACACAAATACCACAACAAAAAAGGCAATTATCTCAATTTTAAAATTTCTTTAAAAGTATTAATTTGCAGAGTTAGATTAAAAAATGTCTTGTGTTTCTCATTCATTGAAGTCATTTATAAAATTCCGGTTCCCTATAACTTTGAGTTGGGAATCAAACTGATAAAAATAAATTCACTTAAGAAAATCTACTTCAGTTACATTTTTATAAAAAAATAACACAAAAATCTATATAAAAAATTGTAAAATTATGATACTACACCACAAGTCATCAAACCAAAGGTGCTTTATGCCTCCAAAACCCTGATAATTGGCAGCAGGTCACAAATTAAAAAATATCAAGAAACAAGCGAGAAAATTCTTAGAAAAATCCTAGGTCCGAAACATAAAAAACCACTTGAAGTTTATCTAATCACAAAAAAAAAAAAATCACAGTAAGAAAAAGAATAGAATGGAAAATAACAGGCTGACAAAAAGAAACTTCTATACCCTAAAAAACTGCAATATTTGTTTAGTGGAAATAAACAAAGATCTAAAAGAAATTGGTATTACTGAAGAAATAATTCAAGACAGAACAACATTTAGAAGCTTAGTAAACAAATATAAATTTGCAGAGAAAGAAAATAAACAGGATGGACAGAAGAATGTAGAACAGAACTCATAATACCAATATAGTTGGTCCATTATTGCACATTAAAATTTTCCAGCTAACTCACTCCTGGTTGCCACTTATTTACCAACTGATGAGCCCAACTTAACACACTGGGACAAAACACTGCCAACCAGCAATGAGTTAGCTGGAAAATGTTGATGTCCAGTAATGGACCAACTATATTAGTATTATAAATTTTCTCATTCAGGACAAATATTTCAAGTTTCCTATGGAAATCAACATTTATATCGAACGGAACTCAGTCAACAAATGAAGAGATATTGAGAAGAATAGAAGAAACAATGTACTAAATAAGTTTAAAAGTGCTCCTTAGTTGGGCGTCAACAGCTTCAGGCAGAGGAACTGCCCCCAGGGAGGGTGATGGCCCTTCAGTGGAGGAAATGTCTCTGGAACCCATTTTGTTGGAGGGCTGCAGCTTCAACAGAACTGACTTGAGGCCGAAGAGGACTTCACGAGCCAAAAGGGCTCAAGGTCAGATAGTCGCATGCAGAGCTGGACCAGCGGTACGGATGCGATACTGCGATGCAGAACGCAATGGAAAACCACCGCATTATGAATTATTCCTAGTACAATCAACATGGCTGAAAACACAAAAAACACGGCCCTCAGTCCCGGCAGACCTTAGATGGTCAGAGGGTGCTTAGGATCTCCGGGTCAGCTATCAAGATTGCGGCATGGAATGCAAGAAGTATGTTTGAAATAGGAAAGATTGGTAATACCATCCACGAAATGAAGAGGATGCACTTAAGACATCCTGGGAAATCAGCGAGATGCGTTGGCCAGGTTCAGGACAGTGTACTATAGGCAAGCACACTGTATACTATGCTGGAAATGACGACACCAATCACCGTCAAGGGGTGGCTGTTATTGTGTCGCAAGCTGTAAACCGTGCCGCACGAAACTTTGTACCATACTCAGACAGAATAGCCCTACTGCAGCTCCAGGCCAGTCCAGTCAATGTCAACATCATACAAGTGTACGCACCCACAGCTGACAAAGATGATGTTGAGGTGGAGGAATTCTACAATCAGGTCAAAAGTGTGCTGGACATCACAAAAAAACAGGAGATGAACATCATTCTCGGAGACTTCAATGCGAAGATCGGAAAAGGCAGAGTCAGTAACATGGTCGGACCATTTGGTTTGGGCTTTAGAAACGAGAGGGGCAGTTGGCTAGTGCAGTTCAGCCAGGAAGAACATCTTGTCATGCTTAATACTTGGTTCAAACTACCAGCCAGGCGACTCTACACCTGGAAGTCACCTCAAAATACCACAGAACACATCGTCCAAAACCAGACTGATTTCATTCTGGTGAACCAGTGCTTCCACAACAGTTTCAAATCGTTTAAAACCTACCCTGGAGCAGTCATCAGATCAGACCATAACCCTGTGGTGGCATGTATCCAACTGCGCTTCAAGACAGTTTGTAATACCATGAAACCTGCGAGGATAGACATCAGCAAGATCAAGAATGAAGAGATTCGTAAGAGGATTAAGCATGACCTATCTAAAGGTTTCGATAAAATGAACGTTGATACAGGCATAGGTCTTGTGGACAGAAATGAAAGATTCTAACAGGCATGGGGAAACAACATTTAACACGTGATAAAAAGATCAAGAAACAACCGTGAATGACCGATGCGATACTGGAACTCATAGATGAGCGGCGGAAATGGAAAATCCGAGAGATAAATAAATACAACCAAGTGCATAAAGAAATTAAGAGGAAGATTGTGGCTGCAAAAGAACAGTGGATGACAGAAAGATGTCAAGAGGTAGAAATCCTGCAGCAAAAGAATGACACTTTTAATCTACACAAAAAAATAGAAGGAGTGCCTTGGGTTATATCGCAATAGAGGTTATCATGTTCTGGTGGATAAGAACAACCGCATTGTGACTGACATCACTGACAAACTCAGGGTCTGGAAGTCATATATAGAAGAACTGTTCAATGATGATAGACCACACAAACATGGTGTGAACGAGGCGAACACAGGTCCTGCCATTTTGAAGGACGAGGTGTCATCTGCCAAACGAAGAATGGAAAGGCCCCTGGACCTGATGAAGTGCATGCAGAACAACTCTCACTCCTGGACGACAATACACAATACACCTAATACACAAAATAGTTTAAGAGTATGGTTCAATTTGTATATACATGTATTTTAAAATGATGTTAATATAGATTTGTATAACCCCTTGTAACAGTTTTCCCTTTGGCTGATGATGGCAAATACAGTTACCGAAACTGGTCCCTATGTTGAAATCTAATAAATATGTGATGTATAAATGACTTCACACTGTTGTAGTATTGAATAGGTGGAAACAATTACCCTCACTCCTTAATGTAAATGGTGTCGGTATTCTGACAGAGCTATTCAACAAAATCCACTCAACTGGAATAATTCCAGAAGACTGGCTTAGGTTCACTTTTATCACTCTCCCCAAAAAGGCAAATGCCAGACGATGCAAAGAGCACAGAACCATCAGTCTGATGAGCCATATCCTAAAGATATTCTTAAAGATCATTCATTGCAGAATCCATGCTAAGTGTGAAAAAGTGATAACTGAAACACAGTTCGGATTCAGGAATGGTCTTGGGACTAGAGATGCACTTTTCTGTATTCAAGTACTTGTCCAGCGTTGCTTGGAAATGAACAAGGATGTCAATGCATGTTTCATAGACTACGAAAAGGCATTTGATAAAGTCCAGCACAGGTAGTTGATGGAAATTCTGCAGAACATCGGACTTCACAACCAAGATTTTTGGATTATTGCCAACTTGCACTGGGGTCAGAAATCAGCAATCAAGATTGAGAAAAACCTGTCAGAAGAAATAGACATCCACCGTGGCGTTCGACAAGGTTGCATATTATCACCTCTACTCTTCAACATTTACTCAGAGGCTATCCTTGCTGAAGTTCTCGAATAACCGTCTACCATAGGCATCATTATCAACGGGGAACGTCTAAACAATCTCCGTTATGCTGACGACACAGTATTGATAGACAATGCAGAAGACCGTCAAGTATTATTAGAGAAAGTGAATGTTGCTTGCAACAACAGAGGACTGAAGATAAACATTAAGAAAACCCAGTTCATGGTCGTCCGTAAACGGCAAGACGTCCACGTGCAGCTCACTCTCGACAATGAACCCATCACTAGGATTCACCAATACCCGTATCTAGGATGTTACCCCAACCAGAAATGGGACTGCAGCCAAGAAATACATGCGAGAAGCATCTTCATGCAGATGATGAAACGGCTCAACAACCGCAACCTACAACTAAACCTAAGGCTCTGTCTGGTCCGTGCCTACATCTTTCCCACATTACTTTATGTAATGGAAGGCTAGACACTTACTCAAGCCCTCTGTACAAGACTGGAAGCATTCTAAATATGACTGTACAGATGGATGCTTCGCATTTTGTGGACAGACAGAATCCGGAATTCTGAGGTGTTGGATCGACTTGGAAAGAAGACTGAAGTCATGCTGACCATTGAAAGGCGGAAGCTGGAATACTTCGGCCATATAATGCGGAATGATAAGTACAGAATCCTGCAGCTTGTTATCCAAGGAAGAATAGAAGGACGTAGGAGTCCTGGTAGACAACGAACTCTATGGATGAAGAACCTTGTAGACTGGTATGGGTTGGACACAATGTCTCTGTTCCATGTCGCTGCATCCAAATTCAAGATCGCCATGTTGAACGCCAACCTTCGCTAGAAGGTGGCACATTAAGAAGAAGAACATAGTAGAGTCCCGGTAATCTGAAAGTTTGGTTAATCTATAAGGGGCAGTCAAATGAAAACCGAATACCAGTCATAACACACGTTCTGCGCTAAAGGTGGTAACAATGTTGTTACGTATCGCTACCGCCATCGCTATGGTAGGAGAACTGCATAGTGACAACTCACAGGTGCACACAGTTAGGTTATGTCTTTGCTGGTGCGCGGGCTGGTCTAGTGTGTTTGTCCAGCTGTAGAAATGGAGGCAAGCAAAGAAGAGCAGAAAAGTGTGTTGTTTTCTGGTAGCTGAGTGCGCTGGAGTACACCAAACTCATCATTGCATGTCTGCTGTGTATGACGAACACTGCATGACCATGACGAGTGTGCATGAGTGGCATAGGAGATTCCGAGAAGGGCGGATGTTGTTCTTATTGTAATTTAATATGAATAATCATTCCTATTCATCATAAATATCAGTGACTGATGACTTATTTAGTAAGTGTCTTTTGCCATAATGTTTGGAACTTGCTGGATGATTCAATACTAAGCCAGCGTCTCGTTAAGCATCACATCAGAAGGGTAGCTGTTGAGTGTTGCTCGGTGTGGCACATGGCATGTTCGAAGGCAGCCACAGCATCTGAACTTGAAACAAGTTGCTCACTTTAGTCATCTGCTTTGTCATTGTTTTCTTCCTCATGAACCCCAGAATCTAGCTGCAACCATAGCCACAAGGCATAAAATAGGAGAGGGCCTATTAGAGTGAAGGGACTGCCTGGCCGAGGCAGTAAAGGCGTGCTCGGTTCGCCCGGAAGGACGTGGGTTCGAATTCCCATCAGGAAGTCATAACATTTAAGAAACAAGATTTCCACTTCCAGAGGTGCACATGGCCCTGAGGTTCACTCAGCCTACACCAAAAATGAGTACCAGGTTAATTCCTGGGGGCAAAGGCGGCCAGGTGTAGAGCTAACCACTCCACCCCATCAAGTGCCGAGGTTACGGATAGTGGAAGCCTTTACCTTCCACCCCTCCAAGGGCCTTCATGGCCTGTACGGAGATGATTTTGCTTTGCTTTGCTTTCCTATTAGAGTGAAGTACAGAGACAACTTTCTATGCCCCAAGACCGCTACAGAAGCTGCGAAGGCCCTACAGAAATCCTGGAAAACGACAGCTAACAGAGCTGTGCTAAAGACATTAAAGGCAGCTGTGACAAAGTAGTGATGGGACATTCGATTCATTTTACTGAATCGATTCATTTGATTCCGTTCACGTTACTGAATCGATACAGTGTTCCGATTCACGGCTCATTGGTCACCGCTCCTACTGCATCTGTGTAGTATGTGCTGGTAAGACAGCAGCAACAGCATTCAGTGCTCGCAGCTGCCATCTGGTCTTCATACTATGAACTCCTTTCTCAGAAAAAATGCTAGTTACTCTAATACATCGAAGGTTTCCAGTGACGCAGGGTGGGAAAGGTTAGGATTAGGAAGGTAGCAGCCATGACCTGAATTAAGGTACAGTCCCAGCATTTCCTGGTGTGAAAATGGGAAAACTACGGAAAAACCATCTTAACGGCTGCCGACGGTGGGACTCGAACTCACCATCCCCCGAATGCAAGCGCATAGCCACGCGATATTAACCGCACGACAACTCGCTCAGTCATTTAAAAAAAAAAATATTTTTCTATCAGCTGAGGATTTTTTTTAATAGTCATATTTTGTATAGGCCACCCGAGATGTACTGTAGCCCGCTGGTTTTCTGATTCAACATACTGTTATTGCGTCTGTCCACATATGATTGAAGTCTTGTGCAACGATGTGACATATGAACTGAGAGAATACTGAGCCGTTCTTCCCAATATAAAACAGGTACTTTTGAGTGGTCATAAGCATGACTCATAGTCATAGGGCAGACTAGAGTCGAGTTTAATTGTCAAATGTCAACTAAGTTATAATACTAAGATCCATTAAACTAATAAATAGTATAACCTAATAGCCTACCTACTTACTAGCTACTTCAGAATTATGTTGTGACTACCTTTTTAACACTGCAAATAAATCCATCTATTATTTAAACCTCCCTGTAAGAAGAGGACAGTGAATGCAAATGGGTATTATTTTCAAATGAGCTGAGCTCGAGAGTCCATTATAGCATACGATTCTTTCAGTGTAGCATGGCTCACTGTATGTCTCGCTGCAGTGAGCCGATAAGGAGCCGTGTGTATCTTGTGTCTCACTCAGCTGCGCTCGTTCACGATTCTTTCGATGTGCCATGGCTCACTGTATGTCTCGCTGCAGCGGAAGCTCGGCTCTCCGTGTGTCCAGTGAGCCGATAAGGAGCCGTGTGTATCATGTGTCTCACTGAGCCGCGCTCGTTCACGATTCTTTCGATGTGCCATGATTCACTGATTCTCTGTCTCGCTGCAGCGGAAGCTCGGCTCCCCGTCAACGTCCAGTGAGTGCGCCACTCAGCACTGTCCGCTGGGAGTAAGCTGAATCATGTGCCGTGAGCTCGCCGTTCCTGTGAATTGATTCACTCGGACACTTGAATGAATCGATACACTGCTTCGAATCATACATTCAGTAGCCAACACTATGACAAAGAACAATATTTGGTATGGCAAAACAGGTGGGTGGAGCACCCATTTTTTATTTTTTTCTTAGGAATAAGTGAAAATAGAAACCACTGCCCTGTGACAAAGGAGGGCTTTAAGGACTATGGGGGTAAACCCCAAAGAGAAAATCTGGTCCTCGAGGTTGAAGGCTGGGCTTTAGAGTTGACGACCCTATCCTGGAAAACAACCGCTGTTGCAAGACCTGCGGAGGCCAAGGCTATAAGACTATAGTAACACAGCAGAATAACAACTTCTTATTAATGGCGTATGGCCTTCGGAGAAGCTTGGTGCAGGTCTATTGAGTTGACTCCCTTGGGCGACCTGCACATCTGTGAGGGTGAAGATAACACAACATCCAGTCTGCAGGGCAGAGGAAATGATCACTGAAGGGTAATTCCCGACCCAGCTGAGAATCAAACCCTGACCAAAGGCCAGCTGGATCTTCTGCAAGTTAAAAGTCTGCTTCAGTTATTTTGTACACTCTGATGATGACCAATTTCTGAAACATAACTTCTATAATAACATTTCTATTCAAAGACATATTTTTTTTTGCACCACCGAAAGATAAACTTTCCATTGTTTTCCTCTGGACAAGGTTTTCCATTAGCAAATGACACTGTGCATGCAAAACTGACATTGTATGGTGCTTTCAATGACATCAACAGCATTGTATTCCCTCGACCTTGAAGTGAGGAGGGTTCATTACAGGTTAACTTCCTTTCCCTCGAGCCATGTTTTATTGAAATTGGAGCGATTTTACTACAAGGTAAAGTGAATTGACAAAATGTAACTGAAGTATGGATACTCTGCCTACGAAACCTGCATTGAGATGGTGGTAGTGGTGATTTTTTTTTTTTTTTTTTTTTTTAAGAGAAAAGACAACTAGGTAACCACCCTCTCTGAACAAATTACGTGGAAAAGAAATTTAAAATAAACTATATATTCAAAGGAGGATTTTGAAAATGAATTGAAAAATAAAATGAAAGATATTTTATTTAGCCCAAACACTAATGTGTCAAAAGGAAATATAAGTTCTCTGAGTGACAGAACACTTGAAATTTATCTGCCCTTTGTTAATCCAGTCTCTCACAAAAAGTGAATGATGAGATAAGCAGTACTCACATCATCAGGGTAGGAGTTCATATTTGTGGAGTAAATAATATTCACTCAAAAATGGTGATAGAGTCTAATTAAATATTGAAAAATAAGTGTTAATATTCTCTGAAAAAAATAAATTACACAAACCTGGAAAAGGAATATAAAAAGTCTGAAAAAGAAAGCATCATAAAAACTGCCATTTTGTTAGTGAACTGAACATATTATCAGCCAAATACAAGAATAAAAAATGCCAACATTTGAAACAGCTTACACTAATAAACAGTTATTGAAGCAGCAAGTAGCAAGTGCAAGAGTGCAAATTGACACACAATATTTAGAGGCCCACTAAAAAATCTACAGGCCCACTTCCCTTACCTGATTTGCTGCTAATAGTGAGGCTGATGTGATTTCGTGAGAAACTAATTTTGAATGATTTTTTTTTTCAAGCCAATCAATTTTCTCAAAGAAGTCTCTTGCACCTGTCCAGACCTAAAATTTCTTTCATCCTTTATAAGGCCTACCTGCATTACTGGTGACGTACTTTCGACTGGAGTCACCTTTATACTTTCCATCTGTTCACTGACGATCCGTGTGCTCAACTTACAGGAAACACTAGCACGAAAAAAGTTGCATGGAACAATTACTTTTGATGCACTACTACAGTCAATGCTTTCTATATTATTGGAAATATTTTGTCTCTTCCCAAAGATGGACAAAATATTTTTTTGATGTGATGCAACGCTGGTTACTGCAGCAAACTCATTAAATGTAATTTCTTAAACAAAACTCAGAAATGAGAAATAACGTACAACTGCGTACAAAGGACACAATGCCACCTGCTTGCTTACTCCAGTACGCACTCGTTGGTGAACCAAGATTTTTGGCGGAAATGTATCTGGTCACACATACCTATCAGAAAGTTCAGGTCTAACTAACTAATAGTCGTCACAAGATAACACAAAGTGCAGCAATAATCACCAACAAGACAAAGACCGTTAACTATCTCGTCAGTGAAATACCGTATATTCTCTTGAACTGTGTACTAACAAAATTTACAAGGCTATCGTATTACTTATATCAAGATTACCACCTTCGTTACAGGTGCTATGGATCTTGAAGTGCTAGGTATTGTTTACAAAATACCATATCTAGTACGAACATAAAAACTGCATGTAATAAACTGTCTATACAAGTATTCTACCAACGAACAACTACAGATTTAAAAAAAAAAAAAAAATAATAATAAGGAATATTATTTCCTGGTTCCGCCAACCCAAATAAGAAACAAAGTAAAATCTGACTTACAATACATAATCTAAGAAACACCACCAATGGTACTACTAAATGTAAAATTTAAATAAATATCACTAAATCTTGATTAGTACAAACACAAATATTTACTTCACTAAATGGATCACACACACAAAACTAACCAATTTTTAAGAAGTATTAACTGCTTTACTACTATAATAAGAGAGGCACTTTTGATGGCCAACTGTCCACCAGCGCATCCAACAATCATTTCCATCTTGAATAATGTATCCTCCCTTATGGCCAAGAAACAGTTGCGCTGATTTAACGCAGTGTTAATATGAGCCACAGAAAAGATATGTTTAAGATCTTGCTTTGACACAAAATACTGAAGAAGGAGATCTGAAGAAGAATCGGGTTGACTGACTTCATTTAGTGCATAAGTGTACACTAGTCGAGATGAGCAGCACATGCTGAGAGATAGGATATAAGCCACAACAAAATGTTGAGATGGCATAGCCAGACATCAAGATGCAATGTCAGAAGTCCAAAACTTTGATGGACCGAAAGAACAGAGGGAAAAACTGGTTCCAGTCTCATGAAGAAAAATACCGTATTTATGGGAATAATCCCCGCCACCGAAAAATCCCCACACCCTAACTTTAGGTAGCCTTATTTTGAAAAAAATAATGCCAACGTTGATGCAAATAAAACCCGCTCCCCAATTTCGTGCCCCAATTTTTTTTTTTTTAATGTGCAGGTATTATTCGCATAAATACGGTAATAAGAAGAAAGTGGTGGATCATTTAAATATTCTTATAGAACCTCATATCTCCAAATTATCATAATCATCATCATGGATTCAACAGTTGCCAAACTTTAACAATATTGTTTTAAAATTAGTTAATTCAGTCAATATATAGCAGTGTGAAAACCTGTTATATATATACAAAGCAGTGTAATAGTATTTCAAATGTTGGTACATGAAATATATTAAATTTGTAGTACTGACCTGGATGAAAGGTAAAACATAAAGGAACAAAATCAGAAATGAGGAGTTGAGAAGGAAGCTGATATTTAATGATTAGAAGATCAGATAGGAAGGCTCATTTTACTTGGTTTGGGCATGTAAAAAGAATGAAAGGAGATAGAATTCCAACAAGAAGTCAGGAGCCGAGATGAGAGGGAAAGAGAGAAAGAGGGATACCAAGAAAGAGAGAGATCAGATTAAGGAGGATATGGGAAGATGACACAAGTGAAGTGGAGTGGAAGGAATGTACATAGAAGAATGATAGAGGGAGAGGATGAAATGGAGGTCAGAGATCCACTGCCCAACCCGCAAGGTCCCTGGACAAGTGTGACGGAAGAAAAAGAAGTAGTACTGACCTGGATAGTCTCCTTCAGAGTCGCTGTCGATGCTTGAAGATTGGGCCGAGAAATCTGAAAGTTCACAGAGCGTGTCCAGTTGTGGGGAAAAGTAAAGAGTGCAGTGCAAAAAGAAAAAGTCCAAAACACAAAAAAACCATTACAAAAGACAGTGAAATGAAACAAAGTGCAACTCCAAGGCAACAATAAGGTTTCCTTTTAGTTCAGTACAAAGGCATGTACTGCATCAGTATATTTCAAACGTAACATTCCTACTAACAAGTAGATTCTCTATTCACTGATAAGCATATCATGGGCCAGAATGTATGTATATTCCAAGGTTGATATGAAGAAAATTAAGAAATTTCCACATCATCAACTCAATATAACTTTGTAACTAAGAGTTGTAGGGCAACTTTTGCGATACCATGATCTCAGGCTCAGAGAGGAGTACCCCCTGTGGCTGGAAGTGGTAGAATACATCCACAGTATCTCCTGCCTATTGTGAGAGACAACTAAATGGGGAAGCAGCGGTTCTGAAATTGGAAGCATGGGTTGACTGCCACGGTTCCTCTGGCATTGTTTCCAGGCACTTGTGTCAGGCTACTCACTGTCATCTGTCTTATCCAACCTCCCTTGGTTGACTTTTGTTCTGGTATGAGGTTTGGGAGGCCTAGGGAGTCTTTCATTTTCATGCCCTTCATGGGCCTTGTCTTTCTTTTATTGATATCTTCATTTTCTGAAGTGCCGAACCTCTTCAAATTTTCTCTCTGATTGGTATTAATAGAGGATGATTGTCCAGTGGTACTTCCTTTTAAAACAATAATCACTGCCATCAGAGAGAGATTTCTAACAGTACACGTCATGAGGAATTTATATTTAGACAGGTAAAGTGCTGAAGTTTCAAACCTCTGGGGCAAATTTTCAAAGTTCACAAACAAAATGAGACCAGAATCTTTTAAATCAGTCGATGTGTTCACTCATAATGACAATCTGAAGTGTACCAAAAGTGTGTAACAAGAGTGCTCAAAGCAGGAGACCCCTACTGAGAGAGGTCACAACACTGCTTAAATTTACTGTTGTGGCATTTTGCAGAATACTCGAGGTTATGTAGCAATATAAAAATACTGAAAGTAACCCTTGGGTGGTTTACCACAAATAGCCATGATAGGCAGACAGTCTGCTTCTGAATCCCAAGATAGCAGGTTTCAAACTAGGCAGAGGTAATCACAGCTTTAAAGGGTAGGAAAAAAAATAGTCCATTCGACACTGTAAAGTATGTAAAGTATCTCTGGTGATACTTTTGGTTTATACCTAATAATATTTATTAAAACTCAGATATGGATAACCCAACAGAGATCCGGATTACTCTGACACCTGGTGGAGTAAAATGGAATACTGAAACTGATGTGCAGGTAGCCTAGATGGCATCAAATTAAAACACCTGCACACAGTAGTTGAGGTATTACTGTTATCATCACCATTAATAATAGCCAGCCTGGTGGCCATGATTATTAAATCTCTATGGTCTAATACCATGATTAACCAGTTCGAGTCCCATTGGTCGGAAAAATTTCACCATCAGAATGTTGGCCAGCAGGATAGAAGAGGTGGTGTTATACAATTTCTTATCACTATCACGTGACAAAAGCCTGTATTCAATTCCAAACTTCTCTGCGGTGTTCATGTGAAGTGTGGGCATATCACGCTGCTGATGGCGATTCATCCATTGGATGGGGACATAATGTTATTTGCTTTACGTCGCACTAACTACTCTTTTACGATTTTCGGAGATGCCCAGGTGCCGGAATTTATTCACGCAGGAGTTCTTTTACGTGCCAGTAAATCTACCGACACGAGGCTGACGTATATGAGCACCTTCAAATACCACTGGACCGAACAGACCCGTTCGGATTTGTTCTACAGATATAGGCTATGTGCTGGCACCAGGTTTTACCCTCTCTCTTCCTACTATCATAAATCAATAATAATGTTATTTGTTTTATGTCCCACGAACTACTATTTTATGATTTTTGGAGACGCCGAGGTGCCGGAATTCATTCACGCAGGAGTTCTTTTATGTGCTAGTGAATTTACCGACACGAGGCCAACGTATTTGAACACCTTCAAATACCACCGGACTGAGCCAGGATCAAACCTGCCAAGTTAAGGTCAGAAGGCCAGGGCCTCAACTGTCTGAGCCACCCAGCCCGGCTATCATAAATCACGTCAGTCATTTCGTCTCATTAACTCCTCTAATGAGGCCCACGTCATAAAAACTCACTCACAGCCGACACCATAAAGAAACAGGACAAGGATTGGACACAGCCTATACTACAGTATTAATCTTTGTAACTTAAAAATATATCTAATGCAAATCAAATGGGTGTATGATGTAGCCTGCAATGTACATAAAATTGCAAGCAACAATTGGAATAACAATATACAGCAAGCATGAACTTCATATTTTAAAATAACACACAGTATCACAGACAAACGGAATTATTTTCAACAAAATAGACAATGGTGAATATAATTCAAACAGTTATGAAAGAAATATGCTCATGCAATACATACCAAGAACTACAGGAAACCAATCATTAAACTACATAACTACACAAGCAACCAATGCAAACAATTACAGTTGGTTATTATGCAAATACTACAGCATGCAAATGCAGGAAGGAAAAAAAGAGTCTCTCAGAGTGTAGTTCCAGACATACTTCTTATGTTACCTTCCTTGGCTCAAGATATGATCCTTACTTCAACAGATTCTGCACGATTTAAGGTTTACAGCACTTCTTTTGTTTTTAAGAAAATTTTAAAGAAATATTTTATGGAAGAATGAACTTTAAATCATTTCCTTAAAGAACCATAACCACACTGTAACAGATCTGCAATACCTTGAGGGTATTTGGTGATGACTTTATTTTATTTTTCTTATAAAAATATTTATACCATCTTGTAGATTAACTTCTTCGGTTTTTAACTTTACTTTCTCACAGTAGAAATTGGCCTGGGGTTTAAGGCTGGATGAAAATCCCACTGGAAATCACTTGGATTTGAACACTGAACATTCGGTTAGGGAGCAAAGCAGTTCAACCACTATGCCACCATGTTATAAATGACATACATATTACAGATTGTTAAGTCTACGAATTAACTAAATACCCACACAATCCTCTATTTCCAACTATTTCTGTGACCTCGTTTAATTCCACACCTCTTATCATTAAATCATTTTGGTCTACCTCTGCTTCTCTTACTTTCCATGACAGTTCATTATTCTCCTATGTAACCTATCCTCCTTCACTCATCTCACATTACCCCACCACTGAAGCCTGTTTAAACACACAGCTTCATCTTTTAGTTTATTCCTAACTTTGCATTTATCCCCTCATTCTGAGTACCCACCCTTCTGCCATTCTTCTCACCTCTTTGTACCAGCAATTATTCTCGCTACCTTCATGTCTGAATGAATGAAAACCTACAACCTGTTTTCCAGTCAATGACTGGGTCACGAATGGGATGAATGAAGCCCCCAACTTGTGGCGAGGATAGGAATTGTGCCGGCTGCCGAGGCCTGTTGCACTCCTTTGGGGCAATGATTAAGGACTAACAGATGAAATGAAATTATAGTGGAGAGTGTTGGTGAAATTAAGCATGACAGGGAAAACCGGAGTACCCGGAGAAAAACCTGTCCTGTCTCCACTTTGTCCAGCACAAATCCCACATGGAGTAACCGGGATTTGAACCACTGTATCCAGCAGTGAGAGGCCGGCGCGCTGCTGCCTGAGCCACGGAGGATTTTTCCTGCTACCTTCATGTCTATTATTTCTAAATTATGAATACGGTATTATGAGGGTTGTAAGAGAGTCACAAAGTTCCCACGTATACAAGTTTCAACATTGATTAGTACACGTTTCTTCCTAGAATATTGGAAATCATCAGCTGAAACTTTCATAAGATTTAAAACTAAAACCAAAGGTTCATAGAGCAAAACGTTAAGCTAAAACTATGCTGAGACTTAAATGACACGTTCACGTCAATTGAAAATGTCTTCTAAAAGTCATATGATGCAGCGCTAACGACCTTTGTAGTGTAACAGTTAGCACTAGCCACCATCCTCATAGCCCTGGGTTTGATTCCTGGCAATGCCAGAGATTAAAGAATGTCAGGAGGGCTCGTATGTGTTTAAAATGGTACATGCAGCTCACCTTAACTGGGGGTGTGCATGAAAAGAGCTGCACCACCTCGGGACGAGTTTCCTTACTTTTCATTTTCCAAAAACTAACACACATACTCTGTGTGTGTGTTTTTTTTACTTTCAGAAGTTACTGTACTTATATAAAACACATGGTAAATCCCATACTTGATTTTTAAAAACTTGAATTTTTCATGCTTGCGATTTCTTTAGGAATGGGTATGGTTCTCTAGGAAATTTTTGAACAGTCAATTTAATATGAGAAAATTGGGATCTCCCCAAAACATGCTGATAGAATTATTATACCACATTATAGAACAATCTTTCACTATTTGGATAAGCAGCAAGTTTTAAAACCAATTAGTATATTATTTTCAACATTCTTGTTTGTAAACTGTCATTAATTTTTCACTGAACAAACTTCAAGTTGTGTAGAGCATAATTATGCATAGGAAACAGACGGAACAGGTAAGCACCCATGAAATAAAACACATGTTCAGAAGTTTCAGCTGCAGCCTTCATCACAGGAGGATGGAAATAAAATGGTGGTGATTGTTGTTTAGAACTAGACATTGACTACTGGGGACAGTAGAGAAAATAAGGCATTGTTATACCAGGTGTCTACAATTAAACTGACATGGGCTGTAATGATCGTAGGCATCTGAAATTTTGTAGTTATGCTAACTAAGCAATGCGCTCATGAAGTATGCCACAAAACCTTTTAGTTCCAAGTCTTGCCACCAGGAAAAACATGGTACTGTAAGCAGTGGTAGTATAGCAGAAAAAGGCAAGAAAGGTCAAATGAATGATAACAGTCGTTATGGCACATTTATTAGGATTTATGGTTTCAAAACTGTTCGATCTGGCTTCCTAATTACAAGTTGTCCATTTCATGACCGTATCGATGAATATAATCAAGAAGTTAGTAAAATAACCACCTAATCTATACTTTATTATTGCCTCAGACAAAACTGAATATAAATTAGCACTTACAGGACATGTTTCGACCACTTAGTGGTCCTCTTCAGCTGTATAAAGAAAGAATTGAGAAGAAAAAACATTAGGACAATAAGCACAAATAATAAAAGTTCTTTGGAGACTCCTTTGTTAAAAAATGGAGGTCATCAGAACAGGACATCTTGCCTCTCGTTCTTGTTTGGAAAAGATGTTTATTCTGCGGCTGGGTCAGGGATTTTAACCTTCATTGGTTATTTCCGGTGGCCCGGGGGCTGAGTGTTTGTACTGTCCCCAACATCCCTGCAACTCACACACCACACATAACACTATCCTCCACCACAATAACACGCAGTTACCTACTCATGGCAGATGCCGCCCACCCTCATCTGAGGGTCTCGGTTACAAGGGCTGCACTCGGTTAGAAATAGCAACATGAAATTATTATTATTATTATTATTATTATTATTATTATTATTATTATTATTATTATTATTATTATTATTATTATTATTATTATTATTATTATACCTCGTAGCAGCATCTACTGTTCCTCGCTAGTCAACATTGTTCTTTCCCTATCCTCCTCTGATGAACATGGACTTGTGATGGATGTTTCTCTCCATGGGGGTTACATCTGCATCTGTTCAGATGCGGCACCCTTTCTGATTTCTATGCATGTATATTTCATTCTTTTTAGCTTTCTTGCCTGAACATTTACAGTAATAACTCATTACTAGGTGAATCTCCATAAATAAATAAATAAATAAATAAATAAATAAATACAAATCAATCACACAATCCACTAATTGTAATATACTGTCAATCTGGTTTAGTCTTTCACTATTATCGTAATCATACAGAGGAGAAGGCAATAAAAAAGTTAGTTGCAAATATTCAAACACAACCTCCGTTTTAATTTGTTCTATCGTCCCCTCTTATGTTTATTAAAGATAATTCCAAAACCACTAAACTGAAGTGACAGAATGTTTAAATTTAGTGGATAATATAACTGGTTCTATTTATATCAAAGTTCTCATTTATGTTGATGAATAGGAAAAGTATAATTCTACAGAGAAGGATGTTAGGTGATTAGCAAAATCTAAATGAGAAAGACTGTAGAAAGAAGATGGAAAATACAGTACAAAAAGCAAAGAGAAAAAGATCATACCAGTCGACAGGTTCCAAAATATCTACACAATAGGAAAAGAAGAAGAAGAAAAAAAGGTGTTAGTACCTTGGAGATGTTACAATTTTTTAAGTAGCTGTTTTCATTGCAGTAATGGAAATGAATCAGTAACAAAGAAGTCAGATAAAATGTAGAAAGATACGGAACTTGGAACATGTTCGGCTCGCCAGGTGCAGGTCTATTACAAGTGATGAAATTCATTTTTTGTCCGTATTGAAAGTGTCATAAAATGTATATAGGAAAATATTTAATATTTATTTCCACCTATTCAGTACAACACAAGATGTTGGCATTTAAGTTAAAACATTTTTTAAATGTGAGACATGTTTCGCCTCTTACTGTGAGGCATCTTCAGTCACTATCCCGATAACGCTTCACACAACAAGTCAAACGGGCCAACAACGCCATAGAACCAACCAATCACAACAATAATTCAACAGCCCCATCAAACTTCCACAATATCTTCAATAATATAAATTTCCACTATCAATGTTTTGAAAATATATTGTCATTCAGATGAAGAAAACAACAGCCATTCAACCTTCGCGTCAAAATCAAACCAACGTAGAGAATAACAGCTCATCAATCAGCTCTACAAACTTACTTGGATGACTTAAAATAAATTTAAGCTAACTATAAACTTTGTGTCAACACAATCTCGCCAAACAAATCTATATATAACCTATGAACTGTTGACCATTAAATATCACGGGCAAATTTATGCTAACATTAAATAATATTTGCCCAGCAAATTGGAATATTTTTCCTCTACATTTCATATTCAACAATGTACTTTATTTCATATTTATTCACTATTATTAGCATGTTACTTGACTTATACTTCAAACATTGACTACGGTTTTAAGCCACCAACTGTCGCTTATAATTATATGACACCTCCATCTTTAAGTGTACTACCTAAGAATACACTAGTTTTTAAATATCATTTGAATGTATTGTATATCCTCACTGAAATGTTTTTTTATATGCCTTCCACTATGTGTTAGATATCTAGTATTGACTAAGGCTTCAAGCCATCATCTATGCTACTGTACCATCAAATGATGTACTATTCATCAAGTGAACCACACATGAGTTTATCATTATATTCGATTTTTAGTCATTCATGAACATTTTTTCAATAACTGTAAAATTTTTATCTCACCTATAATCATCATCAAACACATTTTAGAATAATTTTAACCTGATGCCTGACAAAAATAATAAGGTTTTGATAGTGACTGAAAATGCCTCACAGTAAGAGGCGAAACATGTCTCACATTTAAAAAATGTTTTAACTTAAATGCCAACATCTTGTGTTGTATTGAACAGGTGGAAATAAATATTAAATATTTTCCTATATACATTTTAGGTGCAGGTCTTTCGATTTGACTTCCGTACGCGACCTGCGCATCGTGATGAGGATGAAATGATAATGAAGACTACACATACACCCAGCCCCCGTGCCAAAGAAATTAACCAATGATGGTTAAAATTCATGACCCTGCCGGGAATCAAACCCAGGACCCCTGTGACCAAAGGCCAGCACGCTAACCATGTAGCTATGGAGCCGGACTCATACAGCATTATATGAAGGTGATGAGATTTTCTTTCATCTTCTTGTTGCTCCTTCTTCCTGCATAAACCAGTCATTGTGTTCAATATGTTCTTTATTTTATATCTCTCTTCTTCTTTTGAGTAATTCAGTCTAATGACTTGTTTGCCTCTGCGATGAGTCTTCTCCAACTGGGTCGATCCTGTGCAGTAAGTTTTTGCGTCTGCATAGCTCCTGCATCCTGAGTTCACAAGAAATGTCATCATGAATGTCTTCCATGAGGGCATTTTTCTGGTATTTTACCTTCCAAAATTTCCATCAACATATTCCTATGTCTAAGCCTATGTCCGATCCAAGAAATCATAGGATATAAACTTCATGGTTTTGATCCGTATTTAATTGTGATCACAATAATAATTATCAAATTAATGTCATAATGGTTCACCTTTTGAATACTACATTATTGAATTACATAACTAAACTAGGGATAGTTTCAGCCTTGGATGGTCATCTTCAGCCTTAATGTAATACATCTAATAACTAAACAAATGTAGAAACACATAATTGTCATTTAAAAAAATGTGCAAACACACAACTGACATTAATATCTGGGATGAACTATGTGTAAAATTTGAAAAATAAATTAGGCTCTAAATTCTTACCATCTGGAGTAAGATCATCGTCGAGACTCCTTCTTGCATTAATATTCATAGAATTGTTAGTTCTATCACTAATAATCATTACAATTTCAATTGCAGAATAGGAACTGGTAAATGTTGATTCTGTAGTCAGATTATCAATCACCAAATCTGCTTGAATGGTGTTAGCAGTATGCAAGCCACTGGACGCCACTGTAAATAATCACCAGCTGACATAGAATTGCTAGATGGTGTTTCCACATCAACCAACGTAAATAAAATGAAATGATCCCGTAGTGCTTGTTAAAATCATGCTCAAATGCTGTTGGACACTGTCCGGACGACACATGAAAATATGGTTAAAATTGACACATTCTTAATTTGTGGCTGGTATAAATTCGCAATTCATTGTGGTGTCCATGAAATTAACCTGAATAAATGATAGATTAAAATTACATAAAATTAATGAATTGAAGGAGAGAGCATGTCAGTCAAATGGCATAGGTTATATGAGACTTTCCTCTCACTGCGGCATGTGGTGTATGGCCTATTGTTGTGGGCCTCATACTAACGGTTGCGAGATTTAAAGGAAAAGGAAGGGGCGGAGCAAGGAGAGAGAGGCGGGGCAATGGGTGAGGGGGTGGCGCAAGGGGAGAGGTCGTGGAAAGGAGAGGGGGTGGAGGGGAAGGGGGGGAATTAGGGCGGGGCCGAAGGATGTGCTTAAAGAGATGGCTGCTGAGGAAAGGTGCTGTGAAAATTATGAAAAACTGAATAATGACTTGTTGGTTTGATGTTTCTAAAAATGGGAATTAGAAGTTCAAATAGGATATTTGGCTTTTCTGAAATGTCATTAAGATTATGATTTCAGAAAAACCAAATATCCTATTTGACTTCCCATTTTTAGAAATGTCAAACCAACAAGTCATAATTCAGTTTTTCATAATTTTCACAGCACCTTTCCTTAGCAGCCATCTCTTTTCCCACATCCTTCAACCCCACCTTAATTCCCCCCTTCCCCTCCACCCCATCTCCTTTCCATGACCTCTCCTCTTGCCCCACCCCCTCACCCCTTGCCCCGCCCCTTCCCTTTCCTTTGAATCTCACAACCGTTAGTATAAGGCACACAAGAATAGGCCACCCGCCACATCCCATAACAAGAGGTAAGTCTCGTATAACCTATGCCATTTGACTAACACGCTCTCTCCTTCAATTCATTAATTTTATCTATCATTTATTCAGGTTAACTTCATGGACACCGCAATGAATTGCAAATTTATACCAGCCACAAATTAAGAATGTGTCAATTTTAACCATATTTTCATGTGCTGTCCTGACAATGTCCAACAGCATTTGAGCACGATTTTAACAAGCACTACGGGAACATTTCATTTTATTTATGTTGGTTGATGTGGAAACACCATCTAGCAGTTCTGTGTCAGCTGGTGGTTATTTACAGTGGCGTCCAGTGGCTTGCATACTGCGAACACCACTCATGTAGATTTGGTGATAGCTGATCTGACTACAGAAACAACATTTACCAGTTCCTGTTTTGCAATTGAAATTGTAATGATTATTAGTGATAGAACTAACAATTCTATGATTATTAATGCAGAAAGAGTGTGGATGGTGAATATACTCCAGATGCTAAGAATTTAGAGCCTAATTTATTTTTCAAATTTAACACATAGTTCATCCCAGATTTTAATGTCAATTGTGTGTTTGTACATTTGTTTAGTTATTAGATGTATTACATTAAGGCTGAAGATGGCCAGCCAAGGCTGAAACTAGTCCCTAGTTTAGTTATGTAATTCAATAATATTGCATAATATAGTATTGAAAAGGTGAACATGACATTAATTTGATAATTATTATTGCCATCCAAGAAAGTTGTCTCTTCCTAATCTGACTCAACAGCTGTCTCTTTTCTTCAACAGTGTTCAATACCTCAGTATTGGTCGTCTTCTCCACCCAACTCATCCGTTTCAGTGGATGCCAAAACCACATCTCAAAGGCTTCTTAACCTCTTAATATCACTCTTGCTCAACATCCAAGTCTAAGCATAATACTCTCACTAATACTTTAGTTTTGGAGATACTGAGAGACTGGGAATTTTGACCCACAAGAGTTTCTTCAGTAGCTAATAAATCTACCGATACAAGGTTGATATTTCTGAGCACCTTCAAATACCATCGGAGTGAGCCTGGATTGAACATGGCATCTCTGGTTTGGAAAGTCAGTGCTCTAAGATCTCAGCCACTCAACACAGTTCCTATCAGCCTGTAATTGTGTTTATCAAATAATATGTTACTTTTCATTCCCTTCTTCCTATATATTTGACCTGACTCATTTGTTTGTTCCCGACCTACCTTTGTGTTAATTCTGATGTTTTTCATTTTTATCCACAACATATTGGTCACAAATATCTCCCTCTTCATACCATGATTACAATTACTGGTAGTCCAAAAGTCGGACTTCACCAAACCTGAGGTAAAAACTCCAACAATTTCTGTTCTTGTTTATCAGCCAAACCTCAGCATGCAAAGAGATTTTTATAATGATTCCTTAATAAATTTAACTGCCTAGAAGAAAGAAACAAACTTATGGACTGGATTTTCTGTCCCATATTTTAATGAGAATTTATTGTTTAAATACTGGGATGGTCCTGTTTCAGTTTTCACATTTCTAACTCCACAACTGAACAATTACACACTCTTAGGGGCAACACTCAACATGCTTCACACACATGGCTCACCCTCTTGAGGGCTTAACTCGGCTGCTGAACCCTCGGGGGAATTCACTGTAACATAAGCCATAAGATATTAAAGGTTTAGATAATGTACTAGCAAGCAGATTTGCTAATTTCACACCTGTACTTTACAGTTATTTTACCTGAACCCACCCAACTCTCATTTCCTTTTTTTTTTTTTTACAGATTGCGAGGTGATGCGTGATCGATGCAACAAATCCTCTTGGCTGTTATTCCTGGCTATCTAGGCTGAGGCCACTAACTCGCTGTCGGACAGCTCCTCCGTTATTCTTATGTGTGCTGAGTGGAACTCTAACTAGCCTTCAGATCCAGGTAAAAATTCTTGACCTGGCTGAGAATCGAACCTGGGGCCTCCCGGTAATATGAGAGTATGCAGTCAAAAGCATTTTTATAATCTATGAACCCCATGTAAGAGAATTATTGAAAGTGAAAACCTTTAAAAATTTACAGGTTATCTCACGCAAACATCTTAGTGGACTTGCCCTGTATGTAATACACATGGAGGTGAAATAAGTCTTCCAGACAACCATGTTATATCAAGCTTCTGCTTTATTTTTTGAATGCTTTAATACCTTTTCAAATGTTTCTTTAAATGAAATTCAGACTGCGAATTTGAAGACATTTAAAGCCAAGATAAAATCAATACAAGACTCCACCAAATAAACAGTTAAGCGATAGAAACCAAGATGCTGGTAGATGTACCCATGTTCTGAAATGAGCATGGCAGGATATTAACTTGGCATGTACCACCTCTGTTGATATACTTATAGTTTGTTGATGTATGTCCAGCGAAGAGAGGTAAGTACCGACAATTGGGAGTGTTACATACAATTTACAAAATGTACATTTAATGTTAACCTAGTCAATACTTACAATAACACATTTTGTGGTTAAATATTTATAAATGATAGAAAGGTTGTGAACATGTTTTGCCCTTCTTAATGGGCATCATCAGCACTATGGTCATATAAAATTGGAATGAGATGTTGTGATGTTAAAAGTTGTTTTCGATATCATGATTAGAAAGTTTGACGTGAATGTTACAAACACAAGTTAAAACTATAGTAGTATATTTTTACAATATTGTCTAAAAAATATATACCGGCATTCATCTGGAATTGAAATGGATTCTCTTCTTTTAATTTTTGGTGAAAGTCAATGTTATTGTCGTGTTCACCACTAAGCAGATTTGAAAAAAAAAAAAAAAAAAAAAAATGTAAAAAACATATGTTCTTATTGTAGAAATTAGGTCAGGAATGAACAATTGGTGTTATTTCTTGAGTTAAATTGGTTAAAACACTTTCAGGTGAGAATACGTTGAAATGGAATGTACGTTGAAAATTTATCCGATGTACAAGTTGGAATGGTTAACGCTATAACAGTAGTCTTCCAGATTGTTGTGTAAATCTCAATGGTTAGAATCGAATGCCGTGGAGTGTCTATCCTGTTCTGTTATTAGCTGGCCAGTCAGACTAACGCTAATAATAGAACAAGACAGACACTCCACGGCATTCGATTCTAACCATTGAGATTTACACAACAATCTGGAAGACTACTGTTATAGCGTTAACCTTTCCAACTTGTACATCGGATAAATTTTCAACGTACATTCCATTTCAACGTATTCTCACCTGAAAGTGTTTTAACCAATTTAACTCAAGAAATAACACCAACTGTTCATTCCTGACCTAATTTCTACAATAAGAACAGATGTTTTTTACATATTTTTTTCTTCAAATCTGCTTGGTGGTGAACACGACAATAACATTGACTTTCACCAAAAATTAAAAGAAGAGGATCCATTTCAATTCCAGACGAATGCCGATATATATTTTTTCGACAATATTGTAAAAATATACTACTATAGTTTTAACTTGTGTTTGTAACATTCGCGTCAAACTTTCTAATCATGATATCGAAAATAACTTTTAACATCACAACATCTCATTCCAATTTTATATGACCAATAATTGTAAACGTTCTTAATTGTAATTATTTGTTTTAAGGTTATTCATAGTGCTGATGATGCCCATTAAGAAGGGCAAAACATGTTCACAACCTTTCTATCATTTATAAATATTTAACCACAAAATGTGGTATTGTAAGTATTGACTAGGTTAACATTAAATGTATATTTTGTAAATTGTATGTAATCACTATTGTCAATACGGACCAAAAATGAGATTAATGACTTGTAATTGGGAGTATGACTGAAATTCCTCACAGGTACATTTCAGTTCATCCAACATTGACCTGTATGTCACCTAGGTGGCAGATTCCCTATCAATTGTATACCTAGGCTTTTCTTATATGATTTCAAGAACTAGGAAATTTACAACATAAATATCATTGTTTTTATTCCGTATTGGCATTAACTCAATTAACCGTATTGGCATTAACTCAATATTTAATGTTTCCAAAAGTTTCCTAAAAGGGTTCGGATACACATTTCATATGTCACCCTCCCTTTATTCCACTTTATTCCACCCTGTCAATACTTAACAGTTTATTTTACTACCATCCATACATGTTTTGAGAGCTCCAAACGCTCTCTTCTTCAACGGTGCAAAACATCTAAATACTTAGGACTTGTTACATCTACAACTAATTAACTAACCCCATAGCACTACAGCCCTTGGAGAGCCTTGGCCTACCAAGCGACTGCTGCTCATCCTGATGGCCTGCAGATTACGAGGTGCGTGTGGTCAGCACGACAAATCCTCTCGGTCATTATTCTTGGTTTTCTAGACCGGGGCTGCTATTTCACTGTCAGATAGCTCCTCAATGGAGTTTTTTTTTACAGCTGTATATACGATTACATGGGTGAGATTTTTAAATATTTACAAAGTATTACCGAAAGATATTTACAATACCTCAAGTAACCGCAACATATGGTCAGTGCAATGAATCCTCTCGGTCATTACTCTTGGCTTTCCAGACCAGGGCCGCTGTTTTAGTCAGTGGCTCCTCAATTGTAATCATGTAAGCTGAGTGGACCTTGAACCAATCCTCAAATCCAGGGGAAAATCCTTAACCTGGCCAGAAAATGAACCTGAAGCCTCCAGGTAAGAGGGCCTCAAAAGATTAATGGATGTGAATTTCATAAGTAGAAACACCTGGCCTACTCCCCTAATCCTAATGAAAGGATGAGCTAATTTCACGTCCCAGGCAATATCCTCGGGGTACTGCAACAAAACTTCAAAATGCTAGATTTATCTTGGTAAAACCAAGATGTTTCTTCTGCTTGCCTGAACTCTACACACAGTTTCTTCCCACCAAACTGTTTCCTGAGCTAAGTCAATGCCACTCATATAAATAGTACAATTTTAACTCATTATTTTTGAGCTCTTATTAAAAAATATTCATTGTATTAATACTATATCACATAAAATAATAAGTTGCTAACTCATTTTTTAGAGATTGTTTTTATTTAGTTTTAGTTCTGATAATTCTGTAAAATGAACAAATATTACCATAAAAGTGATATTATTATTATTATTGTTATTGTTATTATTATTATTATTATTATTATTATTATTATTATTATTATTATTATTATTATTATTATTATTATTATTATTATTCCCTATGAAGAATGATCATCATGCTCCCAATTACATGAAGAGATGGAATGGATGTGATGACAAAACTTACTGCTGGAAACATTTTGAAACATAATTATTTAAACGTAAGACTTGATGAAAAGTACAGTAATTAGAAGAAAAAGATGTTTTAGATAATTTACAACTTGCTTAGTTAACAATACAGTACCTGCACAAATTCTAATAAACACAACAAATGCAATTATTTATGAACTGTTATATTAGAAATGGAAAGTAAATCTATAAATAATGGTTAGCAGATAAGTATTTCCATATCAAAGACTTAATATATTTACAAGTTCTGAAAGTAAGGACAGAAATTAAAATGACAATTTACTTCTGAGCAATAGAAAGCCTTTCTGATTAGGTATTTTATAATTTTTTTAAACTAGAAGTTATCTTAGTTGAGACCACTGTCCTAACCCTCTTCATCCCAATACTAGAAAAACTGAAAGCGATTTTCCAGATCTCGGGTCTTAGATTTGTAATCACAGAAAAACAGTTTGAAGGTAGAAATACTTGGGAGGTGTTTTATATTCATTTAAAAAACTTCTCTGTTGCTTACAAATTCACACCTAGATTGCCTTGCCAAATACTGTTATTATTTGTTTAAAAATATTTATGTTTGGTTTCATGTCCCATTAATTATTTTGTGGTTTTTGGAGACATCAGGGTGCTGGAATTTTGACCCACAGGAGATGATCTTTAATGTACCAGTAAATATACCTAAATGAGGTTAGTTAATCTGAGCCCCTTCAAATGCCACTGGACTGAGCCAGGATTGAACCCTTCAACTAGGGCTCATAATAAACACTAGCCTGAGTAGCTGACATTAAAGTGATACATAATGGTATTTAGAGATCAAACTTAAAAATCTTGGCAAAATGTCTTAAGGCCCATAACATGGTTCCTAAATACACAAATTGAATCTTTTTAAGCATTCTTGTGGCAAGATTGTTTATGAAGGCTTTAGAGAGTCCAAAAACGAAATCACACCAAACCCTATGGCAGAACAGGCCCAGAGGGGCATGGCCTACCAAGAGACCGCTTGCTCAGCCAAAGGTCCTGCAGATTACGAGGTGTCGTGTGATCGGCATGACGAATCCTCTCTGCCGTTATTCTTGGCTTTCTAGACCGGGACTGCCATCTTACCATTAAATAGCTCCTTATTTGTAATCACGTAGGCTGAGTGGACCTTGAGCCAGCCCTCAGATCCAGGTAGAAGTTCCTGACCTGGCTGGGAATCAAACCTGGGAACTCCGATCAAGAGGCAGGCATGCTGTCCCTACACCAAAGGACCAGCACTTAAACAGTCCACACTATTTATAAAAGTTGGCAAAAGATTTTGGGAATACACCCCCCCCCCCCCCCCTTCCCCCACTCTTGCTCCTATCATTAAGCCAATCTGAATCATAGATTTGACTAATTTGGAGATAAAAAATAATATTACATTTATTCAACAAAACAAACACTTCAGCATTTTGAATTTGCTCAAGAGCTAACAGCTAAACATATCCTTCAGTAACCATACAACAGAAAGAGGGAGAGAATATTTTTTTAATTTTTTTTTTTTTTTTGCAATGATGCTTTATGTTGCACCCACACAGATAGGTGTTATGGCAACAATAGGATAGTAAAGGGCTAGGAGTGGAAAGGAGCATCCATGGCCTTAATTAAGGTACAGCCCCAGCATTTACTTGGTTTGAAAATGGGAAACCACGGAAAAAAATCTTCAGAGCTCCCAAATGAAAGAACACACAATTATAGATCATTATTTTTGTTTAAATTGTTCTGTCTACATTTTTTGTTTATTGAAAATGCTAAAAGCCACATAAATTAATCACTAAAATTAAGAGGATATCCATAGTAAAAAAAAAAATTCAAAAAATGTTTTCCAGAATAATGAGGAATTCCTTCATGAATTCTTTAAAGAATAAATAACATTCCATCTATTATTCCTGTCCTGTGTGCTCAGAATGACTTTCTATGGCTTTGTTAGTGTACTTACAGCTGTAGGCAGTAAATCTCTTCACTTGTGGATGTAAAGATCATTGTTACCTATTGGTATTTCTGGAACATGTGGAGTTATTTCGGCAGGTTTCAGAGACGTAGCCAGTGGTGTCGACGGGCCATTGACAAGGACGGTGCCAATGTAATTCAATAGTTTCTGTGCACGGTTGCGAGCCTTTCGGAACTGGAAGAGCTGAGGATTCTCGTCAATGAAATGAGTGTCTACTGTACCACTGAGGAACTTCTGGTTCTCCAAAACGTTCAATAGGAATGGAATGTTTGTCTGTAAACAAGAACAAACACATAATATCAGTGTTCCATTTGCCAGTCAGTTGAATAAATATCGGTAATCTCAAATTCATAAGTCAAATTTCGAGCGATAGGCATTTTATACCTCCTGCCAGGTTCAAAATTAGGCAGACCCTAACATGGAGACAGGCGCCTTTTGTAGCTGCTGAACCTGGACTGGGACACAGTGTTTGAGGAGGAGTGGTGGAAAGACCGAAGAAAGTGGAGAGGAACCATATTTGCCCCTACCCGGCTGTAGCTGGATAAAGGGAAATGATGATGATGATGATGATGGACAGAAGGGACAAAAACAAATCTATTTTATTAATTAACAATAGGTTGTACATTAATAATTGAGGTAGATTTTTGTGTGATTGAGAAAGAAAATTTTACATTTCAGTGTAATATTGTAATCCCTAACAAATACTGTTCAAAAGCACAGTATTCTTCTGTAATACAAGCTCATTCTCCTGACTTCACCCTACTGGACATTTTTGTGTGGGAACACTGAACAGGGTGATTAGTGGTAAAATTGGAAGAAGTTTTAGATTAAGGAATTGCCCATATGTGTAGCTATTTTAAGTCTGGGTTGAGAATAAATTGGTGGATGTTCCCTCAGTTCCGTGTGGGTCTGTTCCCAGCTGTCCACTCAATTTTACTACTAATCGTAATAGCAGCTAAGGATGTTCCATCAGGTCACCTTTATTATATAATGCAGTAAAACACACCTGCCAATGCTCGTTCTACAGCACTGCAAAATATTACATCTCTTGTATAGTCTGAGCATGCTCATATAATTTGTGAAGAAACATAATCTGGTACACAACATGTTCAAATCCTTTTTAACTACCAAATGGACATTTCAAGGACAGCAAGAACTGTGATACAAACTTTTAACAAATTACAGTGAAACCTCGTTAGTGCATTCCTCATAAACACGTTTTCCCACTTAGCACGTCGTAAATTTGAAGTCCTGATTCTCATCGTATTAAATCTACATAAAAATACCTCACTTATCGCGTCACAAATTTTCACTTTCTACGAGTACGATCACATATTTCCTAGCCTCAAAAACGTTATTTCTCATCCCTTGCGAAAGAAATGCGGTTTCTAACTTGGGTAAAAGCCATCGCTACGGTTGCATGATTAAAGAAAAAGACCTTCAATACCTGAACTTCATAGGATAAGTTGCACCTTCGGGAAGCAAGCGTTAGCCTAAGGAATGTTCAGTTTTGCTTGCCTGTTTAGCAGCAAGATTGCTGAATAACACAGTGAGCGTATTTGTGCTTGAATTTTGCATTTCCATTCAGAAGTTAGAAATTTATTTTGTGTTGAGTGGTACAGTGAAGTTCTGTCGTGAGATACGGTAGCCTGTATCTGGATTAGGAACATAATCGAGTGAAACTGACTAGTATGGTGCATATTTGTCTTGTGAGAGCCTAGTTAAGCATAAGGAAAAAGTCACAAAATTCCTTACTAATGAAGACAAAATTAAAATCTGTCAGAAAGTGGACTGGCATCCGCATCTTAAAGCGCGCAGAGGTCATGAATGTTGAACTCACACCTTTGAGTTTTGACTCAATCACTCAAGTTGGTCGAAGTTTTTCAAAATGGCGGGCAAAGATTCCTGATTCCTCCCAGTCGCACATTGTCGAGTGTAACCTCCAATTCATTGTCTAAGTGTGTGACCAGAAAATAATGTTTAACAATTCAAAAAGAACCAAACTGGACAAGTTAAGGAATGACGTAGTTAGGAAGGAAGCTGGGATTGTTACATCATTGTTAGATCGGGTCAGCATGTCCAGACTGAGGTGGATTGGGCATGTAATGAGGATGGAGCCAACAGGGACAGCATATGTTAACTTGGAGAGACATGTGGCAGGGAAACTGATGGTGGGAAGACCAAGAACCCACTGCATGGACATCGTAAAGATGGACATTGCAGATCGGGGAAGGACGCTGAAGGACGGTCATTAACAACAGAATGTATTTCAATAAGACAGAATGGAATAGGCTTGCCAACAGTACCCGGGAAACTGGAACTGTAAAACGATGGTGATGATGATGATTCAGTAGTACATGTTCTTGTTTAACACTTTCATTTTTGTTGTCCCCTGCAGAAACGTCTTAATGAGGTTTTACTGTTTTTTGCAGAGTGCTATTTAAGTCTTTAAAAATTATTAATGTATCTTGCTGAGGCTGATACAATCAAAGGGTCAAAACTAGTTGTAGTGTTTTAATATACAATATAAGTGAACTTTGAATTCTTGTACTGATCAGACGAAACATCCCCTCTTTTGAATTATAGTTTGAATTAAGGAAACATTGATATGGAAAACATAAAGCTTATATCATATAAAAGAAAGTAGTAGCATTACCAATATGTTACGAACTTGGTGCTGAGAAGACTTGGGAGTAAGGAGATGAGCTGCTTGACTAAGCGATTTCTTCCGATCTGCCATTGGAGAGACAGCACTGAATGACATTGGTAGATGAATAAGTTTGAATGGAGTTTTCTGGAGAAAACAGAAGTCCTCCCAGCAATGATCGGTACCATCGCTTATGATTCCTGTAAATTTGTCAAGGGCAAGCACCCCATGGGAAGACCAAGACAACAGTGGCCAGACACACTAGTTACAAATATGCAGATCACTTGGCTTGAACTGAACACTGTGTACCATCATGTGAATTAGAGCTCACTGATTTGAAGAGCTGACTAAATGGCAGGAAAAAATGCCAAGTCTAAGATGAAGAAGAAGAAAATGAAATATATGCAGGACATGTTGAGATACAGATAATAGATACTTATAAGCATGAGGAAAATCGTGTGAAGACCACGATCATAGCTGGAAGAATGGAAAAGAAATGCCTAAGAGAGAATCAAAATGGGGTAAAATCTGAGAAAGAGGTTAAGACACTTCTCGACTGGAAGAGTCAAAGAGTGAGGAAGTCGCCAAGCAAGAAAGATCTACAGTAGAACCTCGATAAATCGAAATCAGTTAATTCAAAATCCCACCTAATTTGAAGAAGCTTTCGTTTCCGGAAACATGAGGTACGGTTCTGCATGTCATTTAAATTGTTTAATTCGAAATACGGATAATTCGTCATTCGAAGAACAATGTCGGTCCCATTACTGAAATTCAGACTTCTAATTCAAAACTGCCTTTATGTTTTCAAAAATCATATTTTACGGAATAATTTAAATTCAAAATTTATCTGCATCATGATAGAATCCATCTTCTGGATCGTGCAGGGATATCTTTCCAAACGTTCACTCACTTTAGTGTGTCAACAATGTGCTTCATATTTGCCAAGTTCAAGTGAAATCGTAATTATTTTGTATTCAGAGTTTTATGGAACGCCACAATATCACGAAACCGGCAATATGCAGAAAAGCAGAATCCGCTAAGACTGGCGATGCTGACAGTTGGGAAAAAGTCTGGCTCGTATAATCAATTTGTACACACCGAACAATATTGTCAATGCCGATGAAACTGCATGGTTTTTTTAATGCTGAGCCCAAACGACTTACAGTCTTAAAGAAGTGCCAGCCGGGAAATCATACAAGGATGGGGATCATTGTAGTGTGTTACAATGCACATGGAAGTGAGAGACTACTTCCCCTCATCATAGGAAAGTTCGATAAACCACAACGTTTTAAGGGCATCGGGTACTTTCCGTGCAAGTACAGGGCATCTAAAATGCATACAGTACATTAATCCAATGAATAAAACACTTGCAAAGAGGAGCCAGCAATAGACTTCTCATAGTCTTTGAATCATGCTTCTTTTTCTTTCGTTGCATGAGGTTATGTCTGTCAGCGAGTTATCCAAGTGCATTATTTGAATAATGTAAATACACCTTCACTTACCTTGACACCTCTGACTCGGAATTCACGAAGTGCTCTGCTCATCTTGGCGGCTGAAGACTGGAGATCACTGGCGTGCGAGATGATTTTTACAAGCAAAGAGTCATAGTACGGAGAGATGATAGCTCCAGCAAATGCCGAAGCACCGTCCAGACGAATGCCCATACCTTCACCACTACGGAACACC